>NC_064843.1:59453393-59761151 GCF_024166365.1 Elephas maximus indicus | reverse complement strand
TGGCTCAATATTAGAAAATCAATGTATCCATCACATAAATGAAACAAAAGATAGGAACTACATGATCTTATCGATTGATACAGAAAAGGCACTTGACAAAGTTCAACACCCATTCATGATAAAAACTCTCAGCAAAATAGGAATAGAACAAAAATTCCTCAACATAATAAAGGGCATTTATAAAAAGCCAACAGCCAACATCTCTAAACAGAGACAGACTGAAAGCATTCCCCTCGAGAATGAGAACCAGACAAGGATGCCCTTTATCACCACTCTTATTCAACATTGTACTGGAGCAATAAGGCAAGAAAAAGAAATAAAGCGTCTCCAAATTGGTAAGAAAGAAGTAGAAGTATCCAAATTCACAAATGATATGATTTATACACAGAAAACCCAAAAGAATCCACAAGAAAACTACTGGAACTAATAGCAGATTTCAGCAAGGTATCAGAATACAAGATAAACATACAAAAGTCATTTGGATTTCTCTACACCAAAAAAGAGAACTTCGAACAGGAAATCACTAAATCATCACCATTTACAATAGCCCCCAAGAAGATAAGGTACTTAGGAATAAATCTAACCAGAGACATAAAAGACCTATACAAAGGAAACTATAAAAAGCTACTGCAAGAAACCAAAAGAGACCCACATAAGTGAAAAACATACCATGCTCATGGATAGGAAGACTCAACATTGTGAAAATGTCAATTCTACCCAAAGCAATCTGCAGGTACAATGCAATCCTGATGCAAATTCTAACAGCATTTTTTAACAAGATGGAGAAAAAAATTGCCAACTTTATATGGAAAGGGAAGAGGCCCTGGATAAGTGAAGAATTACTGAAGAAGAAGAACAATGTGGGAGGCCTCACACTACCTGATTTTAGAACCTATTATACCGCCACAGTAGTCAAAACAGCCTAGTGCTAGTACAACTACAGACACATAGACCAATGGAACAGAATTGAGAACCCAAGTGTAAATCCATCCACCTATGAGCAGCTGATATTGACAAAGGCCCAAAATCTGTTAAACAGGGAAAAGACACTCTCTTTAACAAATGGTGCTGGCACAACTAGATATCCATCTGTAAAAAAATGAAACAGGAACCATATCTCACATCATACACAAAAACTAACTCAAAATGGACCAAAGACCTAAATATAAAATCTAAAACAATAAAGATCATGGAAGAAAAAATAGGGGCAATGCTAGCAGCACTAATACATGGCATGAACAGAATTCAAAACATAACTAACAATGCACAAACACCAGAAGAGAAATTAGATAACTGGGGGCTCCTAAAAATCAAACACTTATGCTCATGAAAAGACTTTACCATAAGAGTAAAAAGAGAACCTACAGACTGGAAAAAAATTTTTGGCTATGACATATCCAATAAGGGTCTAATCTCTAAAATCTACAAGATACTGCAACACCTCAACAACAAAAAGACAAATAATCCAATTAAAAAATGGGCGAAGGATACGAATAGACACTTAACCAAAGAAGACATTCAAGAGGCTAACAGATACCATGAGGAAATGCTCACGATCATTAGCCATTAAACCCTTCGCCGTTGAGTCAATTCCGGCTCATAGAGAAATGCAAATCAAAACTATGCTGAGATACTGTCTCACCTCAACAATTCTGGCACTAATGAAAAAAAAAAAAACCCAAAATAACAAATGTTGGAGAGGGTGTGGAAAGATTGGAACTCTTACGTACTGCTGGTGGGAATGAAAAAATGGTACAGTCACTTTGGAAAACAATATGGTACTTCCTTAAAAAACTAGAAACAGAAATACCATACAATCCAGCAATCCCACTCCTAGAAATACACCTAAGAGAAATAGGAGCTGTCACACGAATAGACATATGCATACCCATGTTCACTGCAGCACTATTCACAATGGCAAAAAGATGGAAACAACCTAAATGCCCATCAACAGATGAATGGATAAACCAAGTATGGTACATACACACAACAGAAAACTATGCAATGATAAAGAACAATCGTGAATCCATTAAACATCTCACAACATGAATGAATCTGGAGGGCATTAAGCTAAGTGAAATAAGTCAGCCACTAAAAGATAAATATTACTTGAGACCACTATTTTAAGAACTCAAGAAAAGGTTTAAAAACAGAAAAAAAAAAAAAAAAGCATTATTTGATGGTTAAGAGCATGGGGAGGAAGGGAAGAGGAAGTTACTAACTAGATAACAGAGAAGGATCAACTTCAGTGAAGGGAAAGACAACACACAATACAGGGGAAGTCAGCACAACTGGACCAAAGCAAAAACAAATAAGTTTCCTGGACACATCCAAATACTATGAGGGACAGAGTAGCTGGGGGTGAGGCCTGGGGACCATACTTTTGGGAAACACCTAAGTCAACTGGCGTAACATAGTTTATTAAGAAAATGTTCTATATCCCACTTTGGTAAGTGGCATCTGGGATCTTAAAAGTTTTCGAGCAGTCATCTAAGATACATCAATTAGTTCCTCCATTCTAGTCCAAGCAAAGGAGAATGAAAACCAAAGATACAAGGCAAATACTAGCCCAAAGGACTAAAGGGCCAAATGAACCAGAAATTCCATTTTTGAGACCAGGAGAACTAGATGGTGCCCGGCTACCGCTAATGACTGCCCTGACAGAGAACACAACAGAGAGTCTCAGACAGAGAAGGAGAAAGATGTAGAACAGAACTCAAATTCACATAAAAAGACCAGACTTAACGATCTGATGGTGACTGGAGGAACCCCTGAACCGCACTGTTAACCCAGAACTGAAACCATTCCTGAAGCCCGCTCTTCAAACAAAGATTAGTCAGGACTATAAAACAAAAATAATATATGTAAGGAATGTGCTTCTTAGTTCAATCAGATATAGGAGACCAAATGGGCAGCTCCTGTCCAAAAGCAGAATGAGAAAGCAGGAAGGGACAGGAAGTAGTTGAAGGACACAGGGAACCCAGAGTGGAAAGAGGGAGAGTGCTGTCCCATTGTGGGGGATTGCAACTAATGTCACAAAACAATATGTGTATAAATTTTTTTAATGAGAAATTAACATGAGTTGTAAACTTTCACCTAAAGCACACACACACACACACACACACACACACACACAAAAAACCTATCTACAGCAAGGAGCTAGTCCCTAAACCCAGGTATCCCTTCCTCCATGGCCCTCCACATTTCCTGGGGGCCTGCAGAATTCTGGAGAGACACCTTGCTTCTGAACTCCTACAGAATGAAGCATTTGGACATGAGTCAGTGGGGACTGAGGAGATTCTCCAATCCAAGAACCTCGTTATACAAAGAACCCAAAGCTCAGAGAGATGAGGAGGATCAGTTAGCAGCAGGGCCAGGGCTGCAAGATGACTTTCTTGACTCCAGCTACAGCATTATGCTGCTGCTCCATCTGTCCCGGACCAGAGCAGGCAGAGGCTTTCAAACAGACTCTGCCAAGCATAACTCCCTTCCTGGCAGAGTTACTGGGAGGACCACAGCAAAGCTGCTTGCAAACAACCTCTAAAATTAATCCTTTCTCCCCAACAAGCTCATCCTGTTGTCTAGAAGGGTAGACTGCCAAATGATGTCCCTTCAAATTTATTCATTACATCTGCTTTAAGCATCTCCTATGTGCCAGGACCACCACTCGTCTGCCTGTTTATCATACTGTGGTAGCTTTTGTGTTACTGTGATGCTAGAAACTGTGCCACCAGTCTGTCAAATACCAGCAGGGTCAACCATGGTGGACAGGTTTCAGTAGAGCTTCCGAACTAAGACAGAATAGGAAAAAAGGACTGGTGACCTGCTCCCAAAAATGAGCCACTGAAAACCTTATGGATCACAACAGAATACTGTCCAACTTGCTTGCTTCGGACACGTTATCGGGGGGATCAATTACTGGTGAAGTAGAGGGCCAGTGAAGCAGAGCAAGGCCCTTGATAAGATGGATTGGCACAACAGCTGCAACAACGGATTCAAACATGCTGACAATTATGAGGATGATGCAGGATTAAGCAACATTTCATTTTGTTGTACATAAGGTTGCCATGACTCAGTACCAACTTGACAGCCGCCATCTATCTATCTGTCTGTCTGTCTATCTATCTATCTGCCAGAAACGACTTAGGCATAGACATAAGGGACAGAGCAACTCATAGCGACCCTGTAGGACAGAGTAGAACTTCCCCAAAGGGCTTCCAAGGAGCAGCTGGTGGACTCAAACTGCCAATCTTTTGGTTAGCAGCTGAGCTCTTAACCACTGCACCACCAGAGCTCTATAAAGGACACAAATGCCAATAAAATAAAGTTACTTCCCTGAGGCTGTCAGCTTAGCCCAGGTCACAAACATAGTCTGCTACAATGCCATGAAATGAGTCCTCTAACATTATTACGCAGAACATGCCATGGAAACATCAAGAGGCTTCTGTCTAAAAGAGCAAAACAAGGCTTCCAAGGAGGGTTGGCATTTTAGCTGACTTTGAAGAATAAGTAGGAATTGGCAAAGCAGGTATGAGCTGAGAGTCCAGGCAAAGGGAAAAGAGAAGATAAAGGATTAGAGGGGTCAAAGTCCAAAGCATTCTTCAGATCTTCAAGAATGCTATATGGCAAATGAGTCAGGGTCCTGGTGGAGTGGAAAGGAGTGAGGGGCTGAGGTTAGGCAAGGTTTGGAATTTCATCCTGCAGGATAAATTGAATATTGTATACAAGTAACAGGATAGCATCTATGTTCCACAAAGATTACTTGGGCAGTGGGGAAAGTATAGTAAACCTGTGTATTAGTAAGCTTTTCTGAGTAACAAATACCTCGAAATCTCTGCGGCATACGTTAATAGAATTTGTCTCACTCCTGCACCTGCATTTTGGCTGGTAAGGCTGATCCAGGCTGAGATTGGCTAGGCTTGGAACCAGACTGTGGGTGGAGCCCAGGTCTTCTACATGTGTCTCATTCTCCTTGGACCATCACCTATCCAGGGCATGATCTTTTTATGGTGACGGGAAAAGTGAAAGAGGGAAAGCTTAACTGTGCAAGCACATTTCAGGCCTCTGCTCACATTACACTTGTGAACACCCCATTGGCCAAGGCAAGTCACATGACCAAGTTTCAAGTCAAGGGCCATACACCACCAAGCGACGGCAAGATGATCCTATTACAGAGGAGTGAAAGATTGGGACCAATAATGCA
Source organism: Elephas maximus indicus (assembly GCF_024166365.1). NCBI lineage: Eukaryota > Metazoa > Chordata > Mammalia > Proboscidea > Elephantidae > Elephas > Elephas maximus. Next base: position 59,755,948 of record NC_064843.1, on the reverse strand, counting down.
ATCAACCACAACCCAGGAGAGGAAGAAAGGAGACCCATAGACAGACCTTTGCAAAAGTCCAGACAGAAGGTGATGGGTATCCAAACAGAGCCAGTGGCAGGAGGAAATAAAATAGGACAGAGAATTTGCAGGAATAGGAGAGACAGCAGGAAGAGACACCACTGTGGCTCCTGGCTAAGCAACCATGTGGTAAGTGATCAGGTGACTGAATCAGAAACCCATGCAAAATTCAGGTTTAGGATGGGGTTAGTAAGGAGTTCCAGATGGAACATGTTTGGCCACTGGGGTCAGGCAAAGAAGCTCAGGAGTCAGCTGAAGAGTAAATTGGGGGCTCAATGGAGAAAGATGGCTAGATCTGCCATGAACAATATGGTAATTCCTACATACATGTGACTATTTAAACTAATTAAAATTCAACAAAATTTAAAATTCAGTTCCCTAGTTTCATGAGCCACCTTTCCAGAGCTCAATAGCCACACATGGCCAGTGGCTGCCATGTTGGACAACACAGATAAAAGACATTTCTATCATCACAGAAAGTTCTATTGGATGCTGCTAAATAGTAACTGAAGCCATGATTATTTAAGATGGAAGAACAAGAGACAAGGTGACCAATAGGAGGAGTGGTGCAATTTGAGTCAGAAGATAACGCATTGGGTTTGGGTAGTAATGATGTATACAGCAGATTGTTAGGACTTTGTTTGGGGAACCAAGCTACTCTACCTTGCCAGGGACCACCTGAGTGGAGACGTTAAAGACCAGCATCTGCTCTTGGCTCCTCCTCCAAAGGCTCAGTGAAATAGAGATATATTTACTAAAAACTGCTAAATTCACACCCAGCACCAAACTTAGCTAACAATTGAGCTAAGCCTGGTACTGCACAATCATCCATTTAACATTGAGAAGTGGCTGGTATGTACTGGGAGCTTATGGTACATAGAAAAATACAGTAGGGATTCTGCCTTCAAAAATCTTACAATTTGATTAAGAAATCAAAGAGATATACAAGCAAATATGAGCACTGCCAGGGTTAGGTAACTACAAGATTGCTGGTTGCCTCATCCCCCTCTACTCTGTGTTATTGGATAAATCCTCAGAATTCCCTAAGCCACATTATTCTCACCTAAGTAAAACAAGAATCTTGGTCCCCATCTTTTAGGGAAAATACAGCATAGTGGTCAGCAAATGAACTCGGAAGACACAAGCTGAGATTCAAATCCTGACCTCACCAATTATTAGCTCCATGGTCTTTGGCAACTTGCTTAAGTGCTGACACTCAGTTTCCCCATCTGTAAAATGAGGGTTTCTATGGGGTGTAGATGAGATGATGCACATAAGAACCACTGGGTCTGTTGAAAATACTCAGTAAATATTTCCATCACTGTTAAGTTCCACCCTTTTTGCTTGTCATAGAGTGTCATGTGGGGGAAACGTGGGCTATGTAACTGAGGAGAGCCCTTTTTGAAGTCAAAAGTACACAAGGCCTTTCTGCATTGACATGAGGGGGTACAAATCGGGATAAGTGTAGTCCCAGTCCATGCGAACACACCCACCACCAATGCCAGAGGTGAATTAACATCTTAGGTGAGAGTAACGAAGACTAGGAACAGCCATCTGAATTCTATGTCCATCTGTCCCTGAAGCAAGCCAAAGGGAACCGACTGAAGATTTCATTCTTCCTGGGAAGCCACTGTCCCTTCTGGCTCTCTCTCCCTACGTAGCCTGCCCCCTCTCAGACCCAGCCCATCTACACTGATCTAAGCCTCTCCTTTCTGTCTCTCTCCATCCATGATCCATCCACCCTGGAGCTGGTGTCAGGTTCATGATTCACATCTGAGGAGCAGCTAGGAGCAGCCCAGCCTCCTAGGCTCTGGTACCTGGACAGCTACCTAGAATTTACTCCACTTGAACTGAGAAAGTTTAAGATGTACCAGTTCTGAGCCTGTATGTGAGAACCATAATTAGCCCCCACATCTGTCATTTGAGGGTACATTTTCCTGCCTTACTCATGCCGTCATCTAGGCCACAAGCAACATCTGTGGAAATATCCTACTTCTGGGGGTACTCCAAAGGCTGGCCCAGACCTAGAGAGAACCCCATGTCCACTAGAGCTGGACCACCTGCAGAAGGCTGGCATTTCCAGAAATGGCATTTCCTGGAAAACCAAGACCCTGAAAGCTCCCCTCATGATGCCCTAAATATTTAAATCTTATCACCCCAACCTTCACTCCTATGTCTTCCCATCTGAAAATTTGAAAAGATCTGTATAGACATATAGATTGACACTTTCTACTCCCACACTCACTTTAAGGATTTGAGGTCCTCAACAAGTGTAGCTGATGCAAAACAGCCAAGTGGTTTACACTCTTGCTACTCCAAGTGTGGTCACTGGGGCAACAACATTGGCATCACCTGGAGCAGGTTAGAAATGCAGCATCTCAGGCCCCACTCAGGCCTTCTGAATCATAATCTGTATTTTAGGAAGGTTCTCAAGTGATTCATATGCATATTAGAGTTGGTTTAAGTATAGGCAGTGGCACCAGACTGACTGGGTTCAAAGCCTAGCTCTGCTCTTCGCTAGTTGTGTAGATCTGGACAAGTTATGGACCTCTCTATGCTTTAGTCGCTTCATCTGTAAGTTGAAAATAATGATAAAATCTATTAATATCAGATACATCTTGGTTGAAAGCAGAGAACACCAGAAAGATGTTTACATGTGTTTTATTGACTATGCAAAAGCATTAGGCTATGTGTATCATAACAAATTATGGATAACATTGCAAATAATGCGAATTCAAGAACACTTAATTGTGCTCATGAGGAAACTGTACATAGACCAAGAGGCCATTGTCAAACAGAACAAGGGTATATTGCCTGGTTTAAAATCAGGAAAGGTGTGCATCAGGGTTGTAGCCTTTCACTGTACTTATTCAGTCAATCCAAGAAGCTGGACTATATGAAGAAGAATGGAGGATCAGGATTGGAGACTCATTAACAACCTGTGTTATGCAGATGACAAAACCTTGCTTGCTGAAAGTAAAGAGGACTTGAAGAACTTACTGATGAAGATCAAAGACTACAGCCTTCAGTATGGATTACACCTCAACATAAAGGAAACAAAAATCCTCACAACTGGACCAACAAGCAACATCATGATAAATGGAGAAAGACTGAAGTTGCCAAGGATTTCATTTTACTTCAATCCACAATCAATACTCATGGAAGCAGCAGTCAACAAATCAAACGATGTTTTGCGTTGGGCAAATCTGCTGCAAAAAACCTCTTTAAAGTGTTAAAATGCAAAGATGTCACCTTGAGGACTAAGGTGTGCCTGACCCAAGCCATGGTATTTTCAATTGCCTCATATGAATGTGAAAGCTGATCAATGAATAAGAAAGACCAAAGAGAACTGATGCATCTGAATTACAGTGTTGGCAAAGAATACTGACTATACCAGGGACTGCCAGAAGAATGAATAAATCTGTCCTGGAAGAAGTATAGCCAGAATGCTCCTTAGAAGCAAGGATGGCAAAACTTTCTCTCATGTACTTTGGACATGTTATCAGGAGGGACCAGTCCCTGGAGAAGGACATCATGCTTGGTAAAGTAGAGGGTCAGCGAAAAAGAGGAAGACCCTCAGACAGATAGACTGACACAGTGGTTGCAACAATGGGCTTACATAGCAACGATTGTGAGGATGGCGCACGACTGGGCAGTGTTTCATTCTGTTGCACCTGGGGTTGCTAAGAGTTGGAAACAACTCGATGCCACCTAACAACAACAACAACCTACTGCATAGATTTACAGGTAGTCCCTGACTTACGATGGGGTTCCATTCCGATGACTCTATTGTAAGTCGATTTTCATTTTCATTATTACTGCCTTTTATTATCAGTGTCTTCAAAAATTATAACATTGAACATCTGCAAGTGAACATCTGAGAATGATAACATCAGCAAAGTATGCACTGCAACACTGTATGTAGTATATATTACTAACGATTAAGATATTAAAAAAGACATTGTATTAGGAGTCCTAATACATGGCGTTAACAGTATACAAAACATTACTAAGAATGCGGAAGAAAAACTAGAAAACTGGGAGCTCCTAAAAATCAAACACCTATGCTCATCCAAAGACTTCACCAAAAGAGTAAAAAGACTACCTACAGACTGGGAAAAAGTTTTTAGCTATGACATTTCCAATCAGCGCCTGATCTCTAAAATCTATATGATACTGCAAAAACTCAACTACAAAAAGACAAATAACCCAATTAAAAATGGGCAAAAGATATGAAGAGGCACTTCACTAAAGAAGACATTCAGGTAGCTAACAGGTACATGAGGAAATGCTCATGATCATTAGCCATTAGAGAAATGCGGATCAAAACTACAATGAGATTTCATCTCACTCCAACAAGGCTGGCATTAATCCAAAAAACACAAAATAATAAATGTTGGAGAGGCTGTGGAGAGACTGGAACACTTATACACTGCTGGTGGGAATGTAAAATGGTACAACCACTTTGGAAATCGATTTGGCATTTCCTTAAAAAGCTAGAAATAGAATTACCATACGATCCAGCAATCCCACTCCTCGGGACATATCCTAGAGTAATAAGAGCCTTTACACGAATGGATATGTGCACACCCATGTTTATTGCAGCACCGTTTACAACAGCAAAAAGATGGAAGCAACCAAGGTGCCCACTGACGGATGAATGGATAAATAAATTATGATATATTCACACAATGGAATAGTGTACATCCATAAAGAACAGTCAGGAATCTGTGAAACATTTTATAACATGGAGGAACCTGGAAGGCATTATGCTGAGTGAAGTTAGTCAGTTGCAAAAGGACAAATATTGTATAAGACCATTATTATAAGAACTCGAGGAATAGTTTAAACTGAGAAGAAAACATTCTTTTGTGGTTACGAGAGGGGGGAGGGAGGGTGGGTGGGAGAGAGGTATTTACTAATTAGATAGTAGATAAGAACTACTTTAGGTGAAGGGAAAGACAACACACAATATAGGGGAGGTCAGCACAACTGGACTAAACCAAAAGCAAAGAAGTTTCCTGAATAAGCTGAATGCTTCAAAGGCCAGTGCAGCAGGGGCAGGTGTCTGGGGACCATGGTTTCAGGGGACATCTAAGTCAATTGGCATAATAAATCCGTTAAGAAAACATTCTGCGTCACCCTTTGAAGAGTGGCATCTGGGGTCTTAAACACTAGCAAGCAGCCATCTAAGATCCATCAATTGGTGTCAACCCTCTTGGATCAAAGGAGAATGAAGAACACCAAGGACACAAGGTAATTATGAGCCCAAGAGACAGAAAGGGCCACATGAACCTGAGATTGCATCAGCCTGAGACCAGAAGAACTAGATGGTGCCCAGCTACAACCGATGACTGACAGAGAACGCAACAGAGAACCCCTGAGGGAGCAGGAGAGCAGTGGGATGCAGACCCCAAATTCTCATAAAAAGACCAGACTGAATGGTCTGACTAAGACTAGAAGGACCCCAGTGGTCATGGCCCCCAGACCTTCTGCTGGCCCAGGACAGGAACCGTTCCTGAAGCCAACTCTTCAGACATGGATTGGACTGGACAATGGGTTGGAGAGGGATGCTGGTGAGGAGTGAGCTTCCTGGATCAGGTGGATACTTGAGACTATGTTGGCATCTCCTGCCTGGAGGAGAGATGAGAGGGTAGAGGGGGTTAGAAGCTGGCATAATGGACACGAAAAGAGAGAGTAGAGGGACAGAGCGGGCTGTCTCATTAGGGGGATAGCAATCAGGAGTATGTAGCAAGGTGTATATAAGTTTTTGCGTGAGAGACTGACTTGATTTGTAAACTTTCACTTAAAGCACAATAAAAATTATTTTAAAAAGATTATTAAAAAAGACATTGTAAGTGCAGCTTGTTATAATGCAAATGCATCTTGAGTCGAATATGTCATAAGTCAGGGACTACCTGTATTATGAGGATTCAATTAGTTAATACACGCAAACCAATTAGCAAAGAATCCATCAAACCACTTTAGCTCTTGGTAAATTTTAGTGGCTGTTGTTGCTGTTATAATTATTTTTATTGACCTTCCCAAACTTTTGAAGAAATATGAGAGGACCTTAACTCTTCCTCTGCAGGTGGCTTCCCTTCCTTGGGCTGGAGAGCTGAAGGAGCTGGGCTGTACCAATTCCTTGGTTCTTTTTCATAATTGTTCTTCCCTCAATATATCTCTTTCCACTCACATTTTACTAAAAGCAGCAAGAAGAAACCAGGTTACAGCTTTGACACTTTGCTTGGAAATCTCCTCAGCTAAATATCCAAGCTCATTGTTTACAAATTCTGCTTTCCACACAATTATAAGACACAATTCAGCCAAGTTTCTGCCATTATATGACAAGAACCTCCTTTCCTTCAGGTTTTAATAACATGTTCATCATTTCATTCTGAGTCCTCACCAGAAGTGCCTTTAATGCTCTTGTTTCTACCAACAGTCTGCTTACCATAATATCCAAATTCTCTTCTAACATAAGAAGAGAATGTGTATATTATGTATATATATGTGTGTGTATACATATGTATGCGTATATGCACCTATGTGACTGTATACACAGAGGGCACAGTTACAGACACTTCCTAGACATAATCAAATGCTTTCTGGTATTGAATTTCTGGGTCTGAAGGATGAGGACCATAGTCTCGTGGGACATCTCAGTCAACTGGCATAATATAGTTCATAAAGTTATGCTCTACATCCTAGTTTGGTGAGTGGTGCCTGAGGTCTTAGAAGCTTGCAAGTAGCCATTTAAGATGCAACCTTTGGCCTCTGTTCATCTAGAGCAATAGAGAGAGAAGGAAACCAAAGACTCAAAGAAGAAAATAGCTGACAGGACAAAGAGTCTACACAAACTACGCCCTCATCTACCCTGAGACTAAAACTAGATGGTGCTTAGCTATCACTGTTGACCATTCTAATCAGGCCCACAATAGATGGACCCTGATAGAATGGGAGAAAATATAAACCAGGACATCAAATTCCATTAAAAAAAATAGACCTACTGGACTGGTTGAGACTGGAGGACTCCTCAAGACTATTGCCCTGGGATACTCTTCAAACCTTGAATCCAAAATAATACCTGAGGTCAGCTTGTAGCTAAATTACAAATTGGCTAAAAAAAAAAAAAAAAATGAATATCACCTTAAGTACTGTGCTACTTTTAAAAAATCACCTAGAGGCAGGGCCAAGATGGCTAACTAGTCAAAAGCTTCCACTGAACCCTCTTGTATACAACAAAGACTCAAAAAAAAACAAGTGAATCAATTATATATATGACAATCTACAATCCCTGAGCATCAAATGGAGAATTAAGGAATCGATCTGAATGACAGGGGAGTGAGAGACGGTGCAGAAGCAGCGATGAGTTGTCGAGCCTGCGCAGTGCCTCAGCTCTGATTCCTTGGTGCTGTTCTTTGGCGTGAATGCAACGGGACTGATGGTAGTTTCCTGAGACAAGGCAGCTTCAGCAAAGGAAGGCAAGCAAAGTGGCACACCCCTGACCCTGTGGCATGTCTACAGCAGGGCTGGCTGCAGCATTTGGGAAGTAGCTGCTTCAGTGAAAGAAGGCAAACAAAGTGCCTGCACTCCAAGCCCCTGGTGTGACGGCCATGGGACCAGAGGTTTGTTAAGAACAAAGCAGCTTCAGTGAAAGAAGACAAGCGCCACGCTCAGGAAGCAGCCATAACCTCCTGGGGCAATCTCGGTGGGGACCCAGCCAGAGCACACAGGCTACACACACCTCAGGAATCTGAGTTAAAACAGTGCTCTCAAAACAAGATAAGTGATTTTGTCTAATTTACTGTGTGCACCTAATAGCTCCTTCTGAAAGTACTCTCTTCTATCTATCTGATCCTTCCCCACTCTGCCCCAGCTGGCTTTGTTAACAGTTGATTTCCCTTGGACTGAGGCAGAACCTGCAGTGCCCTCTCTGAGCCATTCTCCTGGCCTGGGACAAGGGGAAAAATTAACAAACGGGGGAAAAATACTTTCCCAACTCCCCTAATCTGGAAGCTCAGAGCAGAAGCAGCTCCACTCCAGGCATAAACGATTCACAAACTTTGACTATCACCCCTACATGGATCCAGGTGGCTATTATAATGCAAGGGCAAATCTGCTAGAGGTCTGACTGTAATTGTTTCAGCTGTGCAGTGGAGAAGCAGGTTTTGGAGGTCTGATACCACTCTGCCTATTAAAGAGAGTCCTCACCTACCCACAGCAGGGACCTGAGGGCTCGAGGCTCCATCCACACCAGCTAGCCACCTGCAAAAGGGGCCTGAGGATAGTGGTGCCTACCAGTCTTCACAGGTATAAGCATTGGGTGCCTAAGGTACAGTTGCAGAGCTGACCCACCAGAGCACTGTAGAGAGCAGAGACACTCCTTCCTCACTGACACTTGGGGGAAGGCTGTCAGCACCCTGCCCTCCTCAGAGTGTGACCCCCTGCAGCTACCAGAAACCAGTGCATACAACCATCACCAGTAACCCTCTCAGATAGTAGGTGAGAGCCTACACCACACACTAGGTGACCGACTATCAGGACACCTAAGCTGAATCTATACAAGAAGAGTGAATGGACTCATGGGCTTATATACCTGGTAACAGCTCTAGCCATCTGGTAACAGGACATTAGTGCTTCAAATGCTCCAATAATCAAGTTAGCTCACTCTAGTAGCCTATTTGTGTATATTGAAACAAAACAAAGCAAGAAGCTAGGACCCAGTCAGCAAGCATAAAATAAATTATTACAATAACTTACAGATGGTTCAAAGACAGCAGTCGATATCAAATCACATGAAGAAACAGATCATGATTGCTTCAACAAACTCCCGAAACAGAGAATCAAGGACTCTCCCAGATGAAGATGTATTCCCGGAATTGCCAGATGTAGAATACAAAAGAATAATACACATAATGCTTCAAGACATCAGGAATGACATCAGGCACTATACAGAAAAAGCCAAGGAACACACAGAAAAAGAGATGAAGAAATTAAAAAGATTATTCAAGAACATAATGAAAAAATTAATAAGCTGCAAGAATCCATACAGAGACAGCATTCAGAAATTCAAAAGATTAACAATAAAATTACAAAATTAGACAACTCAATAGGAAGTCAGAGGAGTAGAATTGAGGAATTGGAATGCAGAATTGTGGAAGTGGAGGATAAGGCACTTGGCACCAATATATTTGAAGAAAAATGAGATAAAACAATTTTTTAAAAAATGAAGAAACCCTAAGAATCATGTCAGACTCTATGAAGAAGAATAACTTGCAAGTGATTGGAATGCCAGAACAGGGAGGGTTAACAGAAAATACAGAGAGAATTGCTGAAGATTTGTTTGCAAAAAACTTCCCTGACATGGTGAAAGATGAAAGCATATCTATCCAAAATGCTCATTGAACCCAGTACAAGGTAGATCCCAAAAGAAAGTCACCAAGACATATTATCATCAAACTTGCCAAAACCAAAGATAAAGAGAAAATTTTAAGAGCAGCCAGGGATAAGCGAAAAGTCACCTACAAAGGAGAATCAATAAGTTCGGACTACTTGGCAGAAACCATGCAGGCAAGAAGGCAATGGGATGACATATATAAAGCAATGAAGGATTAAAATTACCATCCAAGAATCATATATCCAGCAAAACTGTCTCTCAAATATGAAGGTGAAATTAAGACATTTACAAATAAACACAAGCTTAGGGAATTTGCAAAAACCAAACCAAAACAACAAGAAATACTAACAGGAATTTTCTGGTTAGAAAACCAATAATATCAAATATAAGCACAAAACTAGAACACAGAACAGAGAATCCAGATATCAATTCACATAGGAAAACCACAAATAAAATAAGATTAAAAAAAAAAAAACACTTAAAACAGGGAATCAGTGATGTCATTATGTAAAACATGACAATAAATATAGAGGGACTAAATAAAATAAGCACAGATCTTCCATACGGAGAGGCAATCAAGGAGCTATAGGGAGATACAAGTTAGGTTTAGAAAAACAGGGGTAAATATTAAGGTAACCACAAAGAAGAATAACAATCGCACACTTCAAAATAAAAACCAAGATAAACATAAAGACTCAGGAAAACGAATTCACCTACAGTGAAAAAGAACACACAATTTACAAAGAAAAACTTCTCAGAAAAAAAAGTAAGTGGAAAAATGAACTGTCAACAACACACAAAAAAAGGCATCAAAATGACAGCACTAAACTCATACCTATCTAAAATCAGGATGAATGTAAATGGACTAAATGCACTGATAAAGAGAGAAAGAGCTGCAGAATGGATTAAAAAAAAAAGCATGATCCAGCTATAAGCTGCCTACAAGAGACATACATTAGACTTAGCGACATAAACTAAAACTCAAAGGATGGAAAAATATATATCAAGCAAACAACAATTAAAAAAGAACAGGAGTGGCAATATTAATTTCTGACAAAATAGATTTTAAAGTTAAATCCACCACAAAGGATAAGGAAAGACACTATACAATGATTAAAGGGACAATATACCAGAAGCATATAACCATATTAAATATTTATGTATCCAATGACAGGGATTAAAGATACATAAAACAAACTCTAACAGCATAGAAAAGTAAGATAGACAGCTCCACAGTAATAGTAGGAGACTTCAACACGCTGCTTTCAGTGAAGGACAGAATATGCAGAAAGAAGCTCAGTAAAACACACGGAAGATCTAAATGCCACGATCAACCATCCTGACCTCATAGACATATACAGAACACTCCACCCAACAGCAGACAAGTATATTTTCTTTTCCAGCGCATATGGAACATTCTCTAGAATAGACCACATATTAGGTCTTAAAGCAAGGCTTAAGATTCGAAATACTACAAAGCATCTTCTCTGACCATAAAGCCATAAAAATAGAAATCACTAACAGAAAAAGCAGAGAAAAGAAATCAAATACTTGAAAGCTGAACAATATCCTGCTCAAAAAAGACTGGGTTATAGAAGACTTTAAGGATGGAATAAAGAAATTCATACAATCCAATGAGAATGAAAATACTTCCTATCAGATTCTTTCCAACGCAGCAAAAGCGGCCCTCAGAGGTCAATTTATATCAATAAATGCACACATCCAAAAAGAATAAAGGGCCAAAATCAAAGAACTATCCCTACAACTTGAACAAATAGAAAGAGAGCAACAAAAGAAACCCTCAGGCACAGAAGAAAGCAAATAATAAAAATTAAAGCAGAATTAAATGAATTAGAGAACAGAAAAACAATTGAAAGCATCAACAAGACCAAAAGCTCGTTCTTTGAAAAAATTAACAAAATTGATAAACCATTGGACAGACTGACAAAAAAAAAAAAAAAAAAAAGGATCGGAAGCAAATAACCCAAATAAAAAATGAGATGGGCGATATCACAACAGACCCAACTGAAATTAAAAGAATCATATCAGATTACCACAAAAAATTGTATTCTAAAAATTTGAAAACCTAGAAGAAATGGATGAATTCCTAGAAACACACTACCTACCTAAACTAACACAAACAGAGGTAGAACAGCTAAATAAACCATAACAAAAAAAGAGATTGAAAAGGCAATTAAAAAACACCCAACAACAACAAAAAAGCCCTGGCCCAGATGACTTCGCTGCAGAGTTCTACCAAACTTTCAGAGGCGAGTTAACACCACTACTACTAAAGGTATTTCAGAGCATAGAAAAGGATGGAATACTCCCAAACTCATTCTATGAAGCCAGCATATCCCTAATATCAAAACCAGGTAAAGACACCACAACAAAAGAAAATTATAACCTATATCCCTCATGAACTTAGAAGCAAAAAACCTCAACAAAATTCTAGCCAATAGAATTCAACAATATAACAAAAAAATAATTCACCATGACCAAGTGGGATTCATACCACATATGCAGGGATGGTTCAACATTAGAAAAACAATTAATGTAATCCATCATATAAATAAAACAAAAGACGAGAACTGCATGATTTTATCAATTGATGTAGAAAAGGCATTTGACAAAGTTCAACACTCATTCATGATAAAAACTCTCATCAAAATAGGAATAGAAGGAAAATTCCTCTACATAATAAAGGGCATTTATACAAAACCAACAGACAACATCATCCTAAATGGAGAGATTCTGAAACCATTCCCCTTGAGAACAGGAACCAGACAAGGATGCCCTTTATCACCACTCTTATTCAACATCGTGCTGGAAGTTCTAGCCAGAGCAATTAGGCTAGACAAAGAAATAAAGGGCATCCAGATTGGTAAGGAAGAAGTAAAACTACCTCTATTTTCAGATGGCATGATCTTATACACAGAAAAACCTAAAGAATCCTCAAGGAAGCTACTGAAACTAATAGAAGAGTTCAGCAGAGCATCAGGACACAAGATAAACATGCAAAAATGAGTTGGATTCCTCTACACCAACAAAAAGAACATCGAAGAGGAAATCTCCAAATCAATACAATTTCCAGTAGCCCCCAAGAAGATAAAATACTTAGGAATAAATCTAACCAGAGATGTAAAAGGCCTATAGAAAGAAAACTACAAGACACTACTGCAAGAAACCAAACGAGACCTACATAAGTGGAAAAACATATCTTGCTCATGGATAGGAAGACTCAACATTGTAAAAAAAATGTCTATTCTACCAAAAGCCATATATAGATACGATGTAATTTGGATCCAAATTCCAACGACATTTTTAAATGAGATGAAGAAACAAATCACCAACTTCATATGGAAGATAAAGAGGCCCCAGATAAGTAATACATTATTGAAAAAGAAGAACAAAGTGGGAGGCCTCACGCTACCTAATTTTAGAACCTATTATACCACCACAGTAGTCAAAACAGCCTGGTGCTGGTACAACAACAGATACATAGACCAATGGAATAGAATTGAGAATCCAGACATAAATCCTTCCGCATATGAGCAGCTGATATTTGACAAAGGCCCAAATTCAGTTAAATGGGGAAAAGACAGTCTTTTTAACAAATGGTGCTGGCATAACTGGATATCCATCGGCAAAAAAATGAAATAAGACCCATACCTGACACCATGCACAAAAATGTACTCAAAATGGATCAAAGACCTAAATATAAAATCTAAAACAATAAAAATCATGGAAGAAAGAATAGAGGCAACATTAAGAGCCCTAATACATGGCATAAACGGTACACAGAAGATTACTAAAAATGCAGAAAAGAAACCAGATAACTGGGAGCTCCTAAAAATCAAACACCTATGCTCATCCAAAGATTTCACCAAAAGAGTAAAAAGACTACCTACAGACTGGTGAAAAGTTTTTAGCTATGACATTTCTGATCCGCACCTGATCTCTAAAATCTACATGATACTGCACTCAATTACAAAAAGATAAATAACCCAATCAAGAAATGGGCAAAAGATATGAACAGACACTTCACTAAAGAAGACATTCAGGTAGCTAACAGATACATGAGGAAATGCTCATGATCATTAGCCATTAGAGAAATGCAAATCAAAACTAAAATGAGATTCCATCTCACTCCAACAAGGCTAACATTAATCCAAAAAACACAAAATAATAAATACTGGAGAGGTTGTGGAGAAAATGGATCACTTATACACTGCTGGCGGGAATGTAAAATGGTACAGCCACTTTGGAAATGATTTGGTGCTTCCTTAAAATGCTAGAAATAGAACTACCACACAATCCAGCAATCCCACTCCTTGGAATATATCCTAGAGAAGTAAGAGCCTTTACACAAACAGATATATGCACACCCATGTTCACTGCAGCACTGTTTACAATAGGAAAAACATGGAAGCAACCAAGGTGCCCATCAATGGATGAATGGATAAATAAATTATGGTATATCCACACAATGGAATATTATGCATCAATAAAGAACAATGATGAATCCGTGAAACATTTCATAACATGGAGGAATCTGGAAGACATTATGCTAAGTGAAATTAGTCAGTTTCAAAAGGATAAATATTGTTTGAGACCACTATTATAAGAACTGGAGAAATAGTTTAAACAGAGAAGAAACTATTCTTTGATGGTTACGGGGGGGGGCAAGGGAGAGAGAGAGGGAGAGGGGTTTTCACTAATTAGACAGTAGATAAGTTTTATTTTAGGTGAAGGGAAAGACAACACACAACATAGGTGAGGTCAACACAACTGGACTAAACCAAAAGCAGTTTCCTGAATAAGCTGAATGCTTCAAAGGCTAGCATAGCAGGGGCAGGGGTTTGGGGACCATGGTTTCAGGGGACATCTAAGTCTATCGGCATAATAAAATCTTCTAAGGAAACATTCTGCATCCCACTTTGAAGAGTTGCATCTGGGGTCTTAAACACTTTTTTTTTAGCGGCCATCTAACATGCATCAGTTGGTCTCAACCCACCTGGAGGAAGAATGAAGAACGCCAAAGACACAAGGTAATTATGAGCCCAAGAGACAGAAAGGACCACATAAACCAGAGACACCATCAGCCTGAGACCAGAAGAACTAGATGGTGCCCAGCCACAACCGATGACTGCCCTGACAGGGAACACAAAAGAGAACCCCTGGGGGAGCAGGAAAGCAGTGGGATGCAGACCCCAAGTTCTCATAAAAAGACCAGACTTAATGGTCAGACTGAGACTAGAAGGACCCCGGAGGTCATGGTCCCCAGACCGTCTGTTAGCCCAAGACAGGAACCATCCCCAAAGCCAACTCTTCAAACAGAGATTGGACTGGACTATGGCATGGAAAATGATACTGGTGAAGAACGAGCTTATTGGATCAATTAGACACATGAGACTATGTTGGCAACTCCTGTCTGTAGGGGAGATGAGAGGGCAGAGGGGGCCAGAAGCTGGCCAAATGGACAGGAGGAAAGAGAGTGGAGGAAGGAGTGTGCTGTCTCATTAGGGGGACAGCAGTTAGGAGTGTATAGCAAGGTATACATAAATTTTTGTATGAGAGACTGACTTGATTTCTAAACTTTAACTTGAAGCACAATAAAAATTAATTAAAAAAAAATCACCTATATAAGACCAAACGGTCACCAATTACTTTTTTAAAAAAGATGAGAATGTTTAAGGGTGCAGGGAAACTAGGTTAATGGAAACAGAGCAACCATAACAGAAGTATCGAGAATGTTCATTCATTGTGAAGAATGTAAACAATGTTACTGAACAACTTGTGTAGAAATTGAGTGGAAACCAGAACTGCTATGTAAACCTTTACCAAAAACACAATAAAACATTATTAAAAAGAAAAAATAGATTCGGCACACCTTCTGGAGTCTTCAGAATATAATCTACTTCTCTGGCTTGCTCAGCTTTTAGAGGTTGCCCGAATTTCTTGGATCATGGCACCTTCATCATATCATCCCAACCTCTTGCTTCTGTTATCACATCTCCAACTACTAACTCTGGTCTTCCTGCTTCCCTTTTATACTAACCCTTGTGATTGCATTCGACCCACCCACATAATCCAGGATAATTTGCCTATATCTCAAAATCCTTAATTATGTTTTCAAAGTCATTTTCATCATGTAAGGTAACATATTCACAGGTTCTGGGTGTTAGGACTTGGACATCTTTGAGGGGCCGTTATCCAGCCCACCATAACATTGTAATGGTGAATATATGATATTACACACGTGCATGTGCCCAAACTCATAGAACTTTACAGCACTGAGTGATTCATAATGTATGTAAAAATTTTTTAATCATTTTAATATGTTGGGGGATCCTAGGATGGAATGCAGAATGTGATAAAAACAATCTAGCTGTATAACAAATGTATGATACAGCCTCCCTGAAGGGAGTGAAGGAAAAAGGTGTTAACCTAAATAACTTTGGAAATGAAAGAGGAACCAGGGTTCCTGGGAAATATGACTGACTGTAGGACTAGGGCAGGAAATATAGAAGATAAGCCTAGAACGTGTTGTAATGATCCAAAGTAAGGGAGTGCTTTATGTCAAAGGGACAGAGGAGCCAACTGAAAGAGCTCCCAGTGGCCACAGCTGGAACGATGTGAGGAACAAAAGAAATAGTATTGGCCTTTAACTGAAGGCAAAAAATAAATATTCATGAATTCATACTGATACAAATGAATGGTTGTATAAATTTTAAAAACAGGGAGAAGAGACAAAACTCCACGCAAAAGAACTTCAAACAATTTATGTAGATACTCTTCTTTCACAGGGGTGAAACTTAACTTCTCACTCCTTGAGTAAGAACTAATTTTCTTCCAGAGGTACAGGGGAAATAAAAGAATAACTTTACATGGAGAAATCTGACAAATAACTAGCTCAGCTAGGTGATCAAGGTTACCATCATTAATAATAGGTCATTTTGATAGTATGTACCCTGGCACAGTAGTGAAGTGCTCAGCTTCTAACCAAAAGGTCGGCAGTTTGAACCTGCCAGCTGCTCTGTGGGGGAAAGATGTGGCAGTCTGCTTCCGTAAGGGTTATAGCCTTGGAAACCTTATGCGGCAGTTCTATTCTGTCCTGTACCGTCACTATGAGTCAGAATTGACTAAATGGCCATGGGTTTGGTTTTTTTTTTTTTACTGTTGATATATGATAAGAACAGCACTTTACGTTCATGGTTGTCCTCCAAAGAACACATAACCCCAGTCTAATATGAGAAAAACATCAGACAAATCCCAATAGAGGGGCATTCTGACCAGTTCTCAAAACTGGTAAGGCCATCAAAAACACAGAAAGTCTAAGAAACTCTAATAGTCAAGAGGAGCTTAAGGAGACAAGACAATTAAATGTAACATATCCTGGAGCAAAAAAAGGACATCAGTAAAAACTTAGAAGGTCTGAATGAGGTATAGACTTCAGTCAATAATAACATACTGATATTGGTTTATTAATTGCAACAAATGTACCATACTAAAGTAAGATATTAATAATAGAGGAAACTAGATTTGGGGTATATAGGAACTCTGTAGTATCTTTACAATTTTTCTGTAAGTCTAAAACTGTTATAAAATAAGAAACGCATTTTTAAAAATAACAGAGAAGGATGGGAGAAAAATGTAGAACAAAATACAAATTCCTAAAAAAGGCCAGACCTACTGGACTGATAGAGACTAGAGGAAACCCTGAGACTATCAACCCCTAAAAGACTCTTTGAACTTGGAACTGAAGCTATTTCTAGAGGTCAGCTTTCAGCCAAATAATAAATTCACTGATAAAAGAAACAATATCACCCATGATGTGCTTCCTTAAACAATCAACTATATGAGAACAAAGAGTCAACATTTACCCATAAACAAAGATGAGAAGGCAAGGAGGGGAAGGGAAGTTAGATCAATGGAAAGAGAACAAAGAAAATGGAAATAATGAGAATGCTAACACATTGTGAATCCTGTAACCAACATCACAGAAAAATTTGTATAAAAGTTGTTAAATGGGAACCTAATTTACTGTGTAAACTTTCACCTAAAACAAAAGAAATTATTTTTGAAAATACTAATAGATAGCAGTTAAAGCGCTTAACTTGGGGAAATTACCACAATAATCCTGGGACTTGAGGAAGACAGTGCTGTTATTATATTGGAAGTGGAAATGGCTGGAGTCCATGAAATCATTCAGGAGGCCACTCTGGTCAGCTAGGTTTAACACAGTGATGTCCTAGACCCAAATCCAGGACAAATGTCAAGAAGTTATGAATCCTTGGCACTTACCAAACCAACCCGTTAGTAAAACCACAACATTATTCCCAGTGCCACCAAGCATCATTTAAAAGTCCATGGGACCACACACACCTCCCTTTGGATACCAGCCTCCTTGGTTAGCTGTATTAAAATAGGTGTAAGAGTCAAGCTAAAAACAAATATCATGATGAACAGTCAAAAGACAAGCTCTAATAGTTCAAAGGTCTGTGATTTCATGAACTTCGAAACTTGGTCTCAACAGATGCTCCCCAAAGAAGATCATGAGTTGAATAGCTAAAAGCTTGGGACAGATAACCAGAGATTTCACCCAACTTTAAAACCCTCTTTACTGTGATTCTAACTTATACCATTATTCTTAAATAATATTCTTTATCCCTCTTATAAAACATGCTTGAGTCTGCTTCTGAAAGAAACTAAAAGAACCCAGCAAAGCAAGTTTTGGTCAAATTCAGCTGGGTTTAGTGTTTAGCTCCCCAGCAGAAATCCAGGTCAGTCAATTATGATGCAGTTTGTGGAAAGCCTGCTCTTTGAACATCAGCATTAGCCAACACAGGAAGATAGAAAAGAAATGAGAGGCATGATGGTGGTGCATTCCATTTACAGAACGGAACAGTCAAACACTTGGCTAAGACAGGGTATTTTGAAGTAAACATATGAAATTGAGCAGTTTTCTGGTTTCTGTCAACTGAAGATTAGGAGCAGAAGTTAAATGCAGGGAATTTTTCCTTCCATAAATGAAATGTGATGCTCAGAAAGTTCTTTGTAAAGCATTCTCTGAATGACTGATTTATGGACAGTGTCTCTGCACCTAGGAAACAGAGAAATCTTCTCTGTTAACATATTAATTAAGCATAAAGCGCTGTTAATCTCCAGCTCAAAAAATTCACAAGACAACCCCAAATTCCCATATAACAGAAAAGAAATCAGAATGAAATGAATGGCTTATGCTGAAGGAGGGAGGGAGGAAGGGATGGTAGATGGTTTGAGGGTTTTATTTGGTTTGGTTGGTTGTTTTGTTATTTGGTCTTGGTTTTGTACTATTTATTTTTTTAGTATCCCTCTTGTCTCTCTAACCAGATTGTAAACTCTTTGAAGGGCAATCACCTGGATCTTACGCGTCATAATCACAGACCAAGCACAGGGTCTTCCTCAACAAGAGGTGCTTCATAAACATATGTCAGTAATGGCAGAGAAGACTCATTCCAACATTTTCCAAGACACAAAGACTGCCAACAGCCTCCACTGCAGAACAGGTGAGGTGCCTTTCTCTTTTGTCTATATGAAAAAGAAGGAACAAAGAAAAGTCTTCAGAGCATGAATTTCTCTTCAAGTAAGAGCCAACAGCCCAAGGCAGCTCTGTTCCTTCCTCTCTTCTGGGAAAAGTACACCCTGACCTGGCCCATATGGTTTCATCCAATTCAAGCCACATCTGCTTTGTCTGTAGCTCACAGAGCCAATTACTACAGAAGTGCAGAGGAAGGGAGCTGCTTAAGCCCTTCCAGTTTGATGTGACACAGACAATGACAATCTCTGACCTTTTCCTTCTAAAAACATAAAATAAAAATTACCTGCATCTGCGTAGAAATAGATAGAAAATAACTATATATTTCCCCCAAAGGATAGTAACAAACATCAGGCAAAACAGACAATTTCCTGGTTTATCTCTCTTCTGTTTTGCTGCACAAGGCAGCCTTGAACCTTCCCATCTACATGTCTGGTGTTTGGCCTGACAGGAGAAACTTGTCTATGTGCTGCCTGCAATTTTACTGTTAGATGATTAACTCCTGCCAAAGATAAGGACATTCATCATAGTGCACTAGAAACAGCCCTTCTGTTTGCCAAAATCTAGGGACTGGAACAAAGGCAACACTTATTTTTTAACGTAAATGACTGTATCAAATGCTTCACATCACACATTCTGCAGCAAGGCAGTTATTACAAATCATAGCAGGATAGTGGGATTCCATGAAATAACCTCCTCCAGGAGCCAGGTTCTTCTGAGAGAACAAACCAGTGTTTGTTCTAGCAACGTGTTACAGCTGTGACTGTCTCAAGGCTCCCCATCTGCGTTTACCCATTCACTGCCACTAATAGCGTCCCCACTCACGGCTGAGAGGTGGAAGAGGGTGGCATGGCCTCAGTGATGGGAACTGGTGACACAGGTCTAACTGGGATTATTTTACACACTGGAGGTTCCTGGTCTACTCCAAATTTATTTCTTCCTTTGGCTTTTTGCTTGAATGATACATGAAGAACCTTGTTTTTATCTTTCTAATGACTCTTCTTGATTCTTCAGGCCTCCTAGTCACTAAGGATGGCTTACATGAACCAGGACCAATAACAAATTTTTTGTGTTGATAAATAATACACAAATAATTGGTGGGTCATATATACCGTGCGCTACACAGATACATACAAAAATATAGACACAATTTCTTGAGACTTTTGCTTCCAGTAACAGCAAGCTAGAAAACTTAGACCAAATCTCCCATATAAAAACCATTTTCTTAAAAGCACCAGTTTTCCAACAAGATAATGAGAAATCATTAGACCAAAGGCTAGGAGACGGCAAGAACTCAGAGGGGTAAGGCCAATCTTCAAAGCTGCATTTGCCCTTAAAACAGTCACCCTAAATGCATATGCTTGTTTGGAAGAAATTACTGGAAAAATGAGTGACAGTTTTTATGGCCTCAAGGGTCAAAGGAACAAAGTCAAAGCTTGAGTGGAGAGCCTGATAAACCTCCTCCCACTTTAAGCTAGAACCCTAAAAGGGCAACTCCCGTAGGAGTAAATTAAAAATAAACCAGCAAGGTCCTTGTTATGGATTGAATTATGTCCCCTGAAAATGTGTGTTGTAATTCGTAACCTCTATGCCTGTGGTTGGAAACCCTGGTGGCACAGTGGTTAAGAGCTACAGCTGCTAACCAAAAGGTCAGCCATTCGAATCTACCAGGTGTTCCTTGGAAACTGTGTGGGGCAGTTCTACTCTGTCCTATAGGGTAGCTCGGAATCAACTTAAAGGCAATGGGTTTGGTTTCTGTTTCGTTTTTATGCCTGTGGTTATAATCCCATTTGGGAATGGGTTGTCTTTGTTATACTAATGAGGCAGGATTAGTGTAGGGTGTGTCTTAAATCAATATCTTTTGCCATGTAAAGATGAAGATCACATGAAGATCACCCAGGAGCAGAAGCTCGGAAGAAACAAGGACCTTCCTCCAGAGCCAGCAGGGAGAGAAAGACTTCCCCTACAGCTGGAGCCCTGAATTCGGAGGTCTAGCCTCTTAAACAGTGAAAATAAAAATCCTGTTTGTTAAAGCCATCCACTTAAGGTATTTCTGTTATAGCAGCACTAGATAACTAAGACAGTCCTGAACTTGAATTAAGGTGGTCTTGAAATGGTAGATTCCCTAAGTACCTGGATGTCTAGGAGAACCAGTCCTCTCACCATCTTAGGCCTTAAAGTAGCCTACAAATTATATTTTCAAGAAATGACCAGCACACAGTTGAAAATAACTAGGCACACAAGAAAACAAGACCTCATAAGCAAGAACTTGCGTTTAAAAAACAAAGAAAAAAAGACAATAGAACACACTTTCAAAGACCACAAATATTGGAAATCTCAGACATAGATTTATTCAACAAATACATTCACATGTTCAAGTAAATTAGACAAGCATGAAATTTCTAGCATGAAAGTGAAAACTATTTTCTTAAGTAATAGATTTAAAATATATAGCTTCTTTACTTTTTCTTATATAACCTCTTTCATAAACCCCACCAGCAAACTATTTGAAAAGGAGGTTAATATGAGTGAGCCATCTTGGACATTCCAGTCTGACAGAGACCCCGGACGACAAAACCCCAGCACTCCAGCTGACAACATTCAGTCAACCCACAGAAAAATAAGTCATGAGATTAAATAAATTGTTGTTTTAAGCCACCAAGCCCTAGGTTGGTTTGTTACACAGCAGCTAGGTAACAATAAAATATGTAATGCACTTTAGAAAGAATGTTATTCAAACTATCATGTAGAAAATCCCCTTAGGTAGAAGTCTTCATATTCCATAAGGCCACTGAGGCATTCCTGTATTTGTCATTTTTTCAGAAAGAATACTGTAAAGGGTGACCCCTGCTTCCTTGCTCTATATTCTTATGGTGCAATTAGTAGGTGTTAATGATGTAAAGAAAACTCTGGTGGCATAGGGGTTAAGAGCTATGGCTGCTAATCAAAGGCTTGGCTGTTCGAACCCACCAGGTGCTCCTTGGAAACCGTCTGGGGCAGTTCTACTCAGTCCTATGAGTCAGAATCAACTCAAAAGCAATGGGTTTGGCTTTTTTGTTGTTGTTTGTTTAATGATGTAAAACATGGTACAGAGAGTCTAGTTCTCCAAAGAGAAAATGAGGGAATGAAAGAATTCACACAATAGTCAGATTTGTTTAGTTTGAAGTCACTGTGTCACTGCATTATAGTATGAAGTAGTAACTGATAGTAATTAATAATTCACAATGATGAAAATGATAAACATGGGCCATCAAGGAAAGTTTAAACCATGTAGACACTCTGCTTAAGAGTATCCCCTGATTTAGAAAGCTTTCCCTCCAAAACATTCAAAGTTTTTCAAGACATAAAATTTGCCTTGACATTTAAAGCCATATAAACTACATCTACATGGGAGGCCACATTCTAGAGGATACTGGCTAAATGATATGTTATATGTTTTCATTTTTTTTAATCAGTGAATAAAATTCAAATGATGAACAATTTACAAGATATGCACCATAGTAATGTTACCAATTGCCAATCTGACACAAAGGGTCCTTGTCTTTTCCGGAGTAAGAATACACACGAAAGACAAACTTTATCTTCAGCAAGCTTTATTTTGCTTGAGTTAAGCAAAAGGAGTCAGTGGGGATCTAAGCCCTCTCCAAAAGACTGACTCAAAAATGGAAGCAAGGCTAGGGCTTGTATGGGTTCGGTGGAGACAACAGACTAATAAGTATTTAGTGGGCTTCTTTCAAGGGGTGGGTACTTCTCGGAATGGTGGTGCATGTTAATTAGGTTGCATGCACATCTGGAATCTAAGATGGAACCCACTGATATTCAAGATGGAGTCCTCTAGGCAGCCCTTGGCATCACTTATTATGGGATATAGCGCAAGAGCACTTGATCTTCGGCACTACATCACTATCTTCAGAGGGCTAAGGAAGGTCAAACAGCAGTCACACTCTGCTCCTCTGTGCATGCTGAGCCTACAAAGGAGGAGGGGACTAGAAAGACACTACGAAGGAGATAGTAATTCACGGGCTGCCCCAATCCTATCTCATGTTGACAGGGTGGATTCCTGTTTACCAAATTTCTAAATGATAATCTTTTAAAAGCTCTTTTGTTCAGCCACCAGCACAGTTAAACCTATCTGTCCCAGTAACAACCCCAGCATCAGACTGAAAATCCCTGAGTCTCCCTGTGACACCTCTGTTCCATATTGTCTTAGGCTGGGTTCTCTACAGAAGGAAAACCAATAAAGTGTATAAATATATACATACAGAGAGAGATTTATATCAAGGAAACAGCTCATGTGATTACAGAGGCTGGAATGTCCCAAGTCCGTGGATCAGCATAGGGCTTCTCCTGATTCATGAAGATGCAGGAGCTGGTGAACCCAACATTGGCAGGTAAGCCACTAGCTCAAGGCCCAAGAACCAAAGGTTAGACGAACAAGAGGCAGCTGCAGGATTCAGAACAAGCCAAAAGCTCTGCCAACTTGAGCAGGAAGGAAGTAGCCCTTGGAGGGCAGAGAGATGAAGGCTGAGAGGTGGTGGTGAGCTGCCACGGGCTCTGCCCCCACCAGTGCCACTCAGCAGATTCCATCATGGGGGTGATCACATATCAGATTTCGACAGGGAAGTGATCACAACATTATACAACTGCCAAAGCACTGAGAACCATGGCCCAGCCAAGTTGACACAGAATCTTAACCATCACACATACACATCAGAGGATATTTATTAACCACAAATTAAGCAACCTACAGGCCGGAGTCCTTTGGAATTTACCCTCCCAGCCCACTCCAGGCAAAATGCATACACCCAAACTGGGAAGGCTGCATGCGAGAGGTGAAGTTTCCCAGACCCATGTGGGGGATTGCACTCAACATAAGCAAGGTCGAAATGCTACAGATGGACATTATTTGCTCCCACCTGCACACAGCTCTAGAGGCTATTGGGATAATCTTTATTCTTAACTCATGTTGGCTGTTATCTACCTGAAGTCATGGGGTTGGAGTCAGATGATTACACTTCATTTTCATGAGGTGCCTCCTGAATAATTCTTCCTCAGCCACCCATCCAATCAAGAGGCCACCACTTTCCCAGCCACAGTACAAAGATTCAGTAAAGCAGGTAGAAACTAACAGATCAACGACTGTGAGTAACACATTAACAGGCATAAATATAAAAGAACTAGCCCTCTTTGCTTAAAGAAGGTAGAGCTAATTGTCCTTTTTGTCCTTATAATGAATGTTTCACAATCCCTCAACCAGCTCAATCTGCTTTTTCTCCATGATACCTCCCAAAATCTGGCAGTTTCCATTCTAAGCCATGTTATCTGGTCCCTGGGACTCTTACAACAGTCTCCAAATGATTCCCTGCTTCCACTCTTGCTTCCTGCAGCCCATTCCCCATGCAGCAGCACTGATCTTTTTTAAGCCGAAAGTAAACCAGTCGCTCCCCTGCTTTAAATCTCTCAAAGTCTTCCCTTCACTTGGAGTGAAATGCTACACTTTTGCCATAACTTAAAAAGCCCTACCTACTTCCAGCCAACATGGCTCCATAGACAGAAGCACCACTCTATCCCTTCAAAGACCCAAAAAACTAAGTAAAACACAGACAAACATCATTCCTGGAACCGGAATTGCCAAGAGAGAGAGAACTCAGCTAAGCACTGAATGGAATGAGAAACTGACAAAGGACAGAGAGGGAGGAGAAATATGTGTGGAGGACCCCATCAGTTAATGCAACACAGACCCACCATCTTGGACTCCTGTCGGGGACGGGCAGACATGAAGCATGCGAAAGTAGCTTCATGGAACTCCCACCAGAAGACAGAGCAACTGGTTACCGGTGACACACACTTTCCCACCCCCCATTCTCTCCCCACTGCTCTACTTCCGAGCTTCCTGGCTGGCTGTGGTGGCTCAGCTGGCTGGGAAGTGCAGTGTCCATGCTGCTTGGATTCACCCCATCCACATTGGAGATCAGCAGACAGGGAGTACAGGAAAGCAGCTTCACGAAGTTTCCAGCAGGAGACAGCACCTGGTAACAAGTGATATATGCTTTCCTAGTCCCGCCTCCTCTTCCACCCGCCCCCTTCCTGGCCTCCTCTGCTTCCCGCCAGCCACTGTCTCTTGGCAAGTGCTTTGGCCTCAGGCTGCTTAGATTCGCCCTGCCCACACTGGATGGGCTCCTGAGCTGGTACTGTTTTTTTTCCTCTCTTTTAATTTCTTCTGTGCGCCTACCACCTCTGCCTCCTTTCTCTGGAACACCAGGCTCCATATGTCATCTTTCTTGAAAGGCTGTGAAGCCACTTTCCACTGGGGAACCACTTCCCTGGCCTGTGACACCATGCTGGTGGGATTCCTGGGGCTTTTTCCCCCCCTTTTTTTTGCTTTGTTCTGTTTTGTTTGTTTGTTTTCTTTTTCTTTTGGAAGCTTGGAAGCCCCTTCTAGCTGGGCTGCACTGCATGGCTTAGGAGCCACTCTCCCTTCTGTGCAGCCGCGTAGGTGGGATCCCTGGGGGCATTTCTTTTTCTTTTCTCTCTTTTTCCCTTTCTGTCTGTCTTCATTTCTCAGTTCTTGTCTCTCTACACTTCTTTTCCTGTCTCCTGAATACTTGGTGCTGTGTGACATCTATACTCCCTCTAGCCAGGATATACTACACAGCCTGGGAGCCACTTCCCCGGTCTTGGCAGCCCCACCGTTGGGACTGCGGGACTCCTGGGGGCTTTTTTCTTTTCCAGATTTTTATCTAGTTTTTTTTTCTTCTTTTTCCCTTTTTCTGTTTTTCCTTTTTGCTTTTCTCCATTTCTTGGTTTCTCATCTCTCCACTCCAATGGCAAGCTCCCTTAGCATTCTTTTTTTCTTTCTTTGCTTGTTTATTTTTGGCTCCTGTTTTTCTCTTCTCTCTCTCCTCTTTCCCATACCCCTATTAGCTCCATACATCACAACCTCCCCCCTCTTTCCTGCCTACCTGTACCATGCACTAAACATCACACCTCCGAGGAGCACAGGCATGGCCTACTGGAACTTGCCCAGCACTGATTCTTGGCCTGCCCTACCAGCCCTAGTACGTACCATAAACAACCCATTCCAGCCCCTCCCCTTCAGCTGGACCTACCCTGCAGCACCATAGCTGAATGACTAGCCCTACCCATTGGACAAGGAGGTGAAAAGTATCATGACTACAGACAAGCAAACAGCAAAGAACGCACAGCCCACCTGCTCAAACATAACCAAATAAAACAAAAAAGCAGGACAAAACAAATCTACAATCAAAAAACAAAGAAAATAGCTGAATGTCCTGAAGACAGCAGACAATATCAAAACATATTTAAAAAAATAGGACAGGATGGGTCCAGTAGGTGTCCAAAATAAAACACCAGATAACTTTCCAGTAGAAGAAAAGGCACTAGCACTACCTGACATGGAATTCAAATCTCTAATATTCAGAGCAATCCAAGAATTGAAGCAAAAAGCAGACAAAAATGAGAAAAAAATAGACAAATTTTTGGAAAAGGCAGACAAATTCATGGAAAATATACACAGAAAAATGTAGCAATTCAGGAAAGTAATACAGGAACAAAATGCCAAAATAAATTCACAACTAGAAATCATACAAAAACATCAATAAGAAATCCAAAAGATAAACAACAAGATTTCAGAAATGGACAGTGCCATAGAAGGGCTGGGGAGCAGGTCTGAAACGATGGAAGACAGAATCGGCGAAATTGAAAACAAACACTTGGATACAACTCTGAGGGGAAATCAGAAAAAAGAATGAGGAAAAATGAAGAAACCCTGAGAATTATGTGGGATACAATCAAAAGCAAAAATTTGCAAGTGATTGGAGCTCCAGAACAGGAAGAGAAAACAGAAAACACAGAGAGGATCATTGAAGAATTACTGACAGAAAACTTCCCTGATATCACGAATGATGAAAAGCTGACCATCCAAGAAGCTCAACGAACCCCATATAGGTTAGACCCCAAAGGAAAAACACCAAGGCATATCATAATCACACGTGCTAAAATCAAACACAAAGAAAAAATCCTGTGAGCAGCTCAAGAAAAACAAAAAGTCACATACAGAAGAGAAATAATAAGACTAAACTCTGATAATTCGGCAGAAAGCATGCAGGCAAAAGGCAATGGGATGACATATAAAACCTTGAAAGAAAAAACTTGCCAACCAAGAATAATATATCCTGCAAAACTTTCATTCAAATATGATGGTGAAATTAGGATATTTCCAGATAAACAGAAATTAAGGGAATATGTAAAAACCAAACCAAACTTACCAGAATTATTAAAGGGAGTCCTTCAGTCTAAGAATAAACAACATCAGACCACAGCCTGAATCTAGGATACAAAATTGTACCAGCCAGATACCAACATAGGAAATGAACTCTCAAGGACTATCCAAAACCAAAACAATTGCAACAGGTTAATCTGTAAATGACAACGTCAGAAAAATAGAAGAGGGAATAAACAGTATAGATATAGAACTTTCTAATGGAGAGGAAGGCAAGGTGATAGCAAGTAATAATAGGAACCTTTTTTTTTTTTTTATTACCTAGGGAGACAAGGGTAAATTTCGAGGTAACCACAAAGAAAGTTAACAAACCTACTCATCAAAATAAAGAAGAAAAACATAAAGTCTCAATAAAAACAGAAACAAAAGAAATGAAAAAGAAATCCACAAACAAAAGGAACTCAGCACAGGAGAGTAAGGGGAACAAAGAAAACATTAGCAGCACAAAAAAAGCACTATAAAATGACAGCAATACACTCAACCATAAAGAACAGCAATGGATCTGTGAACCCTCTCATAACGTGGATACATCTGGAGGACATTATGCTGAGTGAAATAAGTCAATCACAAAAGGATAAATATTGCATGAGACCACCACTGTAAAAACTCATGAAAAGGTTTACATACAAAAAGAAACTATTCGATGGTTACGAGGGAGGGGAGGGATGGGGATGGAAAAACACTTAATAGACAAAAGATAAGCAGTAGCTTTGGTGAAAGGTAAGAGTACAGAGTACTGGGAAACCCAGCACAACCTGTACAAGGCAAGGCCATGGTAGCTCCATAGAGTCATCCAAACTCCCTGAGGGACTGAATTGCTGGGCCAGGGGCTGTGGGGACCTTGGTCTCAGGGAACATCTAGCTCAACTGGCATAACAGAGTTTATGAACAAAGTGTGCTAGATTCTACTTTGGTGAGTAGCATCTGGGGTCTTAAAAGCCTGTGAGCAGCCATGTAGGATATTCCACTGGTCTCACCCCTTCGGAAGCAAGGGAGAATGAAGAAAACTAAAGACACAAGGGAAATATTAGTCCAAAGGACTAATGGACCACAACTACCACATTCTCCCTCAGACTGAGACCAGTACAAATAGATGGTGCCTGGCTACCACCACTGATTGTTCTGACAGGTATCACAATACAGGGTCCCAGACACAGCTGGAGAAAAATGTAGAACAAAATTCTAACTCAAAAAGAAAGACCAGACTTGCTGGCCTGACAGAGACTGGAGAAACCCTGAGAATATGGCCCCTGGATACCTTTTCAGCTCATTAATGAGTACACTCCTGAGGTTCACCCTTCAGCCAAAGATTGAACAGGCCCGTGGAACAAAACAAGACTAAAAGGGTGCACCAGCCCTAGGGCAGGGACTGGAAGGCAGGAGGGAACAGGAAAGCTGGTAATAGGGAACCCAGGGTTGAGAAGGAAGAGTGTTGACATGTTAACAACTGTCATACAACAATGAGTGTACCGTTTAATGAGAACCTAGCTTGTTCTGTAAACCTTCATCTAAAGTTCAATGAAAAAAAAAAATATGTATTATATATACATATAAAGCCCTACTTGATCTGGTCCCTGCCCACCTTTTGACACATCTCCTATCATATTCACTTTGCTCACACTGTTCCAGCCACATTGGCCTCCTTGCCAGGCAGACCTTAAGCACATCAAATCTGTTCAAATCTCAAATCTTCATAATGTTGTCCCCTCTGCCTGGATGCTCTTCACCTAGATACGTAGCTAGATTCCTTTCACCATTGGGTTCTTGGCCTAAACACTACCTCCTCAGAGAGGCCTTCGCTGACCAATAAAATGGTGTGGATTCACTTTACTGAAGAAAAAAAAAAAGCAATTTGGTCTTTTAGTCCTGGTTACAAAGCCCCGCCCAGTAGTTGACCTTACCAGGATTGGCTGGTGGTCCCTGCCTAGTCTGACCTTTACCAGGATTGGCTACAGAGGTACAGCCCTGTAGTTGACCTTTACACAGATTGGCTGAGCCTCCCCCACCCCCAGTGGTTGACCTTTACAAGATTGCCTGCCCTTCCCCTCAACCCAGTAGTTGACCTACATGTGGATTGGCTGGGGAGCCCATGCCTGGTGAATGATAAAAACTCTAGAACAGGGAGGCTCAGATTGGGCTTCCTGATCTACCAGAGCCAGGAGAGAAGTGCATCCTTTGAACACCAGAGACCTCTACTATGACCTTCCCAGACTGGATAAACCTATGAAGGCAACGGAGGGTTGGTACCAGAAGAATGAGCAGACCTAGGCAAACAGAACACAGTGGCAGAGTGTAAACGCTGAACCCTGGCCAAGATCTGAGAGCAGCAACCAATAGCTGACTCGCCAAGTGACATCATTGAGTTTTCTGTGTGAAAGTCTCCTGATAAATGAGAATGAACACTGGTTTTCAAGAAGGGTAAGCAGGTCCCCTCTGAGACATAAGCAGGTCTCCTTTTAAACATTGAGGCCCCATGCTAGGATCCCTCCCAAACTTTCCCTTTGCATATCTTCATTTCTGCTTATATTCTTTGTTTATATCCTTCCCTGGCTATTAAAGTTGCTATTGCAGTTATGTTGTTTCCATGAGTTCTCTGTGACCATTTCAATGAATTATCAAACCCAATAGAGAAAGAATGCCATGAGGAGAATGGCTGGTGTGAGAAACGGTGGAGAAGCTAGGGAGTGGGGATATATTTTACCTCTGCCTCATAGGAACCAGCTTGGTACTGATCATTATGGTCAGGGTTGTTTGTTCAGGTGGGTCCAAGAAAATTCACTATTATACCACCCTAACCAAAAAATACCTCTTCCCTGCTCATCACATCTGTACTATATAATTTTCTTATGTTTCCTTTATAGCAATATACTGTTCCAGAAATTTTCTTGCTTAGTTAGGTATTTACTTGGTTTTTTATTTCTTCCTCTTAGAATTCAAACTCCTTAACATAAGGCTTCTTGCCTATCTTGTTTAGTACTGCATCACCAGCACCCAGAATGTTTGGCACATCATAGGTGTTTAATTAACACTTAGTGAAGGAATAACTTTATTTTTCAGATCCCAGAAAACATGGCCATTTGAGCAGTTGCATTGGGCGTTTTGTTTCAAGGGAATAAACTGAGCCATAATTTCAGCAAGGTTCATTTAGATGTCTATTAATATTTTAAAAAACTGGGCTAAATCTCCAAAGAAAAAAAACTAAACCTGCTGCTGTCCAGTCGATTCCAACTCATAGCAATTCTATAGGACACAGTACTGCTCCATAGGATTTCCAGTGCTGTGGATTTGAACCTCTGATCTTTAGGTTAGCAGCCACATGCTTAACCACTGTGCCACCAGTGCTCCTTGGGCCAAGTCTAGAAGAGAAAAATCAAAGATCCAAAGCCAAAACCTTTTCTGATTCCTTTGTGTTTTCTCTTATATGCACTGTTCCCTTTCCTCCCAAGATCTGAATTTGCTTAAATGTTCAAGTATAGCATTTGGGTGGCAAAATCAAGAGCATTTAGCAGCAGGTTAGGTACAGTTACGTGCATTTCTCGTCTTAGCATCTGCTTAAGCAGTGGTTCTCAAAATTTAGCATCACCAGAATTATCTGGAGGGTTTGAAAAACACGGATTGCTGGGTTCAGTGGAGCGATTCATACCAGCTCACAAGAGCCAACTGTTAAATTTTCAGGAATTTTACCAGCCAGTTGTTAAACACAACCAACATTAAAAATTCAATCATATAAATTAATAGTTGTCTTAGGCTGGGTTCTCTAGAGAAGCAAAACCAGTGAAGCACATATGTATTTATAGAGAGAGAAATTTATCTCAAGGGAATGGCTCACACAGTTGTAGAGTCTGCCAAGTCCCAAGTCCACGGGCCAGGCATCAGGCTGGAGGCCTCTCCTGACTCACATAGCTGCAGGAGCTGGTCAGATGGCAGGCTGATGGCTCACAGGCTGTGGAGGCTGATAAATTCCAAGATCAGCAAGTAAACTGGAAGCTCAAGTCCCAAGAACTGGAGGTCAGATGATGATGAGCCGGATGCAGGATCCAGAGTGACAGCCTTGTTGGAACATCCATTTATATACTGGAGGCAGGCCACATCCCCCAAGGAAACTTCCTTTCAACTGATCGGCTGCTCATAGTAGATCTCATCATGGAGTTGATGACATCATTACATACCTGCCAAATTACATTATTACATAACTGCCAAACCACTGAGAATCATGGCCCAGCCAAGCTGACACACAACCTTAAGCACCACAATAGTTAAGTAAATTATGTTAAAAACAAATTATATTAAAAATACTAATTATCTTACATTTTACTATTGTCTCTGCTTTTGAGGCTATTTATGTGTATGGCACATGTGTGGTATAAATAGCATATAATGGTGAGCTGCTGCACATCTTCTTTCTAACTCCACATCAGTGATGTCATGTTAGTGGCTTGAAACTGGCCACAATAGGAGTATTTACACCACAGAAATTGGCAAATGCTACAAATCTGGGCATGATTTATTATTTTATTGTCTAAACTTAAGAACATGATGGAGAAAATTTTAATAACACAGATTAAACTTCAAATGTGTGTTGGCCATAGCCATTACATTGTGAATAGCAAAAAGAATTGAGAGAATGGTCTTCTAGTGTTTAAAAATGATTATCTGATTCAGGAAAGAAGTTGCTCATGTCATTGACAAACAAGCGACATTCTAACATCTTCATTTGTTTCACTTTCACTCCTTGATTTAAATAAAAATATCAAACATTTGTGTTGGAACTACACTTATTCATCAACTGCAACCACAGGTTGCCTCTAATACAAGTAGCAAAGTTCAATGGAAGTACTCTGTGAGAGTCAATTGGCTATGCAGAATTTACAATAAAGAGTATTGAATTGAATGCTTCATTAATATTTGTAAGTTGTGTACTATATAATATACAACCATTTATAATAAATTTGTGTACACAAATACATGCTTTTTTTTTTAGCTTCACTTGTTAAATATATGCATTCTACTGGCTGGTCCGCACCCCCAGAGTGCCCAATTCAGTTGGATTAATACAAGGTCTGAGAATCTGCATTGCTAAAAAGCTCCCCAGAGATGCTAGTGTTGCTCGGCTGTAGGCCACTCTTAGACAAACTCTGACTTAAAGGAAAGGAGGCTTTCATTATGGGTCTTCCTATGGATTACCTCACCACACTCAGTCACCAGATAAGTTATCAGATAATAGTAACTTCTGTTGAAATAAACATTACAGTTTAATTCAAGAAGCCAACATTTGCTCAACGGGTAATAAATTTTGAGGCACAACAGAGAGGCACTAACTCTGTCTACCTGGCATCCAGCTTACCATTGTGACAGGAAAGGAACTCAAAGGCTCAATCAATAGATTGTCCCCCACTAGCCTGTCCTGTCACCCAAAATTCTCATCATTAGAATCAACCCAGAAAGACCTTGCTAAAGTAAAACATTATCCTATACAAAACCATCTGCTTTATTCCCAGACTAAAGCCCAGCCAGGCGTCCCTCCTTCCCTGAACAAATAAACCTGTTCCATGAAGAAATGGGTTTTTCTTCAGTTAACTTTTACCCTTTTTATGGACCTCAGGTCACAGAAGTACGTCAGTCATAGCACTTGCGGTTAAAGAACAGGGCTCTAGAGACACACAGTGTGAGTCAGAATCCCAGCTAGCTTTGTGAACTTGAGCAGGTCACTTATCTCTGCACCTCATTATCCTTGTGGAAATGGAAATAGTCATAGCACCTACCTTATAAGGTTGTTCTGAGAATTCAATGAGCTGATGATGTTCTAAAAGTGCTTAGAACAATATGTGGCATATGAGTAAGTGTTAACTGGATCAATGACTCATTTTATAATTGGTCTGACATTCTAAATTTATGCCATTATGATTGGTATTATTTTAATAATATAAGAGACAAATGTCAACACACCATGAACCCAAGACCAAAAACACTGGCAGTAATTTACACCTACGCTTCTCCCCCATCCTGGCCCCTACTGCCCCACAGTTGATGTGACCACAGTCTCGAACCTTATATTTAACATCGCTTTCTTATTTTACACAGAGCTTCAACACATATGTACTTCTGAAAATACTTGTTTCATTTTAAAACCAGTTGCTGTCAAAAAAAAAAAAAAAAAAACTGCTACCATCGAGTTGATTCAGACTCACAGTGACCTTATAGGACAGAGCAGACCTGCCCCATAGAGTTTCCCAGGAGTGGCTGGTGAATTCAAACTGCCTACCTTTTTGTTAGCAGCCGAGCTCTTGACCACTGAGCCAAGCTGATTCCAATTCATGGCCACCTTGTAAAATTTTTTTGTGTGTGTGTGTGTGTATGTCAGAGTAGAATTGTGCTCCATAGATTGCCAATGGCTGATTTTTCAGAAGTAGATTGCCAGGCCTTTCTTTTGAGGCACCTCTGGGTGGACTCACACCTCCAACCTTTCAGTTAGCAGCCAAATGTGTTAACCATCTGTACCACACAGGAAGTCCTGTTTCATTTTAGCTGTGTTTAATTTTATTAAAAGTGTTGTCATGGTATATGCAATTTTCTGAGACTTTTTGAAACTCAATATTACTTTGTTGTGCGTAGCTGCAGTTTAAATTAATAGTTTAGTGCTAATTTAGTAAAAGGACATGTTTGATTCCATAGAGTGGGCTCCATCACTACAAACCAATGCTCTAAAAATTTCTAAGTTTTAGAAAGTGCCCAAAATGGGAAGACCCTACTGGAAATTACAGTCGAGATTCTGGTGCTCCCAACCCATCCCCCTTATAGAAAAGAGCTCCAGCGAGAAATATAACTGTCACAATGAGACAGACTCATTATACCCCCACTTCACTGTCTTTTATGACTTACTCTTCCACTTAGATCCCCAAACGATACCTGCTCCAGGGCCATGATCCATGTAGTAGTTGCTGGACAAAACTAGCTTAAACCCCAAACCACAGCAGACCTCATCTTCTCATCCTTATCCAGGTCCCCTGTTCCCTGATCCTGGCACTGACATCTGAGACTGAGGTACAAGGGTAGGATCAATGCTAGTGGTGGGGGAGAGGACGTGACAGGGCAAGTAGGAGTGTGTTCAGGGAGGGTAGGGGCCCCACATCCCTGAGAAGAACTGGATGTGGCAGGAAGGTTGAGTAATGTAGACAAACTTGGTATCTATCACCGTCTTGCCTCACAAGGATCCTGGAAAAAAAGGCAGTGATCAAATTAATTCTGACAACACCCCAAAATGTATCTTCATAGCACCTCTAGAATCTACAACTGCCTAAAACTGATGCCTTTTTTTCAAGCCAAGATGACTTGAGAAATTCACGTAGCAGAAGCTTTGGACCTCAATAAAGGTCTTCAGTAGAGAAATCAAACAATCCCTAGGACCCCTTGGGGCTGGAAAACTTTCCCTAGATCCTGGATGCCTCCTCAGAAGCTTATTGATCTGCCCCTGAAAGGTGATAATCTCAAAGGAAACAGACCACTTGAGGAACGCAGTAACTCACTATTTTCAGCCTTGAGGACAAGTAGGTGATCATCCTTGTTATTAAACTGGGTTTTTGAAGTGTTGATAGTTAATATTTTTAGTGTTCTCTGAGCCTTCCATCAGTAGGTATATCTCCAGAGGGAAGAGTTAGCATCACTGGTATCAGAGAACAGGGTCTCTTAACTGTCAGAATGATCAATGAACGTGGGCAGGGGCAGAGGAGGGCAAGAGAGAAAGGTTGGATCTGGAGCCCAAGTAAAGGGAGGACGACAGAGTCTTCCAGTGGGAGCCTCCTCCCAGAACTATACCATCACCTCTTTGCTGACCATCTCCACTGGATCACACCCAGATGCAGCATCCGCAAGGGAGGAGGCAGAAGACCTTGGCCAATGACCACATGACCCTGGTCTGCTCAGAGGAGCACTAAGGTCACTTTCCTCATTGGTAAAATGAGTAGGTTGGGCAGGATGGTTTACAATATCCCTATCAGATCTTTCTATAATTTTGTGTTCAAAGTCAAATTCATCACACGCACATTCCAGATTTCCTTCCCTATTTCTAGTTACACAGTAAAACCTACAAAATCTGGAAACTCTGTAAGGCGGAAACCTGTCAGAGAAGGAAAATTCAAATATTTTCCACTAATAGAGAGCAATAGAAAAGTGGTAAGCTGCACCACGTCAAAAGCAGAAAACTTGCAAGACCTAGAAAAGTAATGCAGTCCCATAGAGTTCTGACTGTCACAGGTTTCACTGTGGTATCAACGTTCATCCAGCTACCTGGGCTCTGAAGCTCTCTGTGGCTCTCACCACCTCTCTATGAGCGTGAGCATCTGTGGCACTCATGGCTTATAATAATCTTAATAACTGTTATTATTAAACAACTTTTATAGTAATAGCATATATAGTGTAGCTATAATAGCAGTAAATACAATTATACAGTACTTTATATATAATTTTATAATACATATTACAATATACATAATGTATACTATAGTATATCATATACACCAAAAACTCAACTGCCGTCGAGTTGATTCCGACTCATAGCGACCCTATCGGACAGAGCAGAGCTGCCCCGTAGGGTTTCCAATGTGGTAAATCTTCACAGAAGCAGACTGCCACGTCCTTCTCCTGCGGAGCAGCTGGGAGTTTGAGTAACCGACCTTTCAGTGCAGCCAAGAGCTTAACCACTGCACCACCGGGCTCCTGTATATTGTACATAGTATTTAAAATAGTATGTTGTAATAGTATTTGTTACAAAAAACCCATTGCTGTCGAATCGATTCTGACTCATAGCAACCTTATAGGACAGAGTAGAACTGCCTCCTAGAGTTTCCAGGGAGCACGTGGTGGATTTGAAATGCCAGCCTTTTGGATGGCAGCCATAGCACTTAACCACTACACCAGCAAGGTTTCCAATAGTATATACGCTAAATTTTTTTTTTTTAATTAGGTGCTGTCAAGTCAGTACTGACTCATAGCAACCCAAAGTATAACAGAACAAAACGTTGTCTGCACCTGCGCCATCCTCACCATCACTGCTATGTTTGGCTCCATTGTTGCAGCTACTGTGTCAATGCATCTCGAGAGTCTCCCTTTTTTTCACCGATCCTCTATTTTACCAAATAGTAGTGTATAGTAGATGCTACGTATACACACTCTACTACATATTCTCCATCACCTGTCTATCAGTTTGTCACATTGAGGTGGCTTGCATGTTGCTATGATGCTGGAAGCTATGTCATCAATATTTCAAATACCAACAGGGTCACACATGGTGGACAGGTTTCAGTGGAGTTTCCAGGCTAAGACATACCAGAAGAAAGGCCTGGCAATTTACTTCCAAAAATTAATCACAACTGAACATTGTTTGACGTGATGTTGGAAGATGAACCCCCTAAGTTTGGAAAGCACTCAAAAATAAACAATGGCTGCAACAATGGACTCAAGTATACCAACGATGGTGAAGGTGGTACAAGACTCGGTAACACTGTGTGCTGTCATACTTGGGGTCACCATGAGTCAGAGCCAGCTTGATGACAACTAGCAACTATATATTCTATATACTGTGTGTATACCCTATATGTGCCATATTTAATAGTAATATAATTTTGACATAGCACTTACTATGTATTATGCCATAACTTAATGTTTATTAACTTACTTTATCCTCACTACAATTCTTTGAAGTACATACTACTTTTATCACCATTTTGTGAAAGAAGCACAAAGAAGTTAAGTCATTTCCCCAATGTCACACAGCTGATCAGTGGAACAGCTAGGACTTTAACCCAGATAGTATGATTCTAGAATCGGTGGGCCCCTGCCTCAATGAATCTCTACCTTCTTGAGACCCCTTTTCTCTAGTCCCTCATCCATCACCTGTGTTCAGACTCCTACCACCACTGATCTGCCCTGTTTCTTTCCAGACCATCCTCCCACCATTGCCAGCCTGCGCATCCTGGCTCTGAGCCCATTACTCCCCTGCATTTTAATCCACCTCCTCCCCTAGTTTCACTGCTTCTCTCCACACCTCCACCTAGGCCCCACCCAGGGGGGACCACTGGTGGTCGCCCTCCTCATTGCCCCCTTGGTGGGCTGCTCTTTCTCTACTCACACTACTACTGCTGGTGTCTCCAGGGCTCTCTCTCCAACCCACTCCCCATTCGATACTCTCCCCAGGACCCTCCCCCGTGCCCTGGCTTTCAGCAATAAATTAACAACTTCTAAGCCCCTGACCCCAGCCAGGCCTCTGCATGCCCGCCTGCTGCACTCTGCCCCTGTGCGCTGCCCAGCACCTTGGTCAATGTATCCAGATCCAAACCTATATCTCCCTGTACACGTGGGCCTGATCCTGTTTTCCTGTCTCTACTGGAGACCTCACTGCTCACTTGATCCCCAGACTAGAGACCTGAGAATCATCCTTGATCCTTCCCTCTAGCTCGCCTGCCACATCCAAGCCCTAACAGTTTTGTCTGCCAGATATCCTCTCTTTTTCTGTCCCATGTTTGTCCTCTTACTGCTCTCCCCTTGCCAAATGCATTCCCCACATGTTCCTGGATGGGTATTTTGACAGTGCAAGTTTGACCGAGTCACGTTCTTGTTGAAACCCCTCTGATGGTTCCTCTCTGCCCATAAGACTTTCTGTATAAGCTTGTTTCTTTGGCCCTGTCTCCTAACACTCTTCTTTGTATTTCACCTCAGATAATACCTCCCTGACCACTCCCATCTTCCTACCATCACTTGGACTGGAAGAGCCTCTCAGCCCCCTCAGCCCCTCATTCTGTAGTTACTGTCATACATCCACCTCCACTCAGCTGTCAGCTCCTCTAGGTAGCCTTCTTGGATCTCCCCACCCCACCTCTGTCTTCAAGATTCCCCTGTGCAGCCCTCACCACACCGTACCTAGTGACTGGTTTACATGAAAGGGACCAGAGAGCATCAACCCACAGTGCATCTCTGTGAGTTTCCTTCAAGTGAACTGTTGCCCTCTAGGTTCCCTAAAGGCCCTTCCAGGTCAAAAGCCAACGGTTCTGGAACTCTAAGGTAACTTAATATCTCCTTGTATCTTCTCTTTGTTCATCTTCTTCCTTTCTCTGTGCCAGTACTCCTCAAGGAACGGCTCCAATGCCACTCCCTTCAGGGACCCTGTCCTGGTTGTTCACAACCAGATCTGACCTCTTCTTTCTTGGATCCCTGGAGATTTTGAATGCGAGAGAGAGCGAGACAGCGCTGGAGAGATGGAGGAAAGAAGGAGAGGAAGGTAAGAGTGAGAGGACTTGAATGAAAGGAAAACTAGGGGTTTGGAGAGCAGTTGCAGGGGATGAAACAATGAGACAGGAGAGGGGAGGGAATTTTTTTAATTTGCTATGGGTTAAGAATTAGATTCTCTTCATGCTCTTTGAGAGATATTTGTAAAGATGGGAATTATTTTGAAATTACTTTTCCTTGCTAGGCTGTGTTTCTTTGAATGTAAAAAAGTATTGAGACTGGGCCTCTCAGGGCCCTGGATTTAAAATGGATTATATAGTAAAATAAAAACCACCCCATATATTCACCACGTCTCTGTTTACATATATGTGAATATGTATGTGTGTGCGTCTGTGTGTGTGTGTTTATATGTGGGTAGGTGTCATCTTAGCTTAGGAGCTGTTTCTACCCCTCAAAGCCTCTCGTGGGGATTGGGGAGTAGATGACTTGACGGTCAGGGGGATTAGCACTTCACATCTTGGATTACAGGTTGTTCATGGTTGGTAATCTCTGCCTAGTCACTCACAGAAGATGGCCATTGCTTACCAGATTACCAGGAATTTAGGCTGCCTTCTCCCCAGCACTACCACTTCTGTCTGCCCCAAACCAAACAAGCAATGAGTTTTGATGGAAACAAAAACATACTTTTCTATTTTCACAGTTCAAGAATGTGTCCCAAAGCGATGCCAGTGGAGAGATGAGGAGACACACCTTTATTTAGCTACCTCCTCTCCTTGTGTCACACAGGGAGGCAAAAGCCTCTCTGTTCAGGCTCTAGAAGTAATGTCACAAGGGACAGCTCACTCCCTAAATCTCTATCCCCTACCCTTCCTTGTGCTCTTCCCACAGACCTCCCTGTAAGTCCTCCTCCACCTGGTGCCTTGCCCCATCTTTCTAGTGAGGACTCTCTTCCCCTCTGCAGACAAGTTGAGTCCCATCCCCGCTCCCTTCTTACATCTTACAAACTCTGCTGCCTCAAGCTTTTAGCTGGACTTCAGGAGTCCTCTGCTCATTTCCAGGGTGGGGAAGAGAGTTGAGCTCTGATCCAATGGGTGAGGTCCACTGGAATGGAAGGGGAGGGTGGGAAGAAACCACTGTACGTGAACTGTGGTTCAGTTTCTCTCTACCTGCAATGTCTGCAGCTAGCATCCTCACCTACATCATCAAAGGACCAACATTCTTCCCACTTTGGGAACTTCATTCCAGAGCTCATGCAGTTACATCTACATGAGAAACATATTCCTCCTACTTACATTATTTGAATTCTCCCCCTTGTAAGTTAATAACGATGGATTTTTTCATAAAAAGCTGCAGTCACCTCCCTCCCAGGCCTGTTTTTCATTACAAAGACACTTCATGCTAACTGAAAATCCCTCTCCTTGGTCTACATGTGTTGAATAACACCATTCTCACATAGATTCTCTCTGATCCCTGAGTTTTTCCGTAATAGGTAATAAGAGATTTCAGTCCTGTCCCATGTATATCCCATATGGCCATTTGAATATCTCTAACCTCAAAGATGTGTATAAAACTGACTCCAAACCCAAATTTTACAACTTGGTGAATCCAACATATGGCCTGCTATCTCCCAAAACTTCTGCCTTTGTGTTATCATGGCTCCTTCCCCACCCTACTTTCTCCTACTCTCTCTTCTCTTCCCACAACCTCCCTGTGGTAGCCAGCCTCCAAGACAGCTCCCAGTGGTCCTGTTTCCTAATAGTCACATTTTTGTGCAGTTCCCTCCTACACTGTACCAAGGTTAGTCTGCGTGTCCAATAGGGTGCAGCAGAAGTGATGGATATCACTTCTGTGATTAGGCTATAAAAGACTGTGGTGTCTGTCTTGGATGTCTGCTCTCTCTCTCTCTCAGATCCTCACTGTAGTGGATGTCATGTTGTAAGCAGCTCAACAGAAGCACAAGGAACTGAAGCCTCTACTCACTGCCATATGAATGAGCTTGGGAATGGATCCTCCCGCCCCAGTCAAACTTTTGCAGTCAAGCCCTGGGGCACACAAGAGACCCTGAGCCAGCACCATCTAGCTAAGCCACTCCCAAATTCTTAACTTTCAGAAATTGTATGAAATAATAAATACAGTGTGAGAAAAAAGCTACTAAGTTTTGAGGTAATTTGTTACCCATCAAACAAATTTGTAGCTAACACATTGCCCATCCATGGTGACATAGTGCAAATCTCAGTCCATGCTCCCTTCCACAAGAAACCAACCATGTCCAAGTATATCCTGGTTTTTGTTGTTTTGAAGTAAAGGGTCAGTGAAAATGAGGGAAACCCTCAATGAAATGGATTGACACAATAAGCACAACAATGGACTCAAACATACCAGTAATCATGAAGATGGCAGAGGACCAACTGCTCTGCCATGATTCAGAGCCAACTTGACAGCAGCTACCAACAACGGCAACATGTGTAGCCACAGGGGAGATGAATTCCACGTGGAAGCAAGTCGTAGCTTTGCTTTTCATTGCTTTCCATGTGTTTCTTCTTAGAGCTACCACCTTCTAAAGACCCACATGCCAGATAGCAACATGTAAAAAAAATTAGCATAGCATGTATAAAAATACCTCATGGGGGGAGGGTGTGGTTGGCAAAAAAACATACAACACACATTATTGGCATAAAATACAGTAAACCTTCATGCCCCGTATGTCCCTTAGGACATCTAGTCCAGTCTTCCTCTCCCCATCCCCACCCACTGTTATGTCACATCTGCTTTACAATGAGGTCACCCTGCACACTGCTTAATAAACTGCTTCTCCATTTACTATATCACACACATCTTTCAAGACCAACAAATATCTTTTTACAACGTCTTTTCAATAATTACACACCATTCTACTGTGTATCAATATGCCAGAACTTATTTACCTAATCTATTTTGTACTACATTTTAATTATTTCTATATTTTATTTATAAAAGCCACTT
Source organism: Elephas maximus indicus (assembly GCF_024166365.1). Classification (NCBI taxonomy): domain Eukaryota; kingdom Metazoa; phylum Chordata; class Mammalia; order Proboscidea; family Elephantidae; genus Elephas; species Elephas maximus. The sequence continues at coordinate 59,714,407 of NC_064843.1, read as the reverse complement.
CAGTAAACATCCATGGAACTAAATCTTTGAACACATTTTTAGTAATTAGAATATACTTTTTGACAAATAAATGCTAGGAAACAGTTTTCAAGCTGTTAAAGCTTTTGGTATTTATGGTCTCACTGAGCTCCAAAAATGATTATGACATTTTTGGTATGATTGATAGCAACATCTGAGTGAGCCTACACCCCCACTAACATTGTGAATTATTCAAATGTATTTCTGAAATATTTGTCAGAATATTTAATGTTTAATGCTGTTATTTTTAAATAGGAGTCCTACAGATGCTATTGTGAATGAACTGATTTTCCATCATATTTTATAACTTATTATTGCTGATATATAGCAGAATTGCAGATTTTTTCCTATATTTCATTGCTAGCCATATTTCCAAAATCTCTTATAGTTTTTCAGTGAAACTTTTCTAAGCAAAAAATCATATGATATGTAAATGAAAATAATACCATCTGTAAGTCTTCTTTTCCAAAAAATGTCCCTCATTGTTTTTTGTTACATTGTATTGGGTAGAGCATTTGAGGTAATAATGAATTATAGAAGAGACTGTGACGACAGTTTCTTGTTTCTGACGTTAATGAGAATGTCTAACATTTCTCCATTAAATGTGATATTTCCTGTTAAAGATCAGTATTTTAATTAGTAATCTTTTAGTTCCTTTCAGAAACGAAAAACTAAACTCAAACTGGCCTATAAAATAAAAAGTTCACACGTACCAGACTTCAGGCAACACTTGATCCAGCCAAGGATTTCTCCTTTTAGCCTAATTTCTAAGGCCACTTTCCCTCACAGTACTAAGATGGCTGACAGAGGACACTCAGGGCTCCATGTTTTCTCTTTCACATCATAACAGAAAAAATAACATGCCTCCAGATAGCTTCTTTTCCAGCAGCCCTCAGGAAAAATATTGTGTCAAACCAGGCAGTCACTTCCCCTTTCCTTATCAAGTCACTATGCCCAAGTGGACCGATTACACTGATTGGTTTAAGCCAATTAGAAAACAGACATGGAGTTATTCAAAACAGTGTCCCTGTAATCACCTTCATCAAATTAAGGATTCCTACCTCTCTTCCTAGTTCAACAAGTTTTATCAGAAACATATTGATAATCGTGAAATGCCTCTTCAGCACTTTTTTTTTTTCCTTATAATCTATTCTATACTTCAAGAGGAAACCCTGGTGGCAGAGTGGTTAAGTGCTATGGCTGCTAACCAAAAGGTTGGCAGTTCAAATCTACTAGGCACTCCTTAGAAACTCTATGGGGCAGTTCTACTCTGTCCTACTGGGTCACTATGAGTCAGAATCAACTCGACAGCAACGAGTTTGTTTGTTTTTTTAATACTTCAAGATCCTCAAAAGCAAGTTTTCCTGTATTCTTTTGTAATTCCTTATATAACTTTTTTACATAGGACGTGTTTAATAAACATCTCAAAAGTTGCAACACACACACAATCTACCTGGGATATGGCCTCCTGGGAACCTTCTGGCCACCAGAGGCCTCCAACAGCACAAAAGCTCTAAATGAGTCAACTGGCTGACGTGTTAGCTTAAAAAGGCTGATATTGACTCAGCTTATGGTAAAAAGAACATCATGAACAGGTTCTGACTCCAACCTATGTCATCAACTGGTTTCCTATGACTCTGTCTAGCTAAGCTATCACTGTATTGTGGCTCCTGTCCCCTCCTCCTCAGCTATACTTCCCATGTCTTTTTATGTCCTGATTACTTAGGAACTCATCTCCCTTTAAGCTCATTTGAGATAAGGTGTCTGTATCTGATTCACATCTGCAGCGTGCTTAGCACAATATCTGTCTTTGATGATAATACTTGCTGGAAATTATTTTACCAGGAAACATTTTAAAATCCTGCCTTCCCCATTGCCATCAAATTGATTTCTACTCATAGCAAACCTATATATAGGACAGAGAACTGCCCCATAGGGTTTCCAAGGCTGTAATCTTCATGGAAGCAGACTACCACATCTTTCTCCCGTGGAACAGCTGGTGGATGCAAACCGCAGACCTTAAGCTGCTGAGCGCTTAACCAGTGCACCACAAGGGCTCCTAAAATATTGCCTCCCTAGCCACAAATTTCTAAAGTCACTGGATGGGCCTAGGTCAAACTTTTGATACATGAGGGATGAGTTGGTTGATTTTTATTTTCACATGGATGTCTCCTAATTGCTGTACGCTGAATTCATATTAGCCACCTTTGGGAAATGCTTGTCAATGGTGCCTTCTGTTAGATTGCAGTTTTAATGGGGTCAAAAATTCCTGAACCTCAAACCCCTGTTTGCTGGTGGACACTTCAAGTGGAGGCATTCAGCTTCTGATAAATCACCACTGGGCCAAAGTTGCTTCAGGTTTTGCAAACAATAAATCATCAAGTGAGAACTGGGAGGAGCAGACATATAATTGGCAGGACCCAATGGAAGATGTTCAAAATACTGTCCAAAGTCTGTGGGTGAAGATCACTTAGCACGTCCATTACTCAAACTCCAATGTAGAGCTATTTAGAAATGTAGTGTTTTCCTAGCTTAGGACCCCGTGACTTTTCTGAGGATAGACACTGAGTGAATCTGAATCTTTCCTGGGAAATATAAGCCTAAAATTCATTTCACGGCTTCCAATGCATAACTTCATTTCATGAAGGAAACAGTGCACTGGGGCAAATAAATGGTGGAGAGGTGCAAATGTGACCCTAATTAATAAACATACTTCTTTCTTATTTTGGACATCGGCTCAAATTGCTTGTCTATAGCCTTGATGGAGACAAAAAAAAAAAAAAAAGGTGAAAAATTATACAGTCATCTGATAAATTTGGGACTATCACTTGGACATTCCAGATAATGGATTAAAATCATCATTGTCTCAGTATTTTTAAAACCGACCATTACCCTAACTCTATATTGGCACAACTCCAAGCCATCGGACAATTGCTTTGTCCCTTGCTCTGTTTGCCAATATTTAAGGCTATATGTTCTTCCAAGGCTTTTTCAGAGTCATTCAAGCTTGTGCAGTCAATAGACTCACAGAAGTCAAAGCTCTGCTGGACCTCAGAAAGCCTCTTTCTACAGATGAGAACCCAGAGTAGCATCCAGGCAGGCTGAGTGACTTAAAAGCTAAGCTTACACATCTGGAAGCTGCCAAGCACAGCACCAGAACCCTGGCCTCTACATCCCTAAAGCAGAATTCTTTCCATAGGATCTCAAAACTATCATTTTAGTTTGCAAAGACCCTATCAATCACTGCCAACATTTCTTTTTATTCTAATTTTTTTTTATTGTGCTTCAGATGAAGGTTTACAGAGAAAATTAGTTTCTCATTCAACAATTAATACACATATTGTTTTGTGACATTGGTTGCCAACCCCACAACATGTCAACACTCTCCCCTTCTCAACCCTGGGTTTCCTATTTCCATTAGTTCAGCTTTCCTGTCCCTTCCTACCTTCTTGTTCTTGCCCCTGGTCTGGTGTGCCCATTTAGACTCATACACGTGGTTAACCTACGTGTATTATTGTTTGTTTTATAGGACTGTCTAATCTTTGGCTGAAGAGTGAACCTCAGGAGTGACTTCATTACTGAGGTAAAAGGGTGTCTGGGCGCCAAAATCTTGGGGTTTCTCCAGGCTCTGTCAGACCAGTAAGTCTGTTTTTTTTTTTTTTTTTTTTTGGTGAGTTTCAATTTTATGCTACATTTTTCTCCAACTTTGTCCAGAACCCTCTATTGTGACCCCTGTCAGAGCTGGGCACCACCTAGTTGTGCTGGGCTCAGTCTGGTGGAGGCTGTAGTAGTTGTGGTCCATTAGTCCTTTGGACTAATCTTTCCCTTGTTTTGTGTCTTTGGTTTTCTTCACACTACCAACATTTGATCAACCAAGCTGGTTTTTGCCACTGATCTCTTAGCAGCCCAATGTGGATTCTCTGCAGAGGCAATTTTGCCAATTACCCAAAAACCACATTTGTTGGCAGAGACGATAAGTCATGTATTGGGGGAATTAAGCTAATGTATCATTTATATTCACGGCTATCTTTGTGACTATCCACGGTATTGTTTTCCACAATATTAATTGTTCTAACCTTCTGAAAACATAGAACAAATTAGAGTTCTCCCCAATGGGTGTTTATAAAGACAAAATTTATTGTATGTTCTAAACCCAATTCAGTTAGAGTCCAGAAAGAAAAGATGTGATGCCTTTAAAAAAATTGTTTCCTGCTTTACAACATAAAATGAGTAACTTTAGTTTGTATGAAACTTTGCCTAGAGCCATGCACAGTGTGGCTCTGTAATGAAACATCATCCCACATTTCTGAGTACTATTTCCACTGGAGTTGTATTTTTAGCTGGTTGTCAGTGTAGCTTCGTCCCTCTTGAAAGGAATGGTCATTATTGGGGGTCACTCAATGAAGGACGCAAAACTAGAGAGAAGATCCATTCACTGTCTTTTTCCTTCAATCTCTTCGGTTTAAAGAGTTGAGATATCCAGGTGTGTGGAACTCGGTTACAGGTGCTAAAAGATGGTACCTAACATTTGAGGATACAAAGGCATATTTGAGAATTTCATGAAAGCTATGCACTGTATTCCCATAAAATTGCACACGCACGTAAACAGTCAATTATAATTTTAGGAGATCAATGGACCTTTCCAAAATTCATCCATTGACTGCTCAACCTCCACCACTACTGATGTAGCGACAAGCCAGGGCCTTAAGAAGAGTACATTCTCTGCAGAGTATCACAGCCAAGGGTAACCAAACTGTACCTTAAAGCCTTATTATCTAACTTATGGCTCCTTTCAGTGTACATTTCCATTTTGTAATACAGGGGTCTTTAGGAAAGTCTTGTTGAGCCTTTTTTCAGTTATAAAAAGAGGAAGGGCTATGTCCCTACTCAGGCCAGAACACTGATGAGAAATCTCCAAAAAGAAGACTGCTTTCGGGAGGAAAAATCTAGGCTGTAAGATCCAACTGACCCCTGCTACCCCACACCTAAAACTTATTCTCCTTGGATAATCTACCTACCTGCCTGCCTGCCTGCCTGCCTGCCTGCCTGCCTGCCTGCCTGCCTGCCTGCCTGCCTGCCTGCCTGCCTGCCTTCCTTCCTTCCTTCCTTCCTTCCTTCCTTCCTTCCTTCCTTCCTTCCTTCCTTCCTTCCTTCCTTCCAGCTTCCTTCCTTCCAGGTTCCTTCCTTCCTTCCATGTTCCTTCCTTCCTTCCATGTTCCTTCCTTCCTTCCTTCCAGGTTCCTTCCTTCCTTCCTTCCAGCTTCCTTCTTTCCAGGTTCCTTCCTTCCAGCTTCCTTCCTACCTTCCTTCCAGCTTCCTTTCTTCCTTCTAAGTTCCTTCCTTCCTTCCAGGTCCCTCCTTCCTTCCTTCTACCTTCCTTCCTTCCAGCTTCCTTCCTTCCTTCCAGCTTCCTTCCTTCCTTCCAGCTTCCTTCCTTCCAGCTTTCTTCCTTCCTTCCAGGTCCTTCCTTCCAGGTTCCTTCCTTCTTTCCTTCCAGGTTCCTTCCTTCCTTCCAGCTTCCTTCCTTCCATCCAGGTCCTTCCTTCCTTCCTTCCAGGTTCCTTCCTTCTTTCCTTCCAGGTTCCTTCCTTTCTTCCAGGTTCCTTCCTTCCTTCTAAGTTCATTCCTTCTTTCCAGGCTTCTTCCTTCCTTCCAGGTTCCCTCCTTCCTTCCAGCTTCCTTCCTTCCCTCCTTTCCACGGTACAGCCTCAGCAGTACAGCCCTGATCAACAGAAGCTGCATCATCCCTGTATTTTGGTTTCAACTTCCTGACTGAAGGGAGATTTCTCTTCTCTTCTAGATCTTGTTATTTCAGTCTTGCTCACACAGGGTAAATAGAAGCTAAAGTCATTGAGAAAGCCTCCCTAGAAGGTTCATATTTGAATTGCACTAACTTCTGGATAGTCAGTGTTATGGATTAAATTGTGGCCCCCCAAAAGATATGTTGAAGTCCTAATGCTTTGTATTGGTAAGGGTGACCTTATCTGAAAATAGGATCTTTGAAGATGTTATCCTAATCCAATTTGAGTGTTGTTCCTATAAAGGAGAAGAGACACATACAGGGAGACAGTCATGTGAACACAGACGCTAACATCTGAGTGATCTACAACCCAAGGAATGCCAAGGATTGCTGGCTGTCACAAAAAACTAGGAGATAGTCATGAAACAGATTCTCCCTCAAAGTCGTCAGATGGAATCAATGTGGCCAATATCCTGACTTTGGACTCCTAGAGTCTAGAACCGTGAGACAATAAATTTTTGTCATTTTAAGCCACCCGCTTTGTGCTACAGCAGCCCTAGGGGACTAATACAGTCACCAACCTACATTAGTTACCCCCATCTCTTGGATACGAGGAATAAAACTGAGTCACCAACAAGCTATGACTACTTTTCAAGAAGAAAGAAGTCTCTCCTTATAGTTATCCTCAGGATAAGTCAATGGTGTGCTAAACTTCGGGAAAGCAGCTGAAAGTCAGTGACCCAGAATGAAATAGTAGATGGGCCAACTATTCTGTGGACCTTCCCAACAGAGGGGAATGGGAGGTGGGTGAGACTTAAAAGTGGTTGGCATCAGAGGGGTCTAGACTTGGACTCAAGGGCAGAGCTCTAATATCTGGCAGGGACCCTGAAAGAGCAGAGTTGGTTTCCAGGGTGTGGCAGGCACAGGGGTACATGTCAGGTCACCAAGCAGGCACTCTGTGGCAGGAAACATGGCAGAACCCATCATAAGAGCTTGTGTGCACAGAGGCAGTAGTCAAACAGATGGCAAGAGGAATTTGACAACGAGCTCAGGAAGGTAGAGGAGCTGGTGGACTCCTCCTGGGGACAGAGGAGGAGAGATGCAAAAGCAAGGAACCAAGAACCACATCGTAAAAGATGCCAGGAAACTGAAGTCTTATCATTGCAAGTAAAATTTAGTTGAGTCTGAAAACTAGATTATCCCATATATAATGTCTTTAACAAATACTCCCAGAAAACTTCAAAGCCACATGACAGACTGATCACCATACTTACTTTATATGTGGACACCCTAAGATTAAGCACTGGTCCTAAAGTCAGACATTAGTCAGAAAAGAACAGAGAGCAACAACAAGATCCCTTTGGAGTTTGGATGTCTCTGAGATTCCTAGGATCAGTACACATCATAGCTGTGTACTGAGTCCACCTATCAAGTAAACCTTAACTTTGAGTTTAGAGACAATTTCTAATACAAGAAATCTACACTTGATTTATCCTCCCCACCGGAATGAAGTAGGGTGAACAGCTGCAGGGTCCCATTTGACAAGGGTTCTGCAAGTCTTCATGAAATACGGGCACTTAAAACAAATATCTTTGGCTTTGTTTTGATATAAATGAATAATTTCATGACACTTAACACACATCAGACTTTATTGGCTTCTGCTCGGAAGTTGCTCCTCATGTGACCTCATCTTGCTCAGGGATTCGGGGTTAACCAGCAAGAGTAGGTGAGATAGACAAGATGATCCTGGAAATGGTTTGCCCCATGTGGGCATTCCCCTTATAACGGGATTTTGCAAAACCATAATGTCAATTGTTTTTATTGTCTATTCTCCATGCAAATTCCTTAAAGGGGCAGGCAGTCCCCACTTACACAAAACTCTCCTGAGACTTAACAGGGATTGGCAAGGTCTAAAAGAAACCCAATCTGTCTGCAGCCTCAGTAAATTCTTACTCTTTACACTGACCTGATTCTTCATGGTAGTTCATCTCCAAAAGGCTGCAGCTATAATCGGATCCATGATGATCATTCCTTTTCATCTTAATCTTGTGTGTGAAAGATATGCTTGGCTTCCTGACCTGTGACTGAGGTGGAAATTTAATATGAGAACCATTTGCCTCTTGCTTTGTCTGAAGATTTGTTTGGCATATTAAGGCCTGGTGAGTGGGTGGCTCCAGTTTTTACATATTTTGAATTTTATTTCACTGAGTGCTTATGGCAGCATAGGCATTTACAAGGAAAAGCAAATGAAACTATAAACAAGTGAGACAAATAGCTGAGATAGGGAACACCATTTCGAGGGAGAATTTGGAAGGTTTTAAGTTTCATGATCAGTATTGTACTTTTATTTTTTCCCATCTTGCCCCATGAGAAATTTTGAGAAGTATGGAAAAGCAGGAGGTAAAAAATACACAGAAAAAGAAGTTTCTCATAATTCTACTACTCAAAAGCAATACAATTCCTTTTAGTCTATTTTTTTTCTGTCACTTTTCTAGGTGTTTTTAACACAGCTGAGATCACACTGTGTATATCATTGACTATCCTGTGAACCTTTATGTAATAAATAATTTCCTATGTCATTAAAAGTTTAACATAAACTTCCTTCTTACTGCCCACACAATATTCAACTGCACTAACGCTCCACAATTTACTTAACCATTACCTTGGTGAGAAGCATTTACATTTTCAACCTCCCACTTCCATAAATAACTCTGCATTGGTCATACTTGAATCTTTGGCCATAAAATCTAGGATTGTATCTTTAGGAAAAATTCCTAGAAAGAAACTTAAAGGGTCAAAGGAAATGAATATTTTAAGGCCACTGGCACATATTATGAAACTTCTGAGCTACTTGCTTTGGAAATAGGCAGATAAAGTAGGCAGCTCAACTACCCTCCAGCCTAACAGGCCTGTCTGTTATCCAAGTGAGAGGCCAGGTGCCTACTGTTCATTCCATGAGGGTGCATCAGTTGGAGACACAAAATATCCAATTAATAGCGACCCCATAGGACAGAGTGGAACTGCCCCCTACAGTTTCCAAGGACCACCGGGCGGATTCGAACTGCCAACCCTTTGGTTAGCAGCCGTAGCACTTAACCACTACGCCACCAGGGTTTCCTTTTTTGATAATTATACTTGGAGCCCTAGTAGCATAGCGGTTAAGAGCTTGGCTGCTAACCAAAAGGTCAGCAGTTCAAGTCCAACAGCCACTCCTTGGAAACCCTATGGGGCAGTTGTATTCTATCCTATAGCAAGCAAAATTTTGCTGAAAATCGTTCAAAAGCGGCTGCACCACTATATCGACAGGGAACTGCCAGAAATGCAGGCTGGATTCAGAAAAGTACGTTGAACCAGGAATATCATTGCTGATGTCAGATGGATCCTGGCTGAAAGCAGACAATACCAGAAGGATGTTTACCTGTGTTTTATTGACTACGCAAAGGCATTTGACTGTGTGGCACATAACAACTTAAGGGTAACATTAGGAAGAATGGGAATTCCAGAACACTTAATTGTGCTCATGAGGAAACTTTACATAGACCAAGAGGCAGTTGTTCGGACAGAACAAGGGGATACTGAGTAGTTCAACGTCAGGAGAGGTGTGTGTCAGAGTTGTATCCTTTCAACATACCCATTCAATCCGTATGCTGAGCCGTTAATCTGAGAACCTGGACTGTACGAAGAAGAACGGGGCATCAGGATTGGAGGGAGACTCATTAACAACTTGTGTTATGCAGATGACACAATATTGCTTGCTGAAAGTGAAGAGGACTTGAAGCACTTACTAATGAAGATCAAAGACCAAAGCCTTCAGTATGGATTACACCTCAATATAAAGAAAACAAAAATCCTCACAACAGGACCAATGAGCAACATCATGATAAACGGAGAAAAGATTGAAGTTGTCAAGGATTTCATTTTACTTGGATCCACAATCAACCACCATGGAAGCAGCAGTCAAGAAATCAAAAGACCCATTGCACTGGGCAAATCTGCTGCAAAGGACCTCTTTAAAGTGTTGAAAAGCAAAGATGCCACCTTGAAGACTAAGGTGCGCCTGCCCCAAGCCATGGGATTTTCAATTGCATTATATGCATGTGAAAGCTAGACAATGAATGAGGAAGACTGAAGAAGAATTGATGCCTTTGAATTGGCAAATAATATTGAATATATCATGGACTGCCAAAAGAATGAACAAATCTGTCTTGGAAGAAGTACAACCAGAATGCTCCTTAGAAGCAAAGATGGTGAGACTGCATCATACATACTTTGGACATGTTGTCACGAGGAACCAGTCCCTGGAGAAGGACATCATGCTTGGTAAAGTACAAGGTCAATGGAAAAGAAAAAGACCCTCAGTGAGATGGATTGACACAGTGGCTGCAACAATGGGCTCAAGCATAACAATGATTGTAAGGATGGCACAGGACTGGGCAGTGTTTTGTTCTGTGGTACATAGGGCCACTATGAGTACAGGTACAATTATACTTTCCTGTATTTTGCAAGTTTTATACAAAAAATTTATAATCAGAAAAATTGCTGCGATTTTTTAGAGTTGCGCAATGATGAGGCCATTGCCCATTGCATCTTAAGCAATAAATGGAGGAGCACAGCCGCTCCCCTCCTTGTATGTCACATTACAGTGAATAAAGCACTCTCCAGAGCATTGTCCTCGCTGGGCCTCTCCACTACTGCTTAAGCTAGGCAACTCTGGTTTTATTATCCCCATTTTACAGGTAAAAACACTGAAGATTCCCAGACTTTAATTATTTTACCAAGTAAATGGATAAAAAAGACTTATGGACTACCAGGGTCTAAAAGAGTTGACATATTGTTCATTTTCAGTTCCTGTAACTTTAGTTAACTTTCAGTTCCTTGCTCATTCATATGAAGTTTACATGCTGCTATGGAAACAGAACCTGGGTAGTCACCAGTATAATACAAAGCTGACAAGGGAAAGAACAAGTGCATCTCTGCTTAATGTTCCACTTGAACGTTGCCTGGTGAGGGATCAGCTGTGTTCCTGAGATTCCTGGCTTTGAGTTTGAATAACAACATGTGGATAGACTAGTTTTTGTAGCATGTTGTTCTCTCTACTAAGGGAGAAGCAATTGTTGATATTAGAGCAGTATTTGCCAGTGGAAAATTTTTTACACAGCCCAGCAGAGCTCCCCTGGGGAGGGGCAATGGTTTATCATTGTCTATCACCCATGAGGGCCCTTAGAATAATGGTGACAAGTGCCTGTCATTTCAAGTGTCTTACACAGATGGTAAACATCATAGTACATAAAATTTGTCAGTCCTTTCAACTTCTTCACAGGTAACTTCTTAGATCTTGATCCCCACAGCAACCTTGTGAGGTTGGTACAGTAGGTATTATTATTATCCCCATTCACAGACAGAAGCTCCCCAGTCTCGTTCTTCTTCCTGGGTGCTCTGGAAGACTACATTTCCCACAGTCTCTTGCATTTGGGTTGGGGCCATACGTTTGAGTTTTGGTCAATGGGTTATGGACCAATGTGGTCAATGAATTGTTTAGGCCAGGCCCTAAATGTCCTATGGAACCCTCCATGCTCTCTTTGTTCACTGATAGACCAGCTAAATTTAAGGGGATACAACAGCGAATTCCAAGGAGGCTTTAGAGGATATAAGAGCCACCACATAGAAGGAACTTGGATCTCTAAGTCACATGTGGAGGAGGGCTATCTGACCCTCATAGGCCTATAATGTGAGTGAGAAATAAACATTTATGATGTGAAGTTGTAAGGCGTAAAGAATTGTTTGTTACTGCAGCAGTTCCTGGCCTAGCCTAACTAACACAAAGTGACTGGCCTAGGGTCGCCCATGAATGACTCTCAGGTTATACCATCCTCCTGTAACTCCTGCTCTGCAGCCCTTAAATATGGTCAAGAAATTCTGTCTCCAAGTTTCTTTGTAGCTCATCTCTGCTTCCTGCTAGAGTGGCCTGAAGGCTGGGGCTCTGGAATCATCTGAAGCCTCACTCCCTCATATTTCTGAAAGTTGATGCTATCTGTTTGCTGGAATTTCAGCTGGGGCTATTGGCCAGAAAACTTAAACATGGCTTCTGCATGTGGTTTCTCTGATTCCTCACGGTTTGGTGACTGGTTCTACAAGCAAGCATCCCAGGAGGACCAGGTGGAAGCTGTACCACACTTTATGAACTAGCCTCAAAAGCCACATAGTGTCACTTCCAACATAATCATAAGTCCACAGTCATAAGAAACATAAATGCCACCTCTCAATGGGAGGGGTGTCAAAGGCATGTGGGCTGAGAGGTTTTGTTGTAGTCATCTTAGAAAATATAATTGACCACACGTGGTAGCCAAGATACACAGCAGTAAGAAAAAAACTGGCACAAAGGGTTTGGGCCTACGCATATTTGTGTGTTAGGGGGAGCACCCACACATCTGGGAATTTTCTGGAAATATTCACAAGCAACATTTGAGAATAATTTCCTCCAAAAATGAGACTGCAAATCTGGGATGGAAGAACAGCTCACTTTTCACGGCATACCTTTTTACTGTTTGAATTTTTTACCATTCTCTTGTGTTATTTTCATAACACTACACAGAGCTTTAAAGCAATGAATGGGGATATTCCGAGATGATTATACACATTTTCATTTTTATTCTGTTGACATCATTAATTTTTGTTGAGGCCAGCCAAATTACGCAAACCAGAAAAAAGGGAATTTTTTGATTTTCAGTTGAGGCACCAATTTTCATTTTGTGCTCTCTAAAAGACAATTTCGCAAAATCAGAATCACATCTGCACATGTAACAAATTCTTATTTCTCTATATCAGTGGGTACCCATCTTGGCTGTGCATGTGAATCACCTGGGGAGCTTTACGAAAACAAAATTCATAGGCCCCACTTCTACTAGATCACAGTCTTTGAGGTAGACACCCAGGAATGTGCATTTTAAAGCTCTCCCACATGAGTCTGATAACCTTGGCCCAGCCCTGAGATTTTTAATTTGGCTTTAGAAAGAACAGCTCATTAGAAATGCAAATTCCCAGGTTCTACCCCCAAAGCCACTGAATTAGAATCTACATTTTAAAAAGATATTCAGGTGATACCTGGGCATATTAAAGTTTGAAAAGCACTGATCTAAAGGCTTTCCTCCCAAGACCAGGGAGCAAAACATACAAAAGCCCTATCTGCACTGAAATTTATTTTCACACGGAAAAAGATAAATGGTTACATATATATACAGGTTTGGAGAGAGAGAGAGAGAGAGCCTAGTGGTTAAGAGCTTGGCTGCTAACCAAAAGGTCAGCAATTCAAATCTACCAGCTGCTCCTTGGAAACCCTATGGGCCAGTTCTACGCTGTCTTATAGAGTCTCTATGAATCGGAACCAACTCAGTGGTAATGGGTTGAGATGGATTGGCACAATAGCCACAACAATGGGCCCAAACATACCAATGATTATGTAGACGACACAAGGTCAGGTAACGTTTTGTTCTGTTATATATAAGGTTGCCATGAGTCAGAGCTGACCTGATGGCAACCAACCACATCATACATACGTATATAAATACACAATATGTTTTTTTTAATTAATTAATTTATTTATCTAAACATAGCATATAAATCTGATGATTGTAAAAGTGGCCAGTAACTTGGGGATTGTTTGCTTTAAATATATTTTTAATAGCATATTAAATGTTGATAAGTGCTAAGGAAGAGAAAAGAAGTGTGGGAGATAGGTCCCCATCTTTAAACAGAGTGGTCAGGAAAGACCTCACAGAAAAGACACCGCTGAATACAGGTCTGAAGCGGGTGAAGGAATCCTGTGGTAATCTGGTGAAGAGCACTCCAGACCACAGGAGCAACCAGTCAAAGGCCCTTCCTGGCAGAGCAGGCCAGGGAAGAAGTGGCAGAGAAGTAACTGTGCAGGCTTCATAGAGCCTGGTTAGCCATTGTGCAGACTCTGGCTTCTACTTGGAGTAAGATGGGCAGCATGGGTGGGACTGAGGAACAGTGACACGATCTAACTCATGTTTCCAAAGGATCCCTCCAGCTGCTGGGCTGAAAATACACTGCTGGGTGTATGAGTGAAGCAGGGAGCCCAAGTTACAAAGAGACTGCAATACCCAGGGTAGAAAGGACAGTGGCTTGGACCAGATGGCAGCAGAGGAGGCAGTGAGAACTAGTAAGGTACCATGGCCTGCTCAAAACTTCTTATTTGTGATGGCCCCCTCCTCCACCTCCAGGAGGTAGGGACAGAACTGGCATTGTTTATGACTCTTTACAAGTGTAACCAGGCCCATCAACAGATGGAAGAATAAACAAAATGCGGTACATGCATACAATGGAAAACTACTCAGCCAGTAGGAGAAATGAAGTCTTGATACATGCTACAATATGGTTGGAGCTGGAAGACATTATACTGAGTAGAATAAGTCAACCACAAAAGGACAAATACTGTAAGCCTTAATTATATAAAAAGACAAGAAAAAGCAAATGTATAGAAACCAAAGTTTATTAGTGGTTACCATAGGCGGGAGACAGAGGGAAAAGTGGGGTTAACGGTGATGGAAATATTGCATTGATTAAGGGTAGGGTTGCACAGCCAATTAATCCAATTGTTGTCAATAAATTGTGCATTTTTAAAGCATTGAATTGCCAAAAGTTGTGTGATAGACACATTTACAACAACAACAACAAAAGAGTAGCTGCTGAGGTTGCTATGTACTACTGAAAACCTCACAGAATTTGGTTCCTTGGTTTGGAGGTTTAAGGTCATGGTTTCATGGACATCCCAGTTAACTTGCCTAATACGGTATTTGGTGCTTCTGTTCTACCTCCTAGTCTGTGGGTAGTGCCTGGGGTCTTAAAAGCTTGTAAGCAGCCGTCCAAGGTACAACAATTTGTCTCTATTCACCTGGAGCAACACAGGAAGAAGTCAGGAATAGGAGGAAGAAATGGAATGTGTGGCTAATTGCCTCCATGAACAACTGCTTCCTTTCTCATGAGACCAGAAAAACTGGATGGTGTACATATACCATTACTGAACATGTTGATCAAAGGCTCTATAGAAGAATACTGATTAAAAAGGGTGGGGGGAGGTGTGCAGAACAGAATTTCAAATTCTCATGACATCCAGACTTCCTGGAGCCATGAAGATTGTATGAACCCCTGACATTATTGCCCTAAAATGATCTTTAAACCTTAAACCAAAAATATCCCTTGAAGTCTTTAGAACCAAACAATAGTTTAGCTTAACTAATAACGAATGTCTGCCTTGAGCATTATGCTCTTTTAAGAGCTATCTATATGGGATCAAATTGATAACTGCAACTCAAAAGATTAGATAGAAACCTTAAGGGGCAGTGAATTTATGTTAATGGGGAGGCACAACACAGAAAAGGGAGGTGAGAATGGTTGCACAACTCAAAGAATGTAACCAATGGTACATATAGAAGCTGTTGAACTGTGTATGTGTAGCTGTGTATATTCTCAACAAGAGCAAAATTAACAAATTTTTTAAAAGTGTTGCCAGAGCCACAGGGAGAGGCAACTATACAAAGAGATCTGTACTAAAGCCATGTCTCATTCTCTGTTTGCATCAGAGCATGCTGCTTACGAAGGTACCAACTGACTGTGTCATTCGCAAAGGTTAATGTCCCATGTTGTTTTACTGTTCTATATAAAGCACCATAATGATCACCAATGGAGGGAAATTAGAGTCCCTGCAAAGCACAGAAATCATAAAAAATGCAGCTTACTTTCCAGCAAGGTTTGAAAGAAGACTCCGGTGACTCACATGCAATTTCTATTTTCACTCACTCAGGAGCGGAATGATTATCATTTATCTTTACCATCAAAGACAGTTAAGTAGCACAATTCTGGTGGGAAGGAGGCCTGGAGGGGAAGGCGGGAGGAAAGGAAGGGAGGAAGAAGCATTTCTGTTAAGTTCCACCTACCACTACATAGATCATTTTGCTGTCCAAACAAACTCATTAAAACATCCCTCCCTTAGGTTCACCCTAGACCATTCTCAAAATCTTCAGACCACCGTGGCCCATTCAGGTGATCTCTAGGTTTCACTTAACAGCCTGAATTTAGAGTAATGAGTCAACAGAGAAGAACTCTTCCAGAAAGACCACAGAAGCAGAGAGAGGTCAATGAGCCAGTTGCCATCGTCACGGAATGGGAAGGTCAAACATTTGCCCAAGTGAAACAGGGTAAGGCTGCCCGGGACAAGAGAAAAACAGAGATCTCATTTTACAACAACTTTTTTTGGTCTTACAGGTTCATGGATGCTTACAAATGAACCAATTTCACACATTCGTTTTACCGATAAGGAAAGCAAAACTTGGGGAAGTTGAGTGCCTTGCCCAAAGCTATGCAACTAATTGGTACCTAAACAATTATTTAAACACAGAGCCCCTTGTCTCACAACACCAAGCTGATCTCTTATGTCTTAACAGTTCAGGACTAGCTTCTTCAAGGGATAATTATGGACTCCCCATTCTGTCATCTGTCGAAATTAGTACTTCTTTGGGGAATTCTAAATACTAATCCCAATATATAATGTTATACCCTTTGTCTTAGGCTGGGTTCTCTAGAGAAGCAAAATCAGTGAAGTGTATATATACATAGAGAGAGAGAAATTTGTATGAAATGGCTCCTGCAGTTATAGATGCTGGAAACTCCCAAGTCCATGGGTCAGGCTGGAAAATTCTCCTGACTCAGTAGCTTCAGGGGATGATGAATCCAACCAAGATCAGCAGGTAAGAGAGCAGGCTGTTGGCTCAAGTCCCAAGAACCAGAGGTCAGAAGATGATGAGCCAAATGCAGGATTCAGAGCAAAGTAAATGCTAGTGAGCTTTACCAGAAATGCAGGCCACACCCCCCAAGGAAACGCCCTTTCAACGGATTGGCTGCTTATAGCAGGTCTCATCATGGAGCTGATTACATCATTACATAACTGCCAAACTACTGAGAATCACGGCCCAGTCCAGTTGTCACAGAACCTTAAATATCACACCCTCACATTTATTAAGAAATAAGATGAAAAAATTATATATGGTGCCCAGATTCCCACCCCTTTTCTCTGACATGACTTTCCCCTCTTACCCTTAAAGCAATAGGATTTGTCTTCTGCTGAACTTAGGTTACTTTTCTCAAGACAACTGGCTTCTTTGAATCCTATTACTTTTGCCATTCCATCTCTCTGCTTTCTAATTCCACCTGGTGGGAATGGGATGGAGAGAGATGGGAGAAGACTCTATGATCATAAATGAATGAATGAATGAATAGCTTTCTCCCAATGCACATATATGGTAAGGGGCTTGGGAGGAAATACATCAAAATCGGAACAGTGATTATCCCTGGTATGACTTGCCACTATACTTTTGGAATATTTAAAATTTTGTTGAACTGAATAGGAATTGTTTCTTATAATAAAAAAGAAACGAAAATATTATAAATCGGAGTTGGAAGATATCAACAGTCACGAGCATCAGATTATTTAAATTTGTTGCTGTTGTTGTTAGTTGCTGTTGATTCCAACTCATGGTGATTCCATGTGTGCAGAGCAGAAGTGCTCCATAGGATTTTCAAAGTCTGTCTTCCGAGGTGCCTCTGGGTAGGCTCGAACTGCCAACATTTTGGCTAATCGTTTGTGCTACCCAGGGACTCCTTAGTTCATTCTTAAAAAATCCTTAGTTTATTCTTAGCTTCTTAAAATACACACTTTTATTTTTTTTTAACGGAGAAAGAAATACCTTGTTCCAAATTGGTCATCCGATAAGAACGCTGGTATGTTAACTAGCCCATTTAGTGGAAACACATTAGCTTTTTGGGTCATGCTCTGGCCAAATCCTCTTATCAAATGCCTAACTGCTCAGGGATCAATAACCTAACTGTGTAAGGAGTAGCTGGAAGGAGATAGCAGGATGCAGTCAGGCACTTAGTGAGACAGAGAGCCTTTGGTTATTCGATTATCTATGAGAGCTGATCACCATGTGAAGCAAAAGGAAATATTTGTTAATGGCCCCAAGGCTTTCACTGCCATTTATGAAGTGACTTTCCAGCTTCAGCTTATGATGACCACACCAGAGTGGCATCATTAGGGTTGATATCACCCAGGGCAGTGACTCACGGTGTCACCCTCCCCCCCACCATGAACTCCCTCCTGTACCAGACCATGCAGAATCCTTAGTAATGTTTTTTGTACTAAAGTTACTTATATATCATAATTCCCATATATGGCTGAATGCAATGTCAATAATAGTGACATAAACACCTAGCAAAATCAAAATTACACCCTTAAATTACAATATCATATGCACAGCCTAAATGTACTTACATTTATTTCATGTGGTTGAAGTGAAAAATTCAGTAGGAAAACAATAGAATTTGAAGTAAAAACTCTAAAGAATTACATCAAAATTATGTTTATTTTAACATTAAACTTTACCATTACGTAAGATACGTTAACAGATTAGGTTTGTATAATCAATAAAGGACCAAATAATATAAAAGTTGTAAACAAATGCATACGGAAATATATTCATAAATGAAATAATACCATAAAGATAAACAGAAACAAATACTCAAGCATTTCAGCATTTGGTGAACATCTCTACTAAATCAGAACTTTCCTTTCCTGGCCCCCAAAGATTTGAACTTGTGAATGACATCATCAAAATCAATGCCGTATGCCAATTCACTTTTTAATGCACCCCACTAGTGACAGCACTGAAAAGTAGTTGTTCTTCCAGATTTGTAAATCGATGCTCACCTTTGTTTCCTTTTGCAGAAGCTTCCTGATTGCTGCACCACTCCCCCTCCTTCCCTTTGTTCAAGATCACAGGTGATGAGAGGTGCCCCTGTTCCTGGCAGGTCATTCTTTATTTCTGATTGCCAAGCCTTTGTTTACTTTTTATAGTCAAGCCCAGGTCCATGAGTTAGAGTTGCAGTTTGTTATGGGGGTAACTCTTGAGTGGTCATTTTTCTTCCTTGTGAGTGATTTTTTTCCCCAGGAGATTATATGTTTTTTTATGCCTAAACTGTACATAAAGAGAACTAGGACGGCCCAAAATGGCAGCTTAGTCACATATAACATGCCATGTCCCTACAGCAAAGAACTGAGAAACCATGTGAAACAGATACAAATGATGATCTGGGAGCCCAGAACAGCAAACAGAAGGATGAAGAATTAGATCAAATGCTGAAGGGAAGGATAAATTGAATGAAAACAGTAAACGAGGAGACTAAGAGACTGTAGACGTCCTACCAGCCAGCCTGGCACAGCATAGCCAATTTGAGACAAAGTAAGCAGCATTCCAGGGTAAGGAGGACAGGAAGGCAACCTCACAGAATTCTCAATAGTGGACAAAACTGGAGTGAAGCAAGATGAACAGATCATGAACTGGATCTAAGGAGGGAAAGTGCAGGAAGGTGGATGAGGGCCCTAGGGATCCAGGTGACCATAGAGCAGACAAGAAGGCAGAAAATAGGGACAGAACCACTCACCAGCAGCAATCCTTGATCAACTGGGCAGGTGGCACTGGTGGAGTGGAGGATCCTTGGAGAGGCAGCTAGAGATCCCCACCCGACCTGACTCTGGGCAGCCCCTCCCCCCCGCAGTTGGTTGGGTCAGGTCCTGAGGCCAGCTGTGCAGTGCAGGTAGTGCCCTGGCACCCAAGCCAGATACTGGGGAACATGCTCCCCCTCCTCCTCCATCCTCCTGGGGTCGAGCAGTAAGTCCCCCTCCCGCCCCAGCCCAGCAATCTGCAGTGCACACTCCCACGCTGTCAGCCCTTCAACCAAAGTCAACAGTGATTTATTGAGTAGCAGCTATATGTGCAAACAGTGCTCAGAGCTGTGACTCTATCAGTGGTGCTCAGCACAGGCTGTCAGCTGCGTCGCTACACAACCACTACCCACTGCCACCTGGATCCCACCGCCAGAGATAGTTATTTAATAGATCTGGCGTGTGACGTGAGCCATAGGAGTTTTAAAAACTTCCCACCCAGGTGGTACAACCGCTAAAGCAAACCGTTGGGTATTATTTATTAAAGTTGAACATACATCCACCTCAGACCCAGTAATTCCACTCCTAGAGAAATATATGTCCACTGAAAGATATGTACAAGGATGTTACTCACACTGGCTCAAATCTGGAAATGACTCAAATGTACATCAACAAGAGAATGAATAATGTATCGTATATTGGTACAATAGAATTCTAATCAGTAATATAAAATAATTAACTATTGATACACTCAGCAACATGGATGAATCTCAAAAACATTGGGTTGAGAAAAAGAAGCCAGATACGAAAGACTACACACTTTCATAAACTTCAAGATCAGGCAAAATTAATCTGTGGTAAGAGAAGACAGAGTAATGGTTACCTCTGGGATGGGGCTGTTGATGGGAAAGGACATGAGGGTATTGGATACGTTATATATCTTGATTAGGGTAGTGGTTACACAGATGTACATATATGTACAAATTCACTGAGCTGACACCTAAGACATTTTCACTTTATTGTATGATGTCCCTATCTTCAATTAAAAGAAAAAGAAAAGCTCTTGAGGTGATTCTAATGTGAAGCCAAAGCTGGAAATCACTGCTTTAAAGATATTTCTGCACCCCATCAATGACCTTGGCATCCCAAGTTACACTGCCGGTTCCATCTTTGTGATCATATTCATTGTAAGCTTGCAGGATACTATCCATGCAGTCTTGATCTTTTAAAACAGAGAGCCACAGAATAATAGATGTAGAAGAGAAGTCAGAAACCATTTGGTTCTGTGATGGCTAATTGGTTTCATCTTCAGTGCTAATTTCAATTAATTTGTCATGGCTGCCTAGCATTCTGAGTTCAGAATGAATATAGGACTGTATTCAACCAGTAGAGAAGTTACATAATCAATTAGCTTTGTGTGGTTTATGCACGGGCAGGAAGAGAAGCAGTATGCAATTGCCTTGTGTTTGCCCACCAATCTAGTCCAGTTCTTGTTTCTCATATGCAGACATTAAACCCCAGAGAAATGACTTACTCAAGGTCACTGCTAGTCAGCAGAAGAAGCAAGATTACAAACAACTGTTTTTTTCTGAGCAGTCAATTAGGATGTAGGTTTACCACTACATGAGATGCTATGGGGCAGATGGCTGGAAAGGAGGGGTGAAAAAGTAAGGAAACAAAGGCATAATCTTAATTGGACTGGACATCCATTGGCAACGACCATGAAATTGACCTCCTGAATATTTAGGCAACTTGAAAAGACACTTTGCAAATACCCAATTTTTCTTTGAAAACTATATGTGTTTATTCACTTATTCGTAACTCTTCAGCAAGCATTTTGATAGAAAACAATATGAATTTTTAAAAAAAACCACAAGATACTTGACAAATGTTGGCTATTTCTGGTATAGTGCTTTTTAACAATCATAATAAGTACCTACCATAAGCCCAGCCCTGTACTACAGATTGTGGAAAATACCACAAAAGTTAAAGACACAAGTACTGTAGTAACAATCTATAGTAGGACCTAGATTTGGATACAATGCCACTCAGCAATTAATGATGTCTGAATATTCATTCACCATCACGTGAGCCTCAAATTTCCCACTTGCAAAATGGGTTTTAGGTGAGTCCCCACCTCATAGGATCATGATGAGGACTGAATGAAATGGGAACTTATTTTGTACAGCAGAGCTATATACTTCTACGGAGAAAAGGTTCTATACTCAAAGCATATTGTTGTTGTTAGGTGCCATCGAGTCAGTTCCAACTCATAGCAACCCTATGCACAAGAGAACAAAACGCTGCCCGGTCCTGCGCCATCCTTAACAATCGTTGTTATGCTTGAGCCCATTGTTTCAGCTACTGTATCAATCCACCTCGTTGAGGGTCTTCCTCTTTTCTGCTGACCCTATACTCTGCCAAGCATGATGTCCTTCTCCAGGGACTGATCCCTCCTGACAACATGTTCAAAGTATGTAAGACGCAGTCTCGCCATCCTTGCTTCTAAGGAGCATTCTGGTTGTACTTCTTCCAAGACAGATTTGTTCGCTCTTTTGGCAGGCCACTGTATATTCAATATTCTTCGCCAACACCACAATTCAAAGGTGTCAATTCTTCTTCAGTCTTCCTTATTCATTGTCCAGCTTTCACATGTGTATGATGTGACTGAAAATACCATGGCTTGGGTCAGGTGCACCTTAGTCTTCAAGGTGACACCTTTGCTCTTCAACACTTTAAAGAGGTCCTTTACAGCAGATTTACCCAATGCAGTGTGTCTTTTGATTTCTTGACTGCTGCTTCCGTGGGGGTTGATTGTGGGTCCAAGAAAAATGAAATCCTTGACAACTTCAATCTTTTCTCCATTTATCATGATGTTGCTCATTGGTCCAGTTGTGAGGATTTTCTTTTTCTTTATGTTGAGGTGCAATCCATACTGAAGGCTGTGGTCTTCAATCTTCATTAGTAAGTGCTTCAAGTCCTCTTCACTTTCAGCAAGCAAGGTTGTGTCATCTGCATAACGCAGGTTGTCAATGAGTCTTCCTCTAATCCTGATGCCCTCTTCTTCTTCATACAGTCCAGCTTCTCATATTATTTGTTCAGCATACAGATTAAATAGGTATGGTGAAGGAATACAACCCTGACGCACACCTTTCCTGACATTAAGCCAATCAGTATTCCCTTGTTCTGTCTGAACAACTGCCTCTTGATCTCTGTAAAGTTTCCTCATAAGCACAATTAAGTGTTCTGGAATTCCCATTCTTCGCAGTGTTATCCATAATTTGTTATGATCCACACAGTCAATGCCTTTGCATAGTCAATGAAACACAGATAAACATCCTTCTGGCATTCTCTGCTTTCAGCCAGGATCCATTTGACATCAGCAATGATACCCCTGGTTCCACGTCCTCTTCTGAAACTGGCCTGAATTTCCGGCAGTTCCCTGTCGATATACTGCCGTAGCCATTTTCGGATGATCTTCAGCAGAATTTTGCTTGCATGTGGTATTAATGATATTGTTCTATAATTTCCACATTTGGTTGGATCACCTTTCTTGGGAATAGGCATAAATATGGATCTCTTCCAGTCAGTTGGCCAGGAAGCTCTCTTCCATATTTCTTGGCATAGACAAGTGAGCACCTCCAGTGCCACATCTGTTTGTTGAAACATCTCAATTGATATTGCATCAGTTCCTGGAGCCTTGTTTTTCACCAGTGCCTTCAGAGCAGCTTGGACTTCTTCCTTCAGTACCATCGGTTCCTGATCATATGCCACCTCTTGAAATGGTGGAACATCAACTAATTATTTTTGGTATAATGACTCTGTGTATTCCGTCCATCTTCTTTTGATGCTTCCTGCATCGTTTAATATTTTCCCCATAGAATCCTTCACTATCGCAACTCGAGGCTTGAATTTTTTCTTCAGTTCTTTCAGCTTGAGAAACACTGAGCATATTCTTCCCTTTCAGGTTTCCATCTCCAGCTCTTTGCACATGTCAAGGCATAAGGTCAAATTATATAGGGTCAAAATCAGTTAAAGGCTGACAAATGTTGTTACAGTGCCATTAAAGAGAGTTGTCTTGCTCCTCTACCATGCTGGTCTCTGGCTAACAAGACAGTTAAACTGAAGCCACCTCCTGATGTAGTAACACATGGAACCCTAGGACCTGCACAGAAATCCAGGTCCACATGGGGCAGATTATCTCTAAGTTCCCACAGCCTTAAAATTCTGACTTGGAGAAAAACACAGTTGAGAACAATGGTTCTCAATATTGAATCATTGGGAAGCTTTAAAAATGACTTATGTCTGAATTCCACCTAGTGTTTTTCAAAGCTCCCCAGATGATATTCAAAGTGCACCCAATGTTGAGAACAAGTGATACAAAGAATCTATAAGAAATTGTACAGAAGCCTAACTGTATGTATTACATATGCCGTTCTTCATCCTGGGGCCAGCAGAATGAGCAGGAAATGTCTGAAGTAGAGATGTACAGGGTCCTGAAGCCCCACATGATCTAGCAGCCACTCACATGGGGAAGGATCCTACAGAAGTTCAAAGCCTCATCAGCCACCAAGAGGCCAGGAACCACCAAAAGCATCCTAAGGGTCATTCTGGAGTCAAACAGGAACAGCCAGAGATCAGGAAGGGGCAAGTTTGGATTTTTAGTGGTGGGGCTTAGAATCAACAGTCAATTCCAGCCCCATTGCTATTACATAGCCCCAACCGATCCTCATAAACACAGAGCTAGCCTAGTGCAGAAGACAGAATGCTAGGATTCAGTCATGTTTACATAATTCTTCCACTGGACAAAAGGCTTTCATCCTTCTGGTAATCTAATGAGATAACAAGGAGAGATATTACTATTACTTTATAGCCAAAGAAATCAAGGATCAAAAGTAAGGTGACTTTACAAGGTCACAAAGTCAAGAGAAGTTAGGTTGGCATTCAAACTCAAATTTGCTAACTCCAAAATTCTGAAGGGAAATAATTTCCATTCTAGAAAGCAGTGAAGTTTGAGTTTAGAGTACATCAGTTTTAGTGATGTAAATTTCAGAGGGATGGAGGGACAGAGAGAGGGAGGGAGGGATAGAAAGAATGAGGGAGGAGGGAGGGATAGAAAGAATGAGGGAGGAGGGAGGGAGGGAGGGAGGGAGGGAGGGAGGGAGGGAGGGAGGGAGGGAGGGAGGGAGGGAGGGAGGGAGGGAGGGAGGGAGGGAGGGAGGGAGGAAGGAAGGAAGGAAGGAAGGAAGGAAGGAAGGAAGGAAGGAAGGAAGGAAGGAAGGAAGGAAGGAAGGAAGGAAGGAAGGAAGGAAGGAAGGAAGGAAGGAAGGAAGGAAGGAAGGAAGGAAGGAAGGAAGGAAGGAAGGGGGCGCCATTGGGGCACTATTTTTTTTTCTTTCTCTCTTCTTTTCTTGATTTCTTCTCTCCCTCTACCTACCCTTCCTTACCCTTCTCCCAAACACCTGGCGACTCGTGACATCTCCATTCCTTCTTGATGTGCTGTGCAGTGCCACGCAGCTGGGGACCCGCTTCCAAGGGGTTCCCTTGGGGCATTTTTTTTTCTTTCTTTCTTTCTTCTTCTTTTTTTTTCTGGTTTCTTGTCTCTGTCTATCTTCAGTCCTTACCCTTCTGAACACCTGGAGCTGTGGGCCATTTCTGCTCCTTCTTGAGGAGCTATGCAGTACTGCTCAGGTGGGGACTCATTCCCAGTGGACTCCCTTAAGGCA
This sequence comes from Elephas maximus indicus, assembly GCF_024166365.1. Classification (NCBI taxonomy): domain Eukaryota; kingdom Metazoa; phylum Chordata; class Mammalia; order Proboscidea; family Elephantidae; genus Elephas; species Elephas maximus. The sequence continues at coordinate 59,689,410 of NC_064843.1, read as the reverse complement.
TTCTCCTTTTCTTTCTTTTTTCTCAGCTCCTTATCTCTCTCTACTTCTCTTCCTTACCCTTCTTTTGAATACCTCACACTGTGTGCCATCCCGAATCCTTCTGGATGTGCTGTGCAGTGTGGCCCTGCTGGGACCCACTTCTGGTGGGCTCCTTTGGGACATTTTTTTTCTTTCTTTCTTCTTTCATCTTTTTTTCTTGGTTTCTTGTTTCTCTCTACCTCTGTTCCTTTCCTTCTTCCCAACCCCCTGGGATCTTTTTTTTTCTTCAATTTCTTGTCGCTCTCTACATTTCTTTGATTCCTTTCTCCCAACCACACAGCCAAGTATGCCTTTCTCTCTCATTTTTTAAAATCTGGTTTATTTCTCCTTCTCTTCCTTCCTCTCCTATCTCCAGCCCATCTACCTGTGTGTGCCATATCTGTCACTTCTTGAAGGGTTGTGCCTCACCACCTGGCTAGAAAGCCAGTGGCACACAGCTTCCCCAAGTCTGTACCACTCCAATGGCAGAGTCACTCAGCACTTTTTTTTTTTTTTGGATCCTGTTTCTCTCTCCTCTTGTTCTTCTTTCCTACACCCACTTAGCACCACACATTACAACCTCCCCTCTTCCTTCTGCCTATCTGTACCATACGCTGAACACACACCCTCAACCAACACAGGCACAGTCTACTGGAACCTGCCCTACATTGATCACTGGCCCCACCCTGCTGGCCCCAGTACATGCCACAAACAACCCATCCCAGCCCCTTCCCTTCTGTTGGACCTGCCCAACTTTACCGTATCTGAGCAACTGGCCCTGCCCATTGAGAAAAGTAGTGCAAAGTATTCTGCCCACAGATGAGCAAACAACAAAGGAAGCCCAGCCTGCCTGCTCAGACATAACCACATAAAACATAAAAACAGGATGAAACAAACAAATCTACAACCAATAAATGAAGAAAATAGCTATTGAATGTCCCAAAGACAGCAGACAATATCAAAATATATATTAAAAAAAGGACAAGATGGTTCCAGTAGACATACAAAATAAAAGACCAGATGACTTTCCAGCAGAAGAAACTGCACTGGAACTATCTGATAGGGAATTCAAATCTATAATATCCAGAGATATCCAAGAATTGAAGGGAAAAGCAGACAAAAATGAGGGAAAAATAGACAAACTCATGGAAAACACAGACAAAACAATGGAATAATTCAGGAAAACAATATAGAAAAAAATGTCAAAATAAATTCACAGCCAGGAATCATACAAAAACATCCATTAGATCCAAAAGATAAACAAGATATCAGAAATGGACAGTGTCATAGAAGGTCTGAGGAAAAGGTTTGAAACAATGGAAGACAGGATCAGTGAAATTGAAGACAAATACATGGATACCTCTTTGAGGAAACTATCAGAGAAAAGAATGAAAAAAACCTGAGAATGATGTGGGATACAATCAAAAGCAAAAATTTGTGAGTGACTGGAGTTCCAGAACAGCGGGAGAAAATGGAAAACACATAAAAGATCATTGAAGAATTGTTACAGAAAACTTCCCTAATATCACGAAAGATGAAAAGCTGACCATCCAAGGTCAACGAACCCCACATAGGATAGACTCCAAAAGAAAATCACCAAGGCATACCATAACCACACTCATTAAAAACCAAAGACAAAGAAAGAATGCTGAGATCAGCTTAAGAAAAATGAAAAGTCACATACACAGGGGAAACAATAACACTAAGCTCTGATTACCTGGCAGAAACCATGAGGGCAAAAAGGCAATGGGATGATATATATAAAAACTTGAAAAGAAAAAAATTGCTGACCAAGACTAATATATGAGGGGGCAAGATGGCTGACTAAGCAGAAGTTTTCGCTGAACCCTCTTGCAACAAAGACCTGAAAAAACAAGTGAATCGATTACATATATGACAATCTATGAACCCTGACCATCAAACACAGAACTAACAAATCGACCTGAGTGACAGGGGAGTGAGAGACTGTGCAGAAGCGGTGACTAGGTGCAGACCCCGCACAGCCCCCCAGCCCTGATACCTTGGTGCTGTGCTTTGGCGCAACTGTGGTGGGCCTGATGGTGGCTTCTTGAGACAAGGACTGGGTGAAGCCCTAATCCTCTGGGGCAATCTCGGCAGGGACCCAACCAGTGCACACAGGCTACACACCCCTCTGGAATCTCATATAAAACAGCCCTCAAAACACAAGACACGAGATAAGTGATTCAGTCTATTTTACTGGCTACTGTCTCCTATCTATCTGATCCCTCCCCTCCCTGCCCCAGCTGGCTTTATTAACATTCAAATTCCCTGGGCCAGAGATAGAAGTGCCCTGCTTTTTTCTAACCCATTCTCCTGACCTGGGAAAAGCAGCAAATTAACAATCAAGGGAAAAATCCTTTCCTGACTACCCTAAACTGGAAGATCAGAGCAGAAGCAGCTCCAGTCCAGGCATAAGAGAGCCACAGGCTTTGGCTATCACACTTACATGGAACCAGGCGGCTATTATAATGCAAAGGCTATTCTGTTAGAGGTCTGACTGTAATTGTTTCAGTTGAGCAGTGGAGAGGCAGATTCCGGAGGTCTGATACCACTCTACCTACTAAACAGAGCCCTCATCTATGTACAGCAGGGACCTGAGGGCTGAGGCTCCATCCACACCACCTAACCACCCGTGAAAGGGGTCTGAAGATAGTGGTGCCTATCAGTCTTTACAGGTACAAGCATTGGGTACCTAAGGTACAGCTGAAGAGCCCACTTACCAGAGCACTCTAGAGAACAGAGGCACTCCTTCCTCAGGGGCAGTTGGGGGAAGGCTGTCAGCACCCTACCCTCCTCAGAGTGTGACCCCCTGCAGCTACCAGAAACCAGTGCATATAACCATCATCACTACTCCTCTAAAACAGTAGGTGAGAGCCTACACCACATACTAGGTGACCAACCATCAGGACACCTGAGCTGATTCTATTCTAGAATAGAAAATGGGCTCACAGGCTCATATACCTGGTAACAGCTCTACCCATCTGGTAACAGGACATAAGTGCTTCAAAGGCTCCAACGATCAAGTTAGCGCACTCTAGTGGCCCATCCGGGTATATTGAAACAAAACAAGAAGATAAAACTCAGTGAGCAAATATAAAATAAATTATTACAATACCTTCTAGATGGCTCAGAGATGGAAGTCAATATCAAATCACATAAAGAAGCAGACGATGATTGCTTCTACAAACCCCCAAAACAGAGAATCAAGATCTCTCCCAGGTGAAGATATATTCCTGGAATTGCCAAATGTAGAATTCAAAAGACTAATATACAGAACACTTAAAGATATCAGAAATGAAATCAGGCAGTGTACAGAAAAAGCCAAGGAACACACAGATAAAGCAGTTGAAGAAATTTAAAAGATTATTCAAGAATATAATGAAAAATTTAATAAGCTCCAAGAATCCATAGAGAGGCAGCATTCAGAAATTCAAAAGATTAACAATAAAATTACAGAATTTGGTTTAGACAACTCAATAGAAGTCAGAGGAGAATTGAGGAACTGGAATGCAGAATTGGGGAGACAGAGAATAAAGCAATTGGTACCAATATTTTTGAAGAAAAATCAGATAAAAGAATTTAAAGCAATGAAGACACCCTAAGAATCATGTAGGACTCTCTCAAGAAGAATAACTTGTGTGTGATTGGAATTCCAGAACAGGGAGGGATAACAGAAAATACAGAGAGAATTGTTGAAGATCTGTTGGCAGAAAACTTCCCTGACATCAGGAAAGATGAAAGGATATCTATCCAAGACGCTCATCGAGCCCCATACAAGGTAGATCCCAAAAGAAAATCACCAAGACATATTATCATCAAATCTGCCAAAACCAAAGATAAAGAGAAAATTTTAAAAGAAGCCAGGGATAAACAAAAAGTCGCCTACAAAAGAGAATCAATAAGAAAAAGTTTGGACTACTTGGTAGAAACCATGCAAGCAAGAAGGCAATGAGATAACATATATAAAGCACTGAAGGAGAAAAACTGCCATCCAAGAATCATATATCCCACAAAACTCTCTCTGAAACATGAGGGTAAAATTAAGTGATTTACAGATAAACACAAGCTCAGAGAATTTGCAAATACCAAACCAAAGCTACAAGAATTACTAAACGAAATTCTTTGGCCAGAAAATCAATAATATCAGACATCAACACAACACAGGGACACAAAACAGAGCATCCTGATACCAATTCACACAGGAAAACCACAAAAATAACAGATTAATTAAAATAAAATTTAAAAAAAGCTTAAAACAGGGAATCACCGATGTCATTATGTAAAAGATGATAATAATACAGAGTGACTAAATAAAGGAGGCATAGATCTTCCATATGGAGGGGAAATCAAGGCGATATAGGGAGATACAAGTTAGGTTTATACTTAGAAAAACAGAGGTAAATATTAAGGTAACCACAAAGAGGACTAACAATCCCATACTTGAAAATAAAAACCAAGATAAACATAAGGACTCAGCAAAAACAAATGCAGCTACAATGAAAAATACAAACACAATTTACAAATAAAAACTTCTCAGCATAAAAAATAAGTGGAAAAGTGAAATTGTCAACAGACAAAAAAAGGCATCAAAATGATAGCACTCAACTCATACCTATCTATAATTACACTGAATGTAAATGGACTAAATACACCAATAAAGAGACAGAGAATTGCAGATTGGAAAAAAAAAAACATAATCCAGCTATATGCTGCCTACAAGAGACACACATTAGACTTAGAGACAAAAACAAACTAAAATTCAAAGGATGGAAAAAATATACCAAGCAAACAACAATCAAAAAAGAGCAGGAGTGGAAATATTAATTTCTGACAAAATAGACTTTAAAGTTAAATCCACCACAAAGGATAAAGGATAAAGAAGGACACTACATAAAGATAAAAGGGACAATTGACCAGGAAGATATAACCATATTAAATATTTATGCACCCAATGACAGGGCTGCAAGATACAGAAAACAAACTCTAACAGCATTGAAAAGTGAGATAAACACGTCCACAATTATAGAAGGAGACTTAAACACGCCACTTTTGTTGAAGGACAGGACATCCAGTAAGAAGTCAATAAAAACACGGAAGATCTAAATGCCACAATCAAACAACTTGACCTCATAGACACAGACAGAACATTCCACCCAACAGCTGTAAAGTATACTTTCTTTTCTAGTGCACATGGAACATTCTCTAGAATAGACCACATATTAGGTCATAAAGCAAGCCTTTGCAGAATCCAAAACACTGAAATATTACAAAGCATCTTCTCATATCATAAAGCCATAAAAGTAGAAATCAATAACAGAAAAAGCAGGGAAAAGAAATCAAATACTTGACAACTGAACAATACCCTGTTCAAAAAAGACTGTATTATAGAACACATTAAGGATGGAATATAGAAATTCATAGAACCCAACAAGAATGAAAACGCTTCCTATCAGAACGTTTGTGACACAGTGAAAGCAGTGCTCAGAGGTCAATTTATATCACTAAACGCACACACACAAAAAGAAGGGCCAAATTCAAAGAACCATCCCTACAACTTGAACAAAATAGAAAGAGAGCAACAAAAGAAACTGTCAGGGACCAGAAGAAATAAAATAATAAATATTGGAGCAGAATTAAATGAAATAGAGAACAGAAAAACAATTGAAAGAGTTAACAAGAGCAAAAGCTGGTTCTCTGAAAAAAGTAATAAAATTGATAAACCTTAGGCTAGGCTGACTAAAGAAAAAAAGGAAAGGAAACAAATAACCCGAATAAGAAATGAGATGGGCGGTACCACAACAGACCCAACTGAAATTAAAAGACATATCAGATTACTATGAAAAATTGTACTCCAACCAATTTGAAAACCTAGAAGAAATGGATGAATTCCTAGAAACACACTACCTACCTAAACTAACACAAACAGAGGTAGAACAACTAAATAGACCCAAAACAAAACAAGAAACTGAAAAGGTTATCAAAAAACTCCCAACCAAAAAAAGTCCTGACAGCTTCACTGCTGAGTTCTTCCAAACTTTCAGAGAAGGGTTAACACCACTACTACTAACCATATTAAGCATAGAAAAGGATGGAATACTACCAAACGCATTCTATGAAGCCAACATATCCCTGATACCAAAACCAACTAAAGACACCACAAAAAACTAAAATTATAGACCTATATCCCTCATGAACTTAGATGCAAAAATCCCCAACAAAATTCTAGCCAATAGAATTCAACAACATAACAAAAAAATAATTCAGCATGATCAAGTGGGATTCATACCAGGTATGCAGGGATGGTTCAACATTAGAAAAACAATCAATGTAATCCATCACATAAATAAAACAAAAGACATAAGTCACATGATCTTATCAACTTATGCAGAAAAGGCATATGACAAAGTTTAACATCCATTCATGATAAAAACTCTCAGCAAAATAGGAAGAGAAGGAAAATTCCCAAACATTCTAAAGGACATTTATACAAAGCCAACACCCAACATCATCACAAATGGAGAGTCTGAATGGATTCGTCTTGAGATTGGGAACCAGACAAGGATGCCCTTTATCACCACTCTCATTCAACATTTTGCTGGAGGTCATAGCCAGAGCAATTAGCTTAGATAAAGAAATAAATGGCATCCAGATTGGTGAGGAAAAAGTATCTCTATTTGCAGGTGACATGATCTTATACACAGAAAGCCCTAAAAAAGCCTCAAAAAAACTACTGAAACTAATAGAAGAGTTCAGCAGAGTATCGAATTACAAGATAAACATACAAAAATCAGTTGGATTCCTCTACACCAACAAAAAGAACATTAAAGAGGAAGTCAACAAATCAATACTATTTACAGTAGCCCCCAAGAAGATAAAATACTTAGGAATAAATCTTACCAGAGATGTAAAAGACCTATACAAAGAAAACTACAAGACACTAGTGCAAGAAACCAAAAGAGACCTACATAAGTGGAAAATCATATCTTGCTTATGGATAGGAAGACTTAACATTGTAAAAATGTCTATTCTACCAAAAGCCATCTACAGATACAATGCAATTCTGATCCAAATTCCAACAATATTTTTTTAATGACATGGAAAAACAAATCACCAGTTTCATATGAAAGGGCAAGAGACCCCAGATAAGCAAAGCATTACTGAAAAATACCTGATTTTAGAACCTATAATACGGCCACAGTAGTCAAAACAGCCTGGTACTGGTACCGGTACAACAACAGATACACAGACCAATGGAATAGAACTGAGAATCCAGACATAAATCCATCCATATATGAGCAGTTGATATTTGACAAAGGCCTAACATCAGTTCACTGGGGAAAAGACAGTCTTTTTAACAAATCATGCTGGCATAACTGGATATCCACCTGCAAAAAAATGAAACAAGACCCATACCTCACACCTCAGACTCATACCTCAACTAAAAATGGATCAAAGGCCTAAATATGAAATCTAAAACGATAAAGATCATGCAAGAAAAAATAGGAATAACATTAGGAGCCCCAATACGTGGCATAAACAGTATACAAAACATTATTAAAAGTGCAGAAGAGAAATTAGATAACTGGTAGCTCCTAAAAATCAAACACCTATGCTCATCCAAAGACTTCACCAAAACAGTAAAAGGATTACCTACGGACTGTAAAAAAGTTTTTAGCTATGACATTTCCGATCACTGCCTCATCTCTAAAATATACACGATTTTGCCAAAACTCAACCACAAAAAGACAACCCAATTAAAAAATGGGGAAAGGATACAAACAGGCACTTCACTAAAGAAGACATTCAGGCCGCTAACAGATACATGAGGAAAGGCTCACGATTATTAGCCATTAGAGAAATGCAAATCAAAACTACAATGTGATTCCATCTCACTCCAACAAGGCTGGCGTTAGTATAAAAAACACAAAAGAATAAGTGTTGGAGAGGTTGTGGAGAGACTGGAACACTTATACACTGGCGGTGGGGATGTAAAATGGTACAATCACTTTGGAAATCGATTTGGCACTTCCTTAAAAAACTAGAAATAGAACTACCATAAAAACCAGCAATCCTACTCCTTGGAATATGTCCTCGAGAAATAAGAGCGTTTACACGAACAGATACATGCCCACCCACGTTCATTGCAGTATTGTTTACAATAGCAAAAAGTTGGAAGCAACCAATGTGTCCATCAACGGATGAATGGATAAACTATGGTATATTCACACAATGGAATACTACACATTGATAAAGAACAATGATGAATCCATTGAACATTTCATAACATGGAGAAGTCTGGAAGACTTTACGCTTAGTGAAATTAGTCAGTTGCAAAAGGACAAATATTGTATAAGACCACTATTATAAGAACTGGAGAAACAGTTTAAACAGAGAAGAAATATTCTTTGATGATTACGAGAGGGGGGAAGGAGGGAGAGGGTTATTCACGAATTAGATTGTAGAAAAGTTTTATTTTAGGTAAAGGGAAAGACAACACACAATACAGGAGAGGTCAACACAACTGGACTAAACCAAAAGCAGTTTCCTGAATAAACTAAATACTTCAAAGGCCAGCATAGCAGGGGCAGGGGTTTGAGGACCATGGTTTCAGGGAACATCTAAGTCACCTGGCATAATAAAATCTATTAAGAAAACATTCTGCATCCCACTTTGGAGAGTGGCATCTGAGGTCTTAAATGCTAGCAAGCGGCCATCTAAGATGCATCAATTGGTTTCAACCCAACTGGAGCAAGGAAGAATGAAGAACACCAAAGACGCAAGGTAATTATGAGCCTAAGAGACAGAAAGAACCACATAAACCAGAGACTACATTGGCCCAAGGCCAGTAGAGCTACATCGTGCCCAGCCACAACCCTGATGACTGCCCTGACAGGGAACACAACAGAGAACCCCTGAGGGAGCGGGAGACCAGTGGGATGCAGAGCCCAAATTCTCGTAAAAAGACCAGACTTAATGGTCAGACTGGGACTGGAGGGACCCTGGAGGCCATGGCCCCCAGACCTTCTGTTTGCCCAGGACAGGAACCATTCCCAAAGCCAACTCTTCAGACAGGGGTTGGATTGGAATAGGGGATAGAAAATGGTACTGGTGAAGAACGAGCTTCTTGGATCAAGTGGACACATGAGACTATGTAGGCATCTCCTGTCTAGCGGGGGGATGAGAGGGCAGAAGGGGCTAGAAGCTACCCAAATGGACACGAGGAGAGAGAGTGGAGGGAAGAACTGTACTGTCTCATTGGATGGAGAGCAATTAGGTGTGTATGGCAAGGTGTATATAAACTTTTGTATGGGAGACTGACCTGATTTGTAAACTTTCACTTAAAGTACAATAAAAATTAATTAAAAAAAAGAATAATATATCCTGCAAAACTCTCACTTAAATATGATGATGAATTTAGGACATTTCCAGATAAACAGAAATTAAGGGAATATGTAAAAACCAAAACAAACCTACAAGAATTATTTAAGGGAGTCCTTCAGTTTAAAAACAAACAACATCAGACGGCAGCCAAGATCTAGAATGCAAGACCGCATCAGCCAGATATCTACCTTGGTAATGAACTCTCAAGGATTAAACAAAACTAAAAGATTAACAACCAGGAACAGAGAAGTTAATCTGTAAATGACACCAAAGTCACAATAATAAAACAGGAATAGAAAAAACAGTGTAGGTATAGAACTTGCAAATGGTAGGGAAATCAAGACAATACCAAGTAATAGAATACTGGTTCAAACATTAGGAAGAGATGGGTAAATTTCAAGGTAACCACAAAAAAAGTTAACAAACCTACTCGTCAAAATAAAGAAGAAAAACATAAAGTCTCAGTAAACACAAAACTGACAAAAAAAAAGAAATAGAAAAAAAATCACAAACAAAAGGAATTCAGCACAGGAAAGTAAAAGGAACAAAGAAAACATCAGCACCACAAAAAAAAGTACAGCAAAAAACTCACAGCTATCAATGGTTACATAAATGGTCTAAATGTACCCATAAAGAGACACAGAGTGACAGAATGGATTAAAAAAAAAAACAGGATCCAGCAAAATGCTGTCTACAAGAGACAGAACTTAGAAACAAAGACATCAATTTATTAAAAATGAAAGGATGGAAAAAATATATCAAGCAAACAGCTACCAAAAAGAGCAGGAATGGCAATACTAATCTCAGATAAAATATACTTTAAAACAAAATCCACCATAATAGGCAAACAAGGGCATTATATAATGATTAAATAGATGATCCATCATGAACACATAACCATAATAAATGTCTGTGTACCCAACAACAGGGCTCCAAAATACATAAAACAAACTCTAACAGGACTGAAAAGAGAAACTGACAGTTCCACAATAATAGCAGGAGACTTCAACATGCCACATTCGGAAAAGTACGGAATATCTAGAAAGAAACTCAGTAAAGATACAGAAGATCTAAAGGCCACAATCAACCAACTTGAACTTATAGACATATATACAGCACTCCCAACAACTGCAAAGTACACATTAAAATTCTTTTCCAACTCACATGGAACGCTCTCCAGGATACAACACATCTTAGACCACAATACGGCCCTCAACAAAATCCAAAACACTGAGATAATATAAAGTACTTTCTCTGATCACAACACCATCAAAGGAGAAATTAACAAGAGAAAGGAAAAAAATCAAATACATGGGAACTGAATAACACTCTGCTTAAAAACTAGTGGATAATAGAAGAAATCAAAGCTGGGATCAAAAAATCCCTAGAATCAAATAAGAATGAAAACATATCACACCAAAACCTTTGGGACACAGCAAAGACAGTGCTCAGAGGCCAATTTATAACAATAGATGTACATATTAAAAAAGAAGAAAGGGACAAAATCAAAGCATTAGCTACACAACTTGAAAAAATACAAAGAGAACAGCAAAAGAAGCCCACAGCCTCAAAAAAAGGTAAAGATTAGAGCAGAAATAAATGAAATAGAGAATAGAAAAACAATAAAAAGAATCAACAAAACCAAAAGTTGGCTCTTTGAAAGGATCAACAAAATTGAAACACCACTGGCCAAATGGACAAAAGAAACACAGGAGGGGACACAAATAACCCAAATAAGAAACGATATGGGGGACATTACAACAGAACCAACTGGAATAGAGGGATCATAACACAGTACTATGAAAAACTATACTCCAACAAGTTTGAAAACCTAGAGGAAATGGACAAATTTCTAGAAATACACTATCTACCCAAACTAACACAAAATGATGTTGAAAACCTGAACACACTTCTATCAAGAGAAGAGGTTGAAAAGATAATTTTTTAAAACTCCCAACAAAAAAAGCCCTGGCTCAGATGGCTTCATTGGAGAATTCTACCAGTCAGAGAAGAGCTTACACCAGTACTACTCAAACTATTTTAGAACACAGAAAAGGATGGGATACTTCTGAACTCATTCTTTGAAGCCAGCATAACCCTGATACCAAAACCAACCAAAGATACCACAAAAAAGAAAATTACACACAAATATCTCTCATGAATATAGGAGCAAAAATTCTCAACAAAATTCTAACCAACAGAATTCAGCATCATATCAAAAAATCCCACGACCAAGTGGGATTCATATCAGGAATGCAAGGATGGCTCAATATTAGAAAATCAATGTAACCCACCACCTAAATAAAAGGGTCACATGATCATCTCAATCATTGAAGAAAAGGCATTTGACAAAGTCCAACATCCATTCCTGATAAAAACTCTCAATGATATAGGTGCAGAAGGGAAGTTCCTCAACATAATGACAGGCATCTATACAAAACCAATGGCCAACATCATTCTTCATGGAGAGAGGCTGAAAACATTCCCCTTGAGAACCGGAAAAAGACAAGGATGACTTTTATCCCCACTCCTATTTAACATTTTGCTGGAAGTCCCAGCTACAGCAATAAAAAAAAAAAAAAGAAAAGAAATAGAGCAATAAGGCAAGAAAAAGAAATAAAGGGCATCCAAACTGGTAAGAAAGAAGTTACACTGTCCCTATTTGCAGATGATTTTTTTTTTTTTTTTTTTATGATACCATACATAGAAAGCACAAAAGACTCTAAAAGAAAACTACTGGAACTAATAGAAAGATTCAGCAGAGTAGCATGATACAAGATAAACATATGAAAATCAGTTAGATTCCTATACAGCCATAAAGAGAATGATGAAAAAGAAATCAGGAAAACAATACCATTCATAACAGCCCCTTAAATAAATAAATAAATAAATAAACTCAGGAATAAATCTAACTAGGGACGTAAAAGGCCTATACAAAGAAAACTACAAAACACTGCTGCAAGAAACCAAAAGAGATCTACATAAATGGAAAAATATACCATGCTCATGGCTAGGTAGACTCAACATTATGAAAATGTCAATTCTAACCAGAGCAATCTACGAATATAATGCAATCCTGATCCAAATATCAACAGCATTCTTGAAAGAGACAGAAAAACTAATCATTAACTTCATATGGAAAGGGAAGAGGCCCCAGATAAGTAAAGCACTACTGAAGAAGAAAAAAAAGTAGGAGGACTCATACTACCTGACCTCAGAACCTACTATACAGCTGTGGTAGTCAAAACAGCCTGGTACTGGTACAACGACAGATACATCAACAGATGAAACAGAATTGAGAACCCAGATGTAAATCCATCCACCTACGGTCACCTGATCTTTGACAAAGACCCAAAGTCCAACAAATGGGGAAAAGACAGTCTTTTTAACAAATGGTGCTGACAAAACTGGATGTCCATCTGCAAAAAATGAAACAGGACCCATATCTCACATCATATACAAAAACTAATTCAAAATGGATCAAAGACCAAAATATAAAACCAAAAACTACAAAGATCATAGAAGAAAAAATAGGATCAATGCTAGAGTTCCTAATACACGGCATTAACAGAAAGCAAACCAAAACTAACAACACACAAACACCAGAAGATAAACTAGGTAACTAGGATCTTGTGAAAATCAAACACTTATGCTCATCAAAAGACTTCACCAAAAGACTAAAAAGTGAGCCCACAGACAGGGAAAAATTTTTTGGCTATTACAAACCCGACAAAGGTATAATCTCTAAAACCTATAGGAACTCCAACACCTCGACAACAAAAAGACAAATAATCCAATTAAAAAATTGGCAAAGGACATGAACAGACACTTCACCAAAGAAGACATTCAAGTGGCTAACAGACACGTGAGGAAATGCACACAATCTCTAGCCATTAGAGAAATGCAAATAAAAACCACAGTGAGATACCATCTCATCCCCCCGGCATTACTGGCACAAATCAAAAGAAAATAACAAATGTCAGAGAGGCTGAGGGGAGATTGGAACTCTTACACACTGCTGGTGGGAATGCAAAATGGTACAACCATTTTGGAAAATGATACGGCACTTTCTTAGAAAGCTAGAAATAGAAATACCATATGATCCAGCAATCCCACTCCTAGGAATATATCCTAGAGAAATAAGAGCTGTCACATGACTAGACATATACACACCCATGTTCACTGCAACATTCTTCATAATAGCAAAAAGATGGAAACAACCTACGTGCCCATCAACAGACGACTGGATAAACAGACTATGATACATACACACAATGGAGTGATATGCAATGATAGAGAACAATGATGAATCTGGGCAGCATCTCACAACATGGATGAATCTGAAGGGCATTATATGGAGTAAAATAAGTCAATTGCAAAAGGACAAGTATTGTATGAGACCACTACTGTAGAAACTCATGATAAGGTTTTCACACAAAAAAAAAACAATTTTTGATCGTTACAAGGGAGATGAGGGATGGGGATGAAAAAACACTAAATACACAACAGATAAGTGGTAAATTTGGTGAAGGCTAAGACAGTACACAACACTGGAGAAGCCAGCACAACTCGTACAAGGCAAGGTCATGGAAGCCCCATAGACAAATCCAAACTCCCTGAGGGGCCGAATTACTGGGCTGAGGGCTGTGGGGACTATGGTGTCAGGGAACATTTAGCTCAATTGGCATAACATATTTTATAAAGAAAATGTTCTACATTCTACTTTGATGAGTAGCATCTGGGGTCTTAAAAGCTTGTGAGTGGCCATCTAAGATACTCCACTGGTCTCACCCCATCAGGAGAAGGAAGAATGCAGAAAACTAAAGACACAAGGGAAAGATTAGTCCAAAGGACTAATGGACCACAACTACCATTACCTTCACCAGACTGGTTCCAGCATAACGAGATAGTGCCCAGCTACCATCACTGACTTCTCTGACAGAGATCACAATAGACGGTCCTGGACAGAGCTGGAGAAAAATGTAGAACAAAATTCTAACTCAGAAAAAAAGACCAAACTTACTGGCCTGACAGAGTACAGAAACCCCGAGAAGATGGCCCTCAGACACCCTTTGAGCTCAATAATGAAGTCACTACTGAGGTTCACCCTTCAGTCAAAGATTAGACAGGCCCATAAAATGATATGAGATTAAAGGGGCACACCAGCCTATGGCAGGAGAGGACAGGAAAGCTGGTGATTGGAAACCCAAGGTCGAGGAGGGAGAGTATTTACATGTCGTTGGGTTGGTAACCAATGTCACAAAACAGTAAGTGTACTAATTGTTTAATGAGAAACTAGTTTGTTCTTTAAACCTTCATCTAAAATACAATTTTTAAAAAGTTGGAATTAAAAAAATTGTCAAAGATAGTTTTTTAAGAACTCTGAAATGTATTCAAAGGCTTGCAACAATCTGAGGGGTATTTATTCAAGAATATTGGTGGAATCTCAGTAACAAAGGTTAGTTTTATGGCATTTTAAGCTGCCCTATTACCATCTCCCACTGCCCAGATCTGCAGTAGTCTTGAAAACCAATAGCCTAATAGTCATTGGAGGGGATAGATGGATCTGGATATTCCCAAAATACCCATTCTCACAGAATTGTTAATATTTGCCCTGCCTGGAAGTTCCCTGAAAACTCTCACACTAGGGTTTTACTTTATTTGACCTGACTAAGAGCTCACTCAGTGCAAGCAGCCTTTTGCCTGGAATGTTGAAAACAATCTGGCAGTTATTTACTATTTCAAATGCCTGAGTCAGTGATAATAGCTGAGCAAACAAGAAGCTGTCTTACTCACCTAGTGCTGCTATAACAGAAAGACCACAAACGGATGGCTTTAACAAAGAGCAATTTATTTCTTCACAGTAAAGTAGGCTAAAAGTCCAAATTCAGGGTGTCAGTTCCAGGGGAAGGCTTTCTCCCTCTGTCGGCCTTCTCATCAATCTTCCCCTGGACTAGGAGCTTCTTTGCAAAGGAATCCCAGGTCCAAAGGACGTGCTCTGTTCCTGGCACTGCTTTCTTGGTGGTATGAGGTCCCCAACTCTCTGCTTGCTTCCCTTTCCCTTTTATCTCTTGAGAGATAAAAGGTGGTGCAGGCCACATTCCAGATAAACTCCCTTTATATTGGATCAGAAATGTGACCTGAGTAAGGGTGGTGTTACAATTCCACCCTAATCCTTTTAACATAAAATCACCATCACAAAATGGAGGGCTACCACACAATGCTGGAAATCATGGCCCAGCCAAATTGATACACACATTTTTGGGAGACATAATTCAATCCATGACACTAACCAAAAAACATAAAAGGAAAAGTGGAGATTGAGTTGTCCATAGGGGGCTTTGAAAACCTATCACATATTGCTGGGAATCTAGAAGGCCACATGCATGTACAGGGCTGTGTGTGTATGCCCAGGAAAGACCTAAGAACCTAATCTCTCACTCTGGTTAACCTTGAGGTTTTACACAAGAAGAAGGTGAAAGCTAAGTCAGAGGTGTAAACTGCTGCAGTATTGAAGGAGTGCCCTAAACACACAATGCACCCAACAAACGATGGGAGACTTACTGGTTTCAGGCACATAATAACTATTAGCTGACCACTAAGCTAACCAAGAAGATACTTCAATGGCCACGCATGGCAAAGAATAAAGACTTTAGAGGATTGGTTCAAGAAAGTCACTAAACATACAAAAAGCATCAACCAAAAACCACGAAAAGGGTAGAATTTGGTTTTCAGACTTGCCATATTTTATTATTTAAAAAGTTGCGCTTTCAACAACAAAAAAATATGAGGCATGCAAAGAAACAAGAAAATACACAGCTAAAAAAAAAAAAGCCATCAATAGCACTTTATGTCCAGAAACTTTACATTCCTCTACATCCAGAGGAAGCTGAGACAAAAACTTTAAATCAATTATTACAATGTTCAAATACTAAAAAAAAACCATGTCTAAAGAATAAAGAAAACAATCTTTCACCAAATTAAAAGGATATCAATAAAAATATAGAAACTACTTTTTTATAAGAACCAAACAGAAATTCTGGAATTAAAAAGTAAAATAACTGAAATGAAAAATTCACTAGAGGAACTTGTCATAGATTGAATTGTGTCCCCTCAAAAATATGTGTCAACTTGGTTAGGCCATGATTCCCAGTATTCTGTGGTTGTCTTCCATTTTGTGATTGTAATTTTATGGTAAAGAGGATTAGGGTGGGACTGTATCTCCAACCTTACTCAGGTCACCTCCCTGATCCATTGTAAAGGGAGTTTCCCTGGGGTGGGGCCTCTACCACCTTTTATCTCTCAAGAGACAAAAGGAAAGGGAAACAACCAGAGAGTTGGGGACCTCATACCACCAAGAAAGCAGTGCCAGGAACAGAGCACATCCTTTGGACCTGGGATCCCTGTGCCTAAGGAGCTCCTTGACCATGGGAAGACTGATGACAAAGAATCTTCCTCCAGAGATGACAGAGAGCAAAAACCTTCCCCTGGAACTGACACCCTGAACTTTGACTTGTAACCTACTAGTCTGTGAGAGAAAAAATTTCTCTTTGTTGAAGTGATCCACTCGTGGTATTTCTGTTATAGCAGCACTAGATGACTAAGACAGGACTCAACATCAGATTTCAGTAGGCAGAAGAAGAAATGAGTGAACTTGAATATAGGTCAACTGAGATTATCCAGTCTGACGATGAGAAAGAAAAAAAAAATGTAAGAAAAATGAACAGAATCTGTGATACATGTGTATTGTACATTGAGTTGTATCCCCTAAAAATAAGTACTGAAATCCTGGCCCCTGTACCTATACATATAATCCTAGTTGGAAATAAGGTTTTTCTTTTGCTGAGTTAATGATGTCATGCCAGAGTAGGGTAAATCCTAAGTCTAATCACTTCTGAGTTATAAAAAGGGCAGAAGAGACACAGAGACATGCAAAGGAAGAGAGATGCCAAGGAATGCCAAGAAACCCCAAGTAACTCACAGGGTTACCAACAAAGAAGAACCTTCTTCTGAACAGCTATCCTGATTTGGACTTTTAGCCTTAAACACTGTGAGACAATATATTTCTGTTATTTAAAGCCACCCATGTGTGATACATATATATATACATATATACATATACACATATATATGTGTATGTACATATATATTTGTTGTTACAGCATAAATATGCATATATTTGTTGTTACAGCAGCACTAGGTAACTAAGACACTGTGGGAAACCATCATGAATACCAATATATACATAATTGGAATCCAAAAAGGAGAGGAGAGAAAGGAAGTGGCAGAAAAAATATTCGGAAAGATAATGACCAAAAACTTGCTTAAATGGATGAAAAAAATTAACCAACACATCCAAGAAGCCCAACAAACTCCAAGTAGGATAAAATCAAAGAAATGCACACTTAGACACATGATAAACTGTCAGACGCTAACAATCTTGAAAGCAGCTATTGAGAAGTAACTCATTTACAGAATCTTCAAAAAGCTTAACACTGATTTCTCATCAGAAACCATGGAGGCTAGAAGGTAGTGGGATGACATATTCAAAGTGCTACAAAAAAAAAAAAAAAAAAGCACTATCAATCAAGAAATTTATATCCAACAAAACTATCCTTCAAAAATGAGGGAGAAATTAAGACATTCACAGATAAACCAAAGCTGAGCTAATTTATTGCTGCAGACCTTCACTACAAGAAATATTAAAGAAAGTCCTTCAGACTGAAATGAAAGGACACGAGACCATGCCTCAAATCCACATGAAGAAATAAAGAGCACCAGTAAAGGTAACTGACTACATAAACTACGTAGGTAAATATAAATGAGGGTATAAATGTACTTTTGTTTGCCACACTTTTATTCTCTGACCTTATTGAAATAATAACTTCATAAATCAATAACTATAAAACTATATTAACGAGATCATAATATGAACCTCACCAGATGGAATACACAGGAATCAAATCAACTACATCTGTAGAAAGAGACGATGGAAAAGCTTGATATCATCAGTCAGAACACAGCTAGGGGCTGACTGCAGAACAGGCCATCAATTGCTCACATGGAAGTTCAAGTTGAAACCCAAGAAAATTAGAAAAAGCCCACAAGAGCCAAAGTACAACACTGAGTATATACCACCTGAATTTAGAGTAGACTTGACACATTGAACACTAATGACTGAAGACCAGAGGAGTAGTGGAATGACATCAAGGACACAATATATGAAGAAAGCAAGAGTTCATTAAAAAGAAAGGAAAGAAAAAAAGGCTTAAATGGATGTCAGAAGAAACTCTGAAACTTGCTCTGGAATGTCAAGTAGCTAAAACAAAAGGAAGAAATGATGAAATAAAAGAGTTGAACAGAAGATTTCAAAGGGTGGCTGGAGAAGACAATATAAGGTGTTACGATGACATGTCCAAAGACCTGGATATAGAAAACCAAAAGGGAAGAACACAGTCCGCATTTCTCAAGCTGAAAGAGCTGAAGAAAAAATTCAAGTCTCAAGTTGCAATAGTGAAGGATTCTACAGGGAAAATCTTAAATGATGCAGGAAGCACCAAAAGAAGGCGGAAGGGATACACAGAGTCATTATACCAAAAAGAATTGGTCAACATTCAACCATTTCAAGAGGTAGCACATAATCAGGAACTGATGGCATTAAGGAAGAAGTCCAAGCTGCACTGAAGGCATTGGCAAAACACAAGGCTACAGGAATTGACAGAATACCAACTGAGATGTTTCAACAAACGGATAGAGCAACGGAAGTGCTCACTCATCTATGCCAAGAAATGTGGAAGGCAGCTACCCGGCCAACCAACTGGAAGAGATCCATATTTATGCCTATTCCCAAGAAAGGTGATCCAACTGAATGAAGAAATTATACAATATCATTAATATCACAGGCAAGTAAAATTTTTCAAAAGCAGCTGCAGCACTATAGTGACAGGGAACTGTCAGAAAGTCAAGCTGGATTTAGATGAGGACATGGAATGAAGGATATCATTGCTGAAGTCAGATGGATCCTGGCTGAAAGCAGAGAATACCAGAAGGATGTTTACCTGTGTTTTATTGACTATGCAAAGACATTCGACTACGTGGATCATAACAAATTATGAATAACATTGCAAAGAATGGGAATTCCAGAACACTTAATTGTGCTCATGAAGAACCTGTACATAGATCAAGAGGCAGTCACTCAAACAGAACAAGGGGATACTGCACAGTTTAAGTCAGGAAAGGCGTGTGTCAGGGTTGTATCCTTTCACCACACATATTCAATGTGTAAACTGAGCAAATAATCCAAGAAGCTGGACTATATGAAGAAGAATGGGGCATCAGGATTAGAGGAAGACTCGCTAACAACCTGCTTTATACAGATGACACAACTTTGCCTGCTGAAAGTGAAGAGGACTTGAAGCACTTACTAATGAAGATCAAAGACCATATTCTTCAATATAGATTATTCCTCAACATAAAAAAAAACAAAAATCTTCACAACTGGACCAATAAGCAACATCATGATAAATGGGGAAAAGACTGACATTGTTACAGATTTCTTTTTACTTAGATCTAAAATCAACACCCATGGAAGCAGCAGTCAAGAAATCGAATGACACATTACATTGGGCGAATCTGCTGCAAAAGACCTCTTTGAAGTGTTAAAAAGCAATGATGTCACCTTGAGGACTAAGGAACCTCTGACCCAAACCATGGAGTTTTCAATCGCCTCATATGCATGTGAAAGTTGGACAATGAATAGGGAAGACCAAAGAAGAATTGATGCCTTTGAACTATGGTGTTAGGGAATGATAGTGAATATGCCATGGACTGTAAAAAGAACCAACAAATCTGTCTTTGAAGAAGTACAGCCAGAATTCTCCTTCTAGAAGCAAGGATGGCAAGACTACATCTCACAAACTTTGGACATATTATCATTAGGGATCAGTCCCTGGAGAAGAACATCATGCTTGGTAAAGTAGAGGGTCAGTGAAAAAGAGGAAGACCCTCAATAGGATGAATTGACACAGTGACTGCAACAAAGGGCTCAAGCATAAAAACAATTGTGAGGATGGCGCAGGACTGGACAATATTTCGTTCTGCTGTACACATGGTTGCTATGAATTGGAACCAACTGGACGGCACCTAACAACAACAACAATATAAAAAGATGTAAATTATATGGCAACTATAGCACAAAAGAAAGGAGTGAAAATGGAGCAATATTGGAACAAAGTTTTTAAAATTTATTATTAATCCAAACTGTATTGCTACAAATTAAGGTGTTAATTATAATCTTCGGGGAAACCACTGAGAAAATAAAAATTTTAAATATAGTAAAAAAAAAGACACAGGAATTAAAATGATACCCTAAAAAATATCTATTTAATACAAAAGAAGGCCATAATGAAGGAACAGAGAAACAAAAAGTAAGACATATAGAAAACAAACAGCATAATTATATACATAGATTCTACCTAACTAGTAACTATATTACAGAAAAAAGAATTTAGACACTCCGATCAAGAGTAATAGATTGGCAAAATGTGGGGAGTGGGGTGGGAAGAACAAGATCCAACTATCTTTTTCTACAAGAGATACACTTTAGTTTTAAGGACAAACAGATTGAAATTTAAAGGATGGAAAAAGTTATACCATGAAAATAGTAACAAACACAGAGAAGGAATGGCTGTATGTCATGGATTGAATTGTGTCCCTGGAAAATATGGGTATCAATTTGGCTGGGCCATGATTCCCAGTATTGTGTGGTTATCCTCCATTCTGTGATTGATATAATTTTCTTATGTGTTATAAATCCTAATCTCTGCATGTGGTTAAAGAGACAAGATTAGATAATGTTAAAGAGGATTAGGGTGGGATATAACACTCTTGCTCAGGTCACATCCCTGGTCCAGTGTAACGGGATTTTCCTGGGGAGTGGCCTTTACCATCTTCTTCTTACAAGAGACAAAAGGAAAGGAAAGCAAGCTGGGGTGGGGTGGGGGGTAAGGGGGAGGGGTAGAGTCATACCACCAAGAAAGCAGTGCCTGGAGCAGAGTATGTCCTTTGGACCTGAGATTCCTGTGCAGAGAAGCTCCTAGACCAGGGAAAGATTGATAACAGGGACCTTCCTCCAGAGCTAACCAATAGAGAAGGCCTTGCTCTGGAGCTGATGCCCTGAATTTGGACTTGTAGCTTACTAGACTGTGAGAGAATAATTTTCCCTTTGTTAATGCCATCCACTTGTTGTATTTCTGTTATAGCAGTGCTAGATAATTAAGACACTATACTAATATCAGAGAAAATAGATTTAAGATAAAAATTGTTACTAAAGACAAAGACAGACATTTCATAATGATAAAAAGCTCAATCAATCAACAAGACATAGCAGTTACACACACATGCACCTAACAATGTGGCCCCCAAAACAGGAAACAAAAACTGACAGAGTTGAAGGCAGAAACAGACAATGCAACAATATTTGGAGACTTCTATACCCTGTGTTCAATAACATATAAACCAATTAGAAATGTCAACAAGGATATAGAAAATGAACCATGCTATAAACCAGCTACAACTAACAACTATAGAACATTCCACCCAATAACAGCAAAATACATGTTTTTCTTAAGCTCAAATAAAACATTTTCCATGATAGAATGTATGTTAGGGTACAAAACAAGACTTGATAAATTTAAAATTATTGAAACCATACAAAGTATCTTCTCCAACCACAGTGGAATGCAGCATGGTCATTTTGGTACGGCATCAAGCAACAATCTGGAGTTAGGAACCCAGGAAATCAACCTCAAGGAGAACACAGCTGGTGGCAGAGATGCTGTGTAAACAACCTTGGAAAGAAACAACAAGGTGGTTATGACACATGCTGGAACAGGGGACCCCTGAGAAGGTGAGGCGCAGGAGTGGCATAGCTTTGAAGCCTGGGAACTACAGGAAATTCCTACTAGAGCAAAGTGAGGCAGACTGACTTATCACAGCCTAAGGGTAAGAGACAGGACAGACAGGGAGTGCACAATTGTGGAGGAGAAAAGGGAAAGTACAGAAGGGCAAGCATGAGCTCCACTCCCTCTGGTGAGTGCAGAAAAGGAAGAGAGCTAGGCGTCAGGGTAGGGAGTGCTTGTTGACAGTGGCACCCATCCGTTTAGACAGAAGACACCCATCAAAAAGTCAACCCACAGAGTAATAAAGAAGCCCCCCAAAACTGTCCTCTCCTCCTGTCCATAGAGACTCCACTTTAGCTCCCCCCGCCGCCCAGAGGTGCATGCCATCTGCATTAATGCACACAGGCTCCACTCCACCCTCCTCCCTTCCCTGAGGTGCAAGCCCTCTGTGCAAACCCAGGCAATTTCCGCTCCACCCCTCCCCGCGTCCTGGACACATGAGCCTCTGCCCCTCACCCACCAGTCCTTTCCTGCCTGAGTGAATGTCCACACACCAGCCTCTGGCTCCTCCTAGGCTGTATGGGCCTCCACACTCCACCCACCAACCCCACCCCAACAGAACAACCTTCCACACCCCACCCTGTCAACCCCTCCCTGGCCCACAGGCCTATATGTGCCACCCTCTGGCCCCTCCCAAGCCAAGCAGGCCTCCATGCCCCACTCTACCTGCCCCTACCTGTGACCCATCATATACTTCAGTGGTCACAGTAACTGCTTGCGCCAATGTAAAAGGATCACATTATCCCTCAAGAGCTGTGAAAGGATCCTGACCACCCGAGTCCTGCCAGCTCACATCAGAGAAGGGATCTGTCCTCACACTACCAAGCAACCATCTAAGAAAAGTCATACGAGCCTGAAGACATAGGACCTCCAGGTGTGTGCAATCCACCACACCTACCACTGAGAGGAAAGCACACCCAGACAACCAACAGCAGCAAAGCCATACATATACCAATAACAAAAAGCAGCAACAATTAAAACAATACAAAGGAGAGGAGTCAATCCAAGGAAAAAGTGACAAAATTAAGTTCCAGATAAATGAAAACAAAAGCAAAACAAATACAGAAAAAAAAATCAACATACAATTAAATGTATGGAAGAAGTTATACCATGCGAACAGTAACAAACACAGAGATGGAATGGCTATATGCCATGGATTGAAATTGTGTCCCCCCAAAATATGTGCATGTATGTATGTATGTACACACACACACATATATATGTAAAACCTAATGCCTCTCTACAAGTCATATGAAGAGACAGGAAAAAAATGGATCAAGAAAATGAACAAAACAAAGGGAAAACATTTCTCTATGAGGAAGAAGAGATAATGGAACTACCAGGCAATGACTTCAGAAAGCTGGTATTAAAACCAAAAAAAAAAAAAAAACAAACCTGAACCCATTGCCATCAAGTCAATTCCAACTCATAACAACCCTATAGGACAGAGTAGAACTGCCCCATAAGGCTTCCAAGGATCGGCTGGCAGATCAGAACTGGGAAAATTTTGGTTAGCTGCCCACTTTTTGCTTAGCAGCTGAGCTCTTAACCACTGCACCACCAAGGCTCCAAGCTGGTATTAAGTCCTTCAAATAGATCAAGGAAAACACAGAAAAAAGACGAGAAGAATTCAGGAAAACAAAAACAAAATGACAAATTAAATAAACAAATGCAATAAAAGCCAGAATCTGTTTAAGGTGGAAAGTTGTCAGAGGAGAAAAACTCAAGTATTTTCCACCAAATAGAGAGCGATAGAAAAGTAGTGACTGCACCCTGTCACAGGTGAAAAACTTGCAAGACTGAGAAAAACAAGGCAGCCCTGTTGAGTTTCAGTTCTCACAGGATTCACTGCAGACCCTTACAAAAACAAGAATTACAAATTCAGAAACAAATTAACAGAAATAAACGCCACTGAAGGACACAGTAGTAGAACTGAAACAATGGAAGTAGGATCAGCGAAATAGAGGACAAAACCTTTTGATATTACTTGGTATGAGGAACAAACACAAAAAAGACAGAAGAAAAACAAAGAAAGCCAATGGGTTATGTGGGACACCATCAAGAGGAATAACATATACATATTAAGAATTCCAAAAGAGGAAGACAAAAAAAGTACAGAAAGAATCTTTGAAGAATAAATGGCAGAAAACTTTGCAAATATCATGAAAGATTAGAAGATTTTCATTCAAGAAGCTCAATGAACTCCATATAAGATAGACCACAACAGAAAGTCACCAAGACATATCATAATCAAACCTTCCAGACCCAGAGACAAAGAACTTTTAGAGCAGAACATAAAAAGTTAAATATCACCTACAATGAGACCCCAACGAGAATAAGCACTGAGTTCTCATCAGAAACTTTGCAGGCAAGAAGACAATGGGATGAAATATACAAAGCCCTGAAAGAAAAGAACTATCAACCAAAAATTATATATCCAGCAAAATTATCATTCAAAAATGAGGGAAAAATTAGGACATTCTCAGATAAGTAGAAATTAACAGAATTTGTAACCACCAGATCAGCCCTACAAGAAATATTAAAGTGAATAATAGAAAACAAATGACAACCGACAACAACCTTTGGACCTGGGGTTCCTGCACAGACAAGCTCCTAGTCCAGGGGAAGACTGATGACAAGGACCTTCTTCCAGAGCCAACAGAGAAAGCCTTCCCCTGGAGTTGATGCCCTAAATTTGGACTTCTAGCCTACTAGGCTGTGAGAGAATAAACTTTTGTTTGTTAAAGTCATCTACTTGTGGTATTTCTGTTACAGAAGCACTAGGTGATTAAGACAGGCAATTTCAAGATATAACAGACTGTTTCAAATATAAGTTGTTAAATGTAAACTACACAGTACCACAAAGAAAATTAATAAATCTATCTCCAAAACTTAGAAGAAAAACACTCAGTAAACACAAAAACAACAATAATAAATGAAAAGAAAATCAATATACAAAAAAGAACTCAGTAGAGATAGTAAAGAACAAAGAAACCATTAATAACACACAAAATAGCTGCAGTAAATTCATTCCTATCAATAATCACACTAAATGTAAATGGATAAAATGCACAAGACAGGAGACAGTGTTGAAATGGCTAAAATAAACACAATCTATTATATTGCCTACATGACATGTATCTTAGGCACAAAGATAAACAGATTTAAAAAATCAAAAAGGATGGAAAAAAGCATACCAAGCAAGTAGTAACTAGAAGACAGCAGGAATGGCAATATTAGCATCAGACAAAATAGGCTTTAAGTCAAAATCCATAATAAGAGACAAAGAAGGATATTATATAATAAGAAAAGAAACAATTCAATATGAAAATATAATAATTATAAATATTTATGCACTCAATGCCAGAGCTCCAAAATTTATAAAGCAAACCCTAACAAAATTAAACAGAGAAAAAGATCTAAAATGATAGTAGGAGATTTCAATACATCACTTTCAACAATGGATAGAATAAAAAGAAAGAAAATTTAAAAACATACATAAAACCTTAATGACACTATTAGCCAAATGGACCTAACAGACAAATACAGAACACACCACCCACCAGCAGCACAATACAAATTATTTTCCAATGCACACAGATCATTCTCCAGAATAGACTGGTTGTGAAGTAAAACTCAATAATTTTTTTTTAATTGAAATCAAGAAAAAAAAAAAAATTGATCAAAACATTTTCTCTGACCATAATGGTTGTTGCTGTTGTTAGGTGCTGTTGAGTTGAATCCAACTGATAGCAACCCTTTGTACAACAGGACAAAACACTGCCCAGTCCTGCAGCATTCTCATAATCATTGTTATGCTTGAGCCCATTGTTGCAGCCACTGTGTCAATCCATCTAGTTGCCAGTCTTCTTTTTCACTGACCCCTACTTTACCAAGCATGATGTCCTTCTCCAGGGATTGATTCCTCCTGATAACATGTGTGAGATGAAGTCTTGCCATCCTTATTTTTAAAGAGGATTCTGGCTATACTTCTTCCAAGAAAGGTTTGTTTGTTCTTTTGGCAGTCCATGGTATATTCAGTATTCTTCATCAACACCATAATTCAAAGGCATTGATTCTTCTTTGGTCTTCCTTATTCATTGTCCAGCTTTCACATGCATATGAAGTGATTGAAAACACCACAGCTTGGGTCAGGTACACCTTAGTCTTCAAGGTGACATCTCTTCTTCTTAACAGTTTAAAGAAATCTTTTGTAGCAGATTTGCCCAATGCAATTCACTGTTTGATTTCTTGATTGCTGCTTCCATGGGTGTTGATTGAGAATTCAAGTAAAATGAAATCCTTGACAACTTCAATCTTTTCTCTGTTTATCATGATATTGCTTATTGGTCCAGTTGCGAGGATTTTAATTTTCTTTATGTTGAAGTGTAATCCATACTGAAGGCTGTAGTCATTGATCTTCATCAGTAAGTGCTTCAAGTCCTCTTCACATTCAGAAAGCAAGGTTGTGTCATACACATCTCGCAGGTTATTAATGAGTCGTCCTCCAATCCTGAAGCCTCGTTCTTCTTCATACAGTCCATCTTCTTGGATTATTTGTTCAGCACACAGATTGAATAAGTATGGTGAAAGGATACAACCCTCACACACTCCTTTCCTGACTTTAAATCAAACAGTAATCCTTGTTCCATTCAAATGACTGCCTCTTGGTCTATGTACAGATTCCTCATGAGCACGAATAAGTGTTCTGGAATTCCTATTCTTCACAATGTTACCCATAATTTGTCATGTCTTTGTATAGTCAATAAAACAAAGGTAAACATCTTTCTGGTATTCTCTGCTTTCAGCCAAAATTCATCTAACATCAGCAGTGATATCCCTCATTCCCCATCCTCTTCTGAATCCTGCTTTGAATTTCTGGCACTTCCCCGTCTATGTACTGCTGCAACCCCTTTTGAGTGATCTTTAGCAAAATTTTACTTGTGTGTGATACTAATGATGTTGTTCAATAATTTCCACATTTAGTTGGATCTCTGAAGAAAAAATTCAAACCTGGAGTTGCAATAGTGAAGGATTCTATGGGCAAAATACTGAACAATGCAGGAAGCATCAAAAGAAGATGGAAGGAATACACACACTGTACCAAATCACTGTACCAAAAAGAACTGGTCGACGTTCAACCATCTCATGTTTCAACAAATGGATGCGGGGCTGGAAGTGCTCACTCATCTATACCAAGAAATTTGGAAGACAGCTACCTGGTCAGCCACCTGGAAGAGACCATAATGGTATGAAACTAGAAATCAGTAACAGGAAGAATAAGGGAAAAAAAAAATCAATACATGGAAACTAAATAACACACTATTAAAAAAAAACTATTGGGTCCATCTATAGTAATCAAAATAGTATGGTAATGGTATAATGAGAGACACATAGACTAATGTAACAGAACTGAGAACCCAGAAGTAAATACATCTATCTATGTGCAGCTGATCTTCAACAAGGGGTCAAAGCCATTCAATAGGAAGAAACAGTCTGTTTAACAAATAATGTTGGCAAAATTGGATGTCCATTTGCAGAAAAATAAAACAGGATTCATACCTTGCACCATACCAAAAACTAACTAAAATGGATCAAAGTCCCAAGTGTTAAAAAGTTAAAACCATAAAGTTCCTGGAAGGCAACACTGGAACAAAAATATGGAACAGAATGTACAAACAACAGAGGACAAATTAGATAACTGTGACCTCATAAAAATTAAATAATTATGCTCATCAAAAGACTTTATCAAAATAGAACCTACAGGCTGAAAAAAAAATCTTTGGGAATGACATATCTGATAAGGATATGATCTCTAAAACACACAGAAAATTTCAACAACTTATAAACAAAAGGACAAACAATCCAAAAAAACGGGCAAAGGACATGAACAGACACTGCATCAAAGAGGACATTCAGGCAGCCAACAAGCACATGAAAAGATGCCCGCAATCATTAGCCATTACCCATTGCCACCAAGTGTATTCCAACTCACAGCGACCCAAAGGATTTCCAAGGCTGTAATCTTTACGGAAACATACTGTCACATCTTTCTCCTGCAGAGTAGGCTGATGGGTTCAAATGCCAACATTTTGGCTAGCAGCTGAGTACTTAATCACTGCACCACCAGGGCTCCTCATTAGCTATTAGAAAGATGCAAATCAAAACTGCAATGAGACATGATTTCACCCCTGCAAAAATGTCACTGATCAAAAAAACAGAAAACAAGAAATGCTGGTGAGGTTCTGGGGAAATTGGAACTCCTATACACTGCTGGTGGATTTGTAAAATGGTACAGCCACTATGGAAAACAGTATGGTACTTCCTCAAAAAGCTAGAAATAGAAATACCTTATGATTTAGCAATCCACTCCTAAGTATATGCCCTAGAGACCAAACAGAAGTGACACGAATAGACATATGTTTACCTATGTTCATTGCAGCATTGTTCACAATAACAAAAAGATAGAAACAACCTACATGCCCATCAAAAGAGGAATGGATAAACAAATTGTGGTATATACACACAATGGAATATTACGCAGCTATAAAGAATAATGATGAGTTCCTAAAACATAACATGGATGAATCTGAAGGACATTACACTCAGTGAAATAAGTCAATCACAAAAGAATACATATTGTATGCTCTCACTTTTATAAAAAGACAAGAATAGGTATACACACAGAAAGCAACATTCTTTGGTGGTTACCATGGATGGGAGCAGGAGGAAGGGGAAATACTTTCCAGATAGTAGAACACTTGTTATTTTTAGTGATGGGAAAGGCAATACCCACTATGGGTAAAGTCTGCACAACTTGACCAAGGTAAATGATGACACTAAGAAGTACACAAGAATAAGGTAAAAGTTTGGTAAATGCTATAATATGCAGTTTTGCAACAATAAAACCAAAAATTAAACCCGTTGCCATTGAGTTGATTCCAACTGATAGCGACCCTACAGGACAGAGAAGAGCTGCAGTATAGGGTTTCCAAGGAGCAGCTGATGGATCTAAACTGCCAACTTTTTGATTAGCAGCCAAGCTCTTAACCACTATGCCACCAGGGCTCCATAATAGAATGGAGAATCCAGAAATAAGTCCATCCATCTATTTTCAACAAAGGGTCAAAGTCCACTCAATGGGGAAGAAACAGTCTCTTTAACAAACGATGCTGGCAAAATTGGATATCCACTTTCAGAAAAATGAGAAAGGACACATGCCTCATACTGTACACAAAAAATAACTTAAAATGGATCAAAGATCTAAATGTTAAACATAAAACTGTAAAGTTCTTGGAAGGAAAAATAGGGACAAAACTACAGCACCTAATCTTTTTAAAATATAAACTATCAAACACAACTATAAATGTACAAACAGCAGAAGACAAATTAGATAACTGGGACTCATAAAAATTAAATACTTATGCTCATTGAAAGACATCATGAAAGAGTAAAAAAGACAACCTGCAGACTGGCAAAAAAATCTTCGGGAACAACATATCTGATGCGTGTCTAATCTCTAAAATATATAGAAAATTTCAACAACTCAACAACAAAAATACAAACAACCCAATAAAAAATGAGCCAAGGACATGAATAGACACTTCACTAAAAGGGACATTCAAGTGGCCAACAAGCACACGAAAAGATATTTGCAGTTATTTGCCATTAGAGAGATGCAAACCAAAACTACAATGAGATATTACCTTACCCCAGCTACCACAGCACTGAACAACAAAAAAACAGAAAACAACAAATGTTGGTGAGGATGTGGAGAGACTGGAACCCTTATACACTTGTGTTTGTAAAATGTTACAACCACAATGGAAAACCATAAGTACTTCCTCAAAAAACTATAAATAGAACCTTATAATCCAGCAATCACACTCCTAGGTATATACCCTAGAGACATAACAGTAGTGACAAGAACAGACATATGCACACCTATGTTTATTACAACACTACTTACAACAGCAAAAAGACAGAAACAACCTAAGTGCCCATCAACGGATGGATGGATAAACAAAATGTGATACATACATACAATGGAATACTACACAGTCATAAAGAGCGATGATGAGTCATTAAAACATCGTACAGAGGTGGGGTTAAGATGGCAGAGTAGTCAGATGCTTCCAGTGATCCCTCTTACAACAAAGACCTGAAAAAACAAGTGAAACTATTATATATATGACAAGCAAGGAGCCCTGAACATCAAAGACAAAGTTAGAAATGGACTGAGCAACAGGGGGAGGGAAAGACTGTTCAGAAGCAGCAAGGAGTTGCCAGACTTGAATTGCCAGGAATCCTCAGGTGCAATTCCCTGGAGCAACCTAACTAGGGCTGGTGATAGCATTTCGGACATGGTTTCCTCAGGGAGAGACACTGAGCCACACAGCCTACTCCCACCTCCAGAACCAGAGAAGAATGGTGCTCTCAGCAAAACTTAAGTACTTGCATTTATTTTACCATGTCCCCAGTCCCCAAGCCAGCTTCAGTGGTTGTCAGTTTCCCTGGACCTGAGATAGTCCTGCTGCATACACCGAGCCATTCTTCCGGCCTTAGAGAAGAAATAATTCACAATTGGGGGAAAAGAAAATCTGCCAGCTCCACTAAGCAGGAGAGCTCAGGACAGAAGTGGCTCCTGTGCAGGCACAAAAAGTCTGCAGACTTTGAATACCTTTCACCCCTACATGGACTGGTGTGGGCCCATTTCAGGACAATAGGCCCTTTTTGGCAGACCGCAACTGTTTCAGCTGTGAGGTGGTGAGGTGGGCGTTTGATGTTTGACACTGCTTTGCCTGTTAAACAGGGCCCTCACCTACTCACATCAGGGGCCTAAGGACTTGTGGCTCCACCCATGTCACCTAGCAACAGGTGTCCAAGGATAAGTGGTACCTCTCAGTCCTTAAAAAAAAAAGGATTGGGTGCCCGTAGTCCATCTACAGAACCCACCCACCTGTGCACTCTGGGGAACAGGGAAGCATGTTCCTCAGAGACACTTGGAGGACAATTCTAGCCCCCTGCCTTGTTCAGAGCATGACCTCCTGATGCAACCAGATGCCTGTATCTACACCAATCACTTCTGTCCCTCTAAGACTGTCGGACAGAGCCTGAACTACACACTTGATGACCAACTACCTGGACACCTGAGCTGAATCCATACAAGAAAAGTGAATAGACTCCTAGGCTTATACACCTGTTAACAGCTCTAGCCATTTGGTGACAGGATGTTAGAGCTTCAAAGGTGAAAATAATCAAGCTAGCTCACTCAAACAGCCTACTTGGGCATATCAAAACAAAACAAAGCAAACAGGTAGGATACAGAAAGCAAACATAAAATAAACTAATACAGTAACTTATAGATGGCTTGGAGAGAACAGTCAATATCAAATCACATAAAGAAGCAGACCATGATCACGTCAAAAAGCTCTGGAAGATTCAAGGAATCTTCCGGATGAAGGTGTTTTGCTGGAATTACCAGATCAGAATACAAAATATTAATATACAGAACCCTTCAAGACATAAGAAATGAGATCAGGCAAAACGCACAAGCCAAGGAACACAAAGATACAACAGCTGAAGAAATTAAAAAGGTTATTCAAGAACATAGTGAAAAATTTAATAAGCTGCAAGAATCAGAAATTCAGAACACTAACAATAAACTTACAGAATTACACAACTCAATAGAAAGTCAGAGGAGCGTAATTGAGGAAGCAGAAGGCAGAATTAGTGAGACTGAAGATAAAACACTTGCCAGTAATATATTCGAAGAAAAATTGGATAAAAGAATTTAAAAAATAAAGAAACCATAAGAATCATGTGGGACTCTATCAAGAGAAATAACCTACGAGTGATTGCAGTACCAGAACAGGGAAGGATAACAGAAAATACAATGAGAACTGTTGAAGATTTGTTGGCAAAAAACTTCCCTGATATCGTGAAAGATGAAAAGATGTCTACCCGATATGCTCACCAAACTCCACATAAGGTAGATCTCAAAAGAAAGTCACCAAGATATATTATAATCAAACTTGCCAAAACCAAAGATAAAGAAAGAATTATAACAGAAGCTAGGGATAAACTAAAAGTCATCTACAAAGGAGAGTCAATAAGAATAAGTTCGGACTACATGGCAGAAACCATGCAGGCAAGAAGGCAATGGGATGACTTATATAAAGCATTATATAAAGGAAAAAAATTGCCAGCCAAGAGTCGTATATCCAGCAAAACTGTCTCTCGAACATGAATGCAAAATTAGGACATTTCCAAATAAACAGAAGTTTAGGGAATTTGTAAAAACCAAACCAAAACTACAAGAAATACTAAACGGAGTTCTCTGGCTAGAAAATCAATAATATCAGATATCAGCCCAAGGCTAGAACACAGGACAGAGCAACCAGACGTCACCAAAGATAGGGTAATCACAAAAATAAATCAAAATTTTAAAAAAAAGCTCAACAGGGAAACAGCAATATCATTATGTAAAAGATGACAACATTAAAACAATAAAGAAGGACTAAGAAATGTAGTCATAGATCTGTCATATGGAGAGGAAGTCAAGGCGATATAAAGAAATAAAAGTTAGGTTTAAACTTAGAAAAATAGGGGTAAATATTAAATATTAAGCACAAAAGAGCACAACAATCCTACTCATCAAAGTAAAATACAGGAAAAAAATAAAGACACACCAAAAACAAAATCAATACCAACGAATAAGAGGAAAAGAACATATAAAGATAAACTACTCAACGGAAAAAATTAAGTTAGGAAAAGAAACTGTCAACAACACACAAAAAAAGACATCAAAATGACAGCACTAAACTCATACTCATCCATAATTACGCTGAATGTAAATGGACTAAATGAACCAATAAAGAGACAGAGAGTGGCAAAATGGATAAAAAACATGATCTGTTTATATGCTGCCTACAAGAGACATATGTTAGACTTAGAGACACAAACAAACTAAAACTCAAAGGATGGAAAAAATATATATCCAGCAAACAATCAAAAAAAGAGAAGGACTGGCGATATTAATTTCTGAAAAAATAGACTTTAAAGTTAAATCCACCACAAAGGATAAGGAAGGACACCATATAATGATTAAAGGGACAATATACCAGGAGGATATAACCATATTAAATATCTGTGCACCCAATGACAGGGCTTAAAGACACATAGAACAAACTCTAACAGCATTGAAAAGTGACATAGACAGCCCCAAAATAAAAGTACAAGACTTCAACACACCACTTTCGGTGAAGGACAGACCACGCAGAAAGAAGTTCAATAAAGACACAGAAGATCTAAATAACACAATCAAACAACTTGACCTCATAGACATATACACAACACTCCACCCAACA
This sequence comes from Elephas maximus indicus, assembly GCF_024166365.1. Classification (NCBI taxonomy): domain Eukaryota; kingdom Metazoa; phylum Chordata; class Mammalia; order Proboscidea; family Elephantidae; genus Elephas; species Elephas maximus. Next base: position 59,655,662 of record NC_064843.1, on the reverse strand, counting down.
GCAGCGAAGTATACTTTCTTTTCCAGGGCACATGGAACGTTCTCTAGAATAGACCACATATTAGGTCTTAAAGCAAGTCTTAACAGAAACCAAAACATTGAAATATTACAAAGCATCTTCTCAGACCATAAGGCCATAAACGTAGAAATCAATAACAGAAAAAGCAGGTAGAAGAAATCAAACACTTGGAAACTGAACAATACCCTGCTCAAAAATTACTAGGTTATAGAAGATACTAAGGATGGAATAAAGAAATTCATATAATCCAATGAGAGAAAAAAATACTTCCCATCAGAACCTTTAGGATATAGCCAAAGCAGTGCTCAGAGGTCAATTTATATCAATAAATGCACACATACAAAAAGAAGAAAGAGCCAAAATCAAAGAATTATCCCTACAAAGTGAACAAGTAGAAAGCGAGCAACAAAAGAAGACCTCAGGCACCAGAGGAAAGCAAATGATAAAAATCAGAGCAGAATTAAATGAAATAGAGAACAGAAAAACAACTGAAAGAGTTAAGAAGACCAAAAGCTGGTTCCTGGAAAAAATTAACAAAATCGATAAACAATTGGCCGAACTGACAAAAGAAAAACGGGAGGAGGCGGAGCCAAGATGGCGGACTAGGCAGACGCTACCTCGGATCCCTCTTACAACAAAGACACGGAAAAACAAGTGAATCGATCACATACATAACAATCTACGAACCCCGAACAACAAACACAGATTTAGAGATGGAGAATGAACTAATACAGGGAAGCAGCGATTGTTTCCAGAGCCTGGAGCCAGCATACCAGTCAGGTACGGCACAAGCACAGAGAGCGGCTCCACCCCCCTGAACTAATCCCGGGAGGGGGACCAGCTGGTTCCACGGGCGGGCGGCGTGGGACGCAGCCGGTAGGAGAAGTCCCCGGGAGGCAGTGACTGGTCTTGGAGCAGAAAGAGCAGCGTCCGAACCAGGGAACCGTCCCGCAGGGATTTGGACTGGACACAGGTACGGCATAAACACGGAGAGTTGCTCCACCCCCCTGAACTAACCCCGGGAAGGGGACCAGCCGGGTCGCGCGGGCGGCGTGGGACGCAGCCGGTAGGAGAAGTCCCTGGGAGGCAGCGACTGGTATTGGAGCGGGGAGAACAGCGTCCCAGCCGGGACACTCGGTCATGGCACAAGCACGGGGACCTGCTCCACCCATCTGAACTAACCCCGGGAGGAGGCCCAACTGGTTCTCGGAGATGGCACGGCCACGCGGCTGGAGGGACGAGAAGTCCCCGGGAGGCAGCGACTGATTTTGGAGTCGAGAGTGCACCGTCCCAGTAGGGGAGCCTTGACGCTGGGCGTGGGGCTGGAAGCGGAGGATCTGACCGTGACTCCAGCGGGCCAGACCCCCCGGGGGCAATCTCCACACAGCCAGCACACATAGGCGACGTGCCCCGCGGGAATATCAGATATAATAGTCATTCCAAGCAAGACAAGCAACTCTGGCTATATTCTGAGGTGCTACTCTCCTATCTCTCTGTTCCCTCCCCCACCCTCCCAGGTGGCTTCATTAACATCTGAATAGCCTGAGCCAGAGGGAGAACTCTGATAGGGATCTGACTGCATTTTTTTTTTTAGCGGATTTTCTGGAAAAACTAGTTTCCCAGTGATGGCTCAGAGACAACAATCCATATCAAACCACTTAAAGAAGCAGACCATGCCAGCTTCTCCAACCCCCCAAACAAAAGAATCAAAATCTTTCCCAAATGAAGATACAATCTTGGAATTATCAGATACAGAATATAAAAAACTAATTTACAGAATGCTTAATGATATCACAAATGAAATTAGGATAACTGCAGAAAAAGCCAAGGAACACACTGATAAAACTGTTGAAGAACTCAAAAAGATTATTCAAGAACATACTGGAAAAATTAATAAGTTGCAAGAATCCATAGAGAGACAACATGTAGAAATCCAAAAGATTAACAATAAAATAACAGAATTAGACAACGCACTAGGAAGTAAGAGGAGCAGACTCGAGCAATTAGAATGCAGACTGGGACATCTGGAGGACCAGGGAATCGACACCAACATAGCTGAAAAAAAATCAGATAAAAGAATTAAAAAAAATGAAGAAACCCTAAGAATTATGTGGGACTCCATCAAGAAGGATAACCTGCGGGTGATTGGAGTCCCAGAACAGGGAGGGGGGACAGAAAACACAGAGAAAATAGTTGAAGAACTCCTGACAGAAAACTTCCCTGACATCATGAAAGACGAAAGGTGCTCATCGAACCCCATTCAAGATTGATACAAAAAGAAAAACACCAAGACATATTATCATCAAACTCACCAAAACCAAAGATAAAGAGAAAATTTTAAAAGCAGCCAGGGAGAAAAGAAAGGTTTCCTTCAAGGGAGAATCAGTAAGAATATGTTCTGACTACTCAGCAGAAACCATGCAGGCAAGAAGGGAATGGGACGACGTATACAGAACACTGAAGGAGAAAAACTGCCAGCCAAGGATCATATATCCAGCAAAACTCTCTCTGAAATATGAAGGCGAAATTAAGATATTTACAGACAAACACAAGTTTAGAGAATTTGCAAAAACCAAACCAAAGCTACAAGAAATACTAAAGGATATTGTTTGGTCCGAGAACCAATAATATCAGATATCAGCACAACACAAGGTCACAAAACAGATCGTCCTGATATCAACTCAAATAGGGAAATCACAAAAACAAACAAATTAAGATTAATTAAAAAAAAAAATACACATAACAGGGAATCATGGAAGTCAATAGGTAAAAGATCACAATAATCAAAAAGAGGGACTAAATACAGGAGGCATTGAACTGCCAGATGGAGAGTGATACAAGGCAATATAGAACAATACAAGTTAGGTTTTTACTTAGAAAAATAGGGGTAAATAATAAGGTAACCACAAAAAGGTATAACAACTCTATAACTCAAGATAAAAACCAAGAAAAACGTAACGACTTAACTAACATAAAGTCAAGCATTATGAAAATGAGGATCTCACAATTTACTAAGAAAAACGCCTCAGCACAAAAAAGTATGTGGAAAAATGAAATTGTCAACAACACACATAAAAAGGCATCAAAATGACAGCACTAAAAACTTATTTATCTATAATTACCCTGAATGTAAATGGACTAAATGCACCAATAAAGAGACAGAGAGTCACAGACTGGATAAAGAAACACGATCCATCTATATGCTGCCTACAAGAGACACACCTTAGACTTAGAGACACAAACCAACTAAAACTCAAAGGATGGAAAAAAGTTTATCAAGCAAACAATAAGCAAAAAAGAAGAGGAGTAGCAATATTAATTTCTGACAAAATAGACTTTAGACTTAAATCCACCACAAAGGATAAAGAAGGACACTATATAATGATAAAAGGGACAATTGATCGGGAAGACATAACCATATTAAATATTTATGCACCCAATGACAGGGCTGCAAGATACATAAATCAAATTTTAACAGAATTGAAAAGCGAGATAGACACCTCCACAATTATAGTAGGAGACTTCAACACACCACTTTCGGAGAAGGACAAGACATCCAGTAAGAAGCTCAACAGAGACACGGAAGATCTAATTACAACAATCAACCAACTTGACCTCATTGACTTATACAGAACTCTCCACCCAACTGCTGCAAAGTATACTTTTTTTCCTAGCGCACATGGAACATTCTCTAGAATAGACCACATATTAGGTCATAAAACAAACCTTTGCAGAGTCCAAAACATCGAAATATTACAAAGCATCTTCTCAGAACACAAGGCAATAAAACTAGAGATCAATAACAGAAAAACTAGGGAAAAGAAATCAAATACTTGGAAAATGAACAACACCCTCCTGAAAAAAGACTGGGTTATAGAAGACATCAAGGAGGGAATAAGGAAATTCATAGAAAGCAACGAGAATGAAAATACTTCCTATCAAAACCTCTGGGACACAGCAAAAGCAGTGCTCAGAGGCCAATTTATATCAATAAATGCACACATACAAAAAGAAGAAAGAGCCAAAATCAGAGAACTGTCCCTACAACTTGAACAAATAGAAACTGAGCAACAAAAGAATCCATCAGGCACCAGAAGAAAACAAATAATAAAAATTAGAGCTGAACTAAATGAATTAGAGAACAGAAAAACAATTGAAAGAATTAACAAAGCCAAAAGCTGGTTCTTTGAAAAAATTAACAAAATTGATAAACCATTGGCTAGACTGACTAAAGAAATACAGGAAAGGAAACAAATAACCCGAATAAGAAATGAGAAGGACCACATCACAACAGAACCAAATGAAATTAAAAGAATCATTTCAGATTATTATGAAAAATTGTACTCTAACAAATTTGCAAACCTAGAAGAAATGGATGAATTCCTGGAAAAACACTACCTACCTAAACTAACACATTCAGAAGTAGAACAACTAAATAGACCCATAACAAAAAAAGAGATTGAAACAGTAATCAAAAAACTCCCAACAAAAAAAAGCCCTGGCCCGGACGGCTTCACTGCAGAGTTCTACCAAACTTTCAGAGAAGAGTTAACACCACTACTACTAAAGGTATTCCAAAGCATAGAAAATGACGGAATACTACCCAACTCATTCTATGAAGCCACCATCTCCCTGATACCAAAACCAGGCAAAGACATTACAAAAAAAGAAAATTATAGACCTATATCCCTCATGAACATAGATGCAAAAATCCTCAACAAAATTCTAGCCAATAGAATCCAACAACACATCAAAAAAATAATTCACCATGATCAAGTGGGATTTATACCAGGTATGCAAGGCTGGTTTAATATCAGAAAAACCATTAATGTAATTCATCACATAAATAAAACAAAAGACAAAAACCACATGATCTTATCAATTGATGCAGAAAAGGCATTTGACAAAGTCCAACACCGATTTATGATAAAAACTCTTACCAAAATAGGAATTGAAGGAAAATTCCTCAACATAATAAAGGGCATCTATGCAAAGCCAACAGCCAATATCACTCTAAATGGAGAGAACCTGAAAGCATTTCCCTTGAGAACGGGAACCAGACAAGGATGCCCTTTATCACCGCTCTTATTCAACATTGTGTTGGAAGTCTTAGCCAGGGCAATTAGGCTAGACAAAGAAATAAAAGGTATCCGGATTGGCAAGGAAGAAGTAAAGTTATCACTATTTGCAGATGATATGATTATATACACAGAAAACCCTAAGGAATCCTCCAGAAAACTACTGAAACTAATAGAAGAGTTTGGCAGAGTCTCAGGTTATAAGATAAACATACAAAAATCACTTGGATTCCTCTACATCAACAAAAAGAACACCGAAGAGGAAATCACCAAATCAATACCATTCACAGTAGCCCCCAAGAAGATAAGATACTTAGGAATAAATCTTACCAAGGATGTAAAAGACCTATACAAAGAAAACTACAAAGCTCTACTACAAGAAATTCAAAAGGACATACTTAAGTGGAAAAACATACCCTGCTCATGGATAGGAAGACTTAACATAGTAAAAATGTCTATTCTACCAAAAGCCATCTATACATTTAACACCCTTCCGATCCAAATTCCAATGTCATATTTCAAGGGGATAGAGAAACAAATCACCAATTTCATATGGAAGGGAAACAGGCCCCGGATAAGCAAAGCACTACTGAAAAAGAAGAAGAAAGTGGGAGGCCTCACCTTACCTGACTTCAGAACCTATTATACAGCCACAGTAGTCAAAACAGCCTGGTATTGGTACAACAACAGACACATAGACCAATGGAACAGAATTGAGAACCCAGACATAGATCCATCCACGTATGAGCAGCTGATATTTGACAAAGGACCAGTGTCAATTAACTGGGGAAAAGATAGCCTTTTTAACAAATGGTGCTGGCATAACTGGATATCCATTTGCAAAAAAATGAAACAGGACCCATACCTCACACCATGCACAAAAACTAACTCCAAGTGGATCAAAGACCTAAACATAAAGACTAAAACGATAAAGATCATGGAAGAAAAAATTGGGACAACCCTAGGAGCCCTAATACAAGGCATAAACAGAATACAAAACATTACCAAAAATGATGAAGAGAAACCTGATAACTGGGAGCTCCTAAAAATCAAACACCTATGCTCATCTAAAGACTTCTCCAAAAGAGTAAAAAGACCACCTACAGACTGGGAAAGAATTTTCAGCTATGACATCTCAGACCAGCACCTGATCTCTAAAATCTACATGATTCTGTCAAAACTCAACCACAAAAAGACAAACAACCCAATCAAGAAGTGGGCAAAGGATATGAACACACATTTCACTAAAGAAGATATTCAGGCAGCCAACAGATACATGAGAAAATGCTCTCGATCATTAGCCATTAGAGAAATGCAAATTAAAACTACGATGAGATTCCATCTCACACCAGCAAGGCTGGCATTAATCCAAAAAACACAAAATAATAAATGTTGGAGAGGCTGCGGAGAGATTGGAACTCTTATACACTGCTGGTGGGAATGTAAAATGGTACAACCACTTTGGAAATCTATCTGGCGTTATCTTAAACAGTTAGAAATAAAACTACCATACAACCCAGAAATCCCACTCCTCGGAATATACCCTAGAGATACAAGAGCCTTCATACAAACAGATATATGCACACCCATGTTTATTGCAGCTCTGTTTACAATAGCAAAAAGCTGGAAGCAACCAAGGTGTCCATCAACGGATGAATGGGTAAATAAATTGTGGTATATTCACACAATGGAATACTACGCATCGATAAAGAACAGTGACGAATCTCTGAAACATTTCATAACATGGAGGACCCTGGAAGGCATTATGCTGAGCGAAATTAGTCAGAGGCAAAAGGACAAATATTGTATAAGACCACTATTATAAGATCTTGAGAAATAGTAAACTTGAGAAGAACACATACTTTTGTGGTTACGAGGGGGGGAGGGAGGGAGGGTGGGAGAGGGTTTTTTATTGATTAATCAGTAGATAAGAACTGCTTTAGGTGAAGGGAAAGACAACACTCAATACATGGAAGGTCAGCTCAATTGGACTGGACCAAAAGCAAAGAAGTTTCCGGGATAAAATGAATTCTTCAAAGGTCAGCAGAGCAAGTGCAGGGGTCTGGGGAACATGGTTTGCGGGGACTTCTAAGTCAATTGGCAAAATAATTCTATTATGAAATCATTCTGCATCCCACTTTGAAATGTGGCGTCTGGGGTCTTAAATGCTAACAAGTGGCCATCTAAGATGCAGCAATTGGTCTCAACCCACCTGGAGCAAAGGAAAATGAAGAACACCAAGGCCACACGACAACTAAGAGCCCAAGAGACAGAAAGGGCCACATGAACCAGAGGCCTACATCATCCTGAGACCAGAAGAACTAGTTGGTGCCCGGCCACAATCGATGACTGCCCTGACAGGGAGCACAGCAGAGGACCCCTGAGGGAGCAGGAGATCAGTGGGATGCAGACCCCAAATTCTCATAAAAAGACCAAACTTTATGGTCTGACTGAGACTAGAGGAATCCCGGCGGCCATGCTCCCCAGACCTTCTCTTGGCACAGGACAGGAACCATCCCCGAAGACAACTCATCAGACATGAAAGGGACTGGTCAGCGGGTGGGAGAGAGATGCTGATGAAGAGTGAGCTAATTATATCAGGTGGACACTTGAGATTGTGTTGGCAACTCTTGTCTGGAGGGGGGATGGGAGGATAGAGAGAGAGGGAAGCCGGCAAAGTTGTCAAGAAAGGAGAGACTGAAAGGGCTGACTCAAGAGGGGGAGAGCAAGTGGGAGTAGGGAGTGAGATGTACGTAAACTTATATGTGACAGACTGATTGGATTTGTAAACGTTCACTTGAAGCTTAATAAAAGTTATTAAAAAAAAAAGAAAAACGGGAGAGGAAGCAAATAACCCGAATAAGAAATTTGATGGGTAATATTACAACAGACCCAACTGAAATTAAAAGAATCATATCAGATTACCACGAAAAATTGTACTCTAACAAATTCGAAAACCTAGACAAAATGGATGAATTTCTAGAAACACACGACCTACCTAAACTAACACAGAGGTAGAACAATTAAATAAACCCATAACAAAAGAAGAGATTGAAAAGGTAATCAAAAAACTCCCAAAGAAAAAAAAAGCCCTGGCCCGGACAGCTTCGCTGCAGAGTTCTACCAAACTATTTTTTTATCAGAGAAGAGTTAACACCACTACTACTAAATGTATTTCAGAACACAGAAAAGGACGGAACATACCCTAACTCATTCTATGAATCCAGCATCTCCCTGATACCAAAGCCAGCTAAAGACACCATAAAAAAAGAAAATTACAGACCTATATCCCTCATGAACATAGATGCAAAAATCCCCAACAAAATTCTAGCCAATAGAATTCAACAACATATCAAAAAATGATTTACCATGACCAAGTGGGATTCATACCAGGTATGCAGGGATGGTTCAACATTAGAAAAACAATTAATGTAATCCATCATATAAATAAAACAAAACACAAGAGCCACATAATCTTATCAATTGATGCAGAAAAGGCATTTTACAAAGTCCAACACACATTCATGATAAAAACTCTCAGCAAAATAGGAATAGAACAAAAATTCCTCAACATAATAAACAGCATTTATACAAAGCCAACAGCCAACATCATCCTAAATGGAGAGAGTCAGAAAGCATTTCCCTTGAGAACGGGAACCAGACAAGGATGCCCTTTATCACCACTCTTTTTCAGCACTGTGCTGAAGGTCCTGGCCACAGCAATTAGGCTAGATAAGGAAATAAAGGGCATCCAGATTGTTAAGGAAGAACTAAAACTATCTCTATTTGCAGATGACATGATCTTATACACAGAAAACCCTAAGGAATCTTCAAGGAAACTACTGAAATTAATAGAAGACTTCAGCAAAGTATCAGAATACAAGATAAACATACAAAAATCTGTTGGATTCCTCTAAGAACATCGAAGAGGAAATCACCAAATCAATACTATTTACAATAGCCCCCAAGAAGATAAAACGCTTAGGAATAAATCTTACCAGAGACATAAAAGACCTATATAAAGAAAACTACGAGACATTAGTGCAGGAAACCAAAAGAGACCTACGTAAGTGGAAAACATGCCTTGGTCATGGACAGGAAGACTTAACATTGTAAAAATGTCTATTCTACCAAAAGCAATCCATAGATACAAAGCAATTCCAATCCAAATTCCAACTACATTTTTTAATGAGATGGGGAAACAAATCACCAACTTCATATGGAAGGGAAAGAGGCCCTGGATAAGTAAAGCATTACTAAAAAAGAACAAAGTGGGAGGCCTCACACTACCTGATTTCATAACCTACTATACCGGCACAGTAGTCAAAACAGCCTGGTACTGGTACTGGTACTACAACAGATACATAGACCAATGGAACAGAACTGAGAATCTAGACATAAATCTATCTACATATGAGCAGCTGATATTTGACAAAGGCCCAAAGTCTGCTAAATGGAGGAAAAAACGAGTCTCTTTAACAAATGGTGCTGGCATAACTGGATATCCATCTGCAAAAAAATAAAACAAGACCCATACCTCACTGCATGCACAAAAACTAACTCAAAATGAATCAAAGACCTAAATATAAACTCTAAAACAATAAAGATCCTGGAAGAAAACATAAGGACAATGCTAGGAGCCCTAATACATGGCATGAACAGCACACAAAACATTACCAACAATGCACAAACACCAGAAGAGAAAGTAGATAACTGGAAGCTCCTAAAAATCAAACACCCATGCTCATCGAAAGACTTCACCAAAAGATTACTTACAGACTGGGAAAAAGTTTTTAGCTATGACATTTCTGATCAGTGTCTGGTCTCTAAAATCTGTTATACTGTAAAAACTCAACTACAAAAAGACAAATAACCCAATTAAAAAATGGGCAAAGGATATGAACAGGCACTTCACTAAAGAAGACATTTAGGTAGCTAACAGATACATGAAGAAATGCTCACCATCATTAGCCATTAGAGAAATGCAAAATAAAACTACAATGAGATTCCATCTCACTCCAACAAGGCTGGCACTAATCCAAAAAACACAAAATAATAAATGTTGGAGAGGTTGTGGAGACAATGGATCACTTATACCCTGCTGGTGGGAATGTAAAATGGTACAACCCCTTTGGAAATCATTTGGCGCTTTCTTAAAAAGCTAGAAATAGAACTACCTTACGTTCCAGCAATCCCACTCCTTGGAATATATCCTAGAGAAATAAGAGCCTTTACAGGAACAGATACACACACACCCATTTTCATTGCAGCACTGTTTACAATAGCAAAAAGATGGAAGCAACCAAGGTGTCCATCAATGGATGGATGGATAAATTATGGTATATTCACACAATGGGATACTACGCATCGAAAAAGAGCAATGATGAATCCATGAAACATTTCATAACATGGAGGAATCTGGAAGGCACTATGCTGAGTGAAATTAGTCAGCTGCACAAGGACAAATATTGTACGAGAACACTATTATAAGAACTTGAGAAAAAGCTGAAACAGAGAAGAAAATATTCTTTGATGGTTACGAGAGGGGGGAGGGAGGAAGAGGGGCATGCACTAATTACATAGTAGATAAAAACTATTTTAGGTGAAGGGAAAGATAACACACAGTACAGAAGAGATCAGCACAACTGGATTAAACCAAAAGCAAAGCAGTTTCCTGAATTAACTGAATTTTTCAAAGGCCAGCATAGCAGGGTTAGGGGTCTGGGGACCATGGTTTCAGGGGACATCTAGGTCAACTGGCGTAATAAAATCTGTTAAGGAAACATTTTGCATCCCACTTCGGTGAGAGGCCTTTGGGGTCTTAAAGGCTAGCAAGTGGCATTCTAAGATGCATCAATTGAGCTCAACCCACCTGCAGCAAAGAAGAATGAAGAACACCAAGATACAAGGTAATTATGAGCCCAAGAGACAGAAACGGCCACATAAACCAGAGACTACATCAGCCTGAGACCAGAAGAACTAGATGGTGCTCAGCTACAACTGATGACTGCCCTGACAGGGAACACAACAGAGAACCCCTGAGGGAGCAGAACAGTAGTGGGACGCAGACCTCAAATTCACGTAAAAAGACCAGACTCAGTGGTCTGATTGAGAGTAGAAGGACCCCGGAGGTCATGGTCCCCAGACCTTCTGTTAGCCCAAGACAGGAACCATTCCTAAAGCCAACTCTTCAGACAGGGATTGTACTGGACTATAAGATAGAAAATGATACTGGTGAGGAGTGAGCTTCTTGGATCAAGTAGACACATGAGACAATGTGGGCCACTTCTGTCTGGAAGGGAGATGAGAAGGCAGTATGTGACAGAAGCTGGCTGAATGGACACAGAAATAGAGGTTGGAGAGAAGGGGTGTGCTGTCTCATTAGGGGGAGAGCAACTAGGAATATATAGCAAGGTGTATATAAATTTTTTGTATGAGAGGCTAACTTGATTTGTAAACTTTCACGTAAAGCACAATAAAAATTAAAAAAAAAAATAACATGGATGAATCTGGAAGACATTATGCTGAATGAAATAAGTCAATCACAGAATGAAAAATATTGTTATGTTCTTACATTTATGAAAAGACAAGGATAGGTATACATACAGAAATCAACATTCATTGGTGGTTACCAGGAATGGGAGAGGGTGGGAGAGAGATTCACTCTTTAGATAGTAGACACTTGTTATTTTTGGTGAAGAGAACAGTATCACCAAATGTGGGTTAAGTTGTACAGCCTGATATAGGTAAACAATGTCACTAAGTACACAAGCATAAATGCCATAAAATATACAATTCTGCAAAAATACCAACAGCAACCAATAAATATGTGTGTGGTTACATAGGTGGGTAGGTATGCATATATGCGTACAGGTAGGTGTCTTAGATATCTAGTGTTGCTATAAAAGTAATACCACAAGTGGAAGTGGATGAGTTCAACAAATAGAAGCTTATTTTCTCACAGTCTAGAGGCTAGAAGTCCAAATTCAGGGCATCAGCTCCAGGGGAAGGGTTTCTCTCTCTGTTGGCTCTGGGGGAAGGTCCTTATCATCAATCTTCCCCCGGACTAGGAGCTTCTTAGCACTGGAACCCTGGGGTCCAAAAGATGTGCTCTACTCCCAGCTCTGCTCTCTTGGTGGTATGAGGTTCCCGTGTCTCTGCTTCTCTCTTTTATATCTCAAAAGAGACCTACTTAAGACAGAACCTAATCTTGTAGATTGAATTCTGCCTCATCAACATAACTGCTGCTAATCCCATCTCATTAATATCATAGAGGTAGGAATTACAACACATAGGAAAATCACATCAGATGACAAAATGGTGGACAATCACACAACACTGGGAATCACGGCCTGGCCAAGTTGACATATATTTTGTGGGGACACAATTCAATCCATGACAGTAGGTATATGTGTGTACATACATGAGCATGCACAGGTATATCTGTAGGCATATGTATATGCATGTATGCGTGTGCTGCATATATATTCATACATATAATAAAGCACATAGGTGGCACGGTTACAGGTACTTCTTAGACATAACCAAATATCTCACCAGATTGGTTTACTGGCTTTGAAGGCTTAAGACCATAATCTCATGGAACGACTTGATCAGTTGGCATAATATACTTCATAGAGTTTATGTTCTACATTGTCTTAGTTGTCTAGTGCTGGTATAATAGAAATACCACAAGCAGATGGCTTTAACAAAGAGAAGTTTATTCTCTCACAGTCCAGTAGGCTACAAGTCCAAATTCAGGGCGTCAGCTCCAGGGGAAGGCTTTCTTTCTCTGTTGGCTCTGGAGGAAGGTCCTTGTGATGCATCAGTATTCTCTTGGTCTGGGTGCATCTCAGTGCAGGAACTTCAGGTCCAAAAGATGCGCTCTGCTCCCAGCAGTGCTTTCTCGGTTGTATGAGGTTTCCCACTCTCTGTTTGCTTCCCTTTCCTTTTATCTCTTGTAAGATAAAAGGTGGTGCAGACCATACCTCAGGGAAACACCCTTTACATTGGGTCAGGGATGTGACCTGGGTAAGAGTGGTGTTACAATCCCACCCTAATCCTCTTTAACATAAAATTACAATCACAAAATGGAGGACAACCACACAATTCGGAGAATCATGGCCCAGCCATATTGATACGCACATTTTTAGGGGGACATAATTCAATCCATGACATACATCCTAGTTTGGTGAATAGTGTCTGGGGCCTTAAAAGCTTGTGAATGGCCATCTAAGATACAACTATGGGTCTCTCTACTCATCTGGAGCAAAAGAGAAAGAAGGAAACCAAAGACTCAAAGAAGGAAACCAAAACCCAATGGACTGGACTAATAGCCTACCCAAACCACAGCCTCATCTACCCTGAGACCAGAAGAACTAGATGGTGCTGGGCTGCTACTACCAACTGCTCTGATCAGAGACACTACAGATGGATCCTGATAGAATGGAGAAAAATGTACAACAAAACTCAAATTCTTAAAAAGTCCAGACTTACTGGACTGGTTGAGAATACAGGAACCCCCAAGACTATCAATCACCCCAGATATCTTTTAAACTTTGAACTGAAGTTACTCCTGGATGTCACTTTTCAGCTAAATAACAGACTGGCTCATAAAATGAAATCATGTAAAATGTTCATGTTCTTCACAAAATCATCTATATGAGACCTAACTGTCAAGATTTACTATAAAGCCAAGATGAGATGGTAAGGAGGAAAGGGAAACTAGATTAATGGAAACAAAACCAGATTAGAAATAATGAAAATGTTGACATGTTGTAAAACATGTAACCAACGTCACTGAACAGTTTGTACAGAAATTGTTAAACGGGAATCTAATCTGCTGTGTAAACTTTTAACTAAAATACAAATAAAGTATTATTTTTTAAAAAAAGAACAAAACAACCAAAAACTGCAGGGTATTTCAAAACATGTAACATAAGCATAATTAGAATATCAGAAAAAGAAGATCAGAGTTGAAGAAATATTTGAAGTGATAATAGCCAAGAACCATTCATAATTAATGACAGAAACCAAATCACAGATCTAGGAAGATGAGAAAACCATGTAAGAAAAACATAGAAAGCCACACCAGGGCATCATACTCAAACTATAGGAAAAAAAAAAAAAAGAAGAAGAAGACATCCCGAAAGGAAAAAAAAAAAAAACTATAGAGAAAGGAAGATGAAAATTATAGCAAACTTCTCATCAGAAGCCATGCAAGCAGAGAGTGATCTGAAATATTTAAAGTGTTGTAAGAAAAAACTATCAGCCTAGTTCTATCCTGTTCTGTTGACGTCAAGTCAATTCCGACTCAGAGTAGAACTGCCCCATAGGGTTTCTAAGGAGCACCTGGTGGATTTGAACTGCTGGCCTTTTGGCTAGCAGCCCTAGCTCTTAACCACTGCACCACCGGGATTTCCTTATAGCCAGTGAAATCATTCTTTAAAAAAGTAAAGGAGGTGATGATGGTTGCACAAGATGGTGACTGTAAGTCATGTCTCTGAATTTTAGACTTTAAAAAGGTTAAATGACAAATTTTTTATTTTTACCACAATAATTTTTCTAAAAGAGTGACAGAGAAAAACAGACTTTCTCAAACAAAAGCTAAGGAAATTCATCGCCAACAGACCTACTCTGAAAGAAATGTGAAAAGAAATTTTTCAGGCAAAAGGAAAACAATATAGGCCTGAAAACTGGATCTATATAAACAAAGAAGAACATTAGAGAAAGACTAAATAAAGGTAAAATATTTTATTTTTCATATTCTCTATCAATCTAAAAGATGATTGCCTAAAATGATAATAGTAGCAACGCACTAGGCGTTTACAGCATATAAAGAAGTGAAATGAATGGTGACTATCACAAGGGACAGACGGGCACAGTGGGAATACTCTGTTACAGGTACTTGCACTACACATGAAGTGGTATAGTGTTGAGGCCGATTTAAATTAGATGAAAATGTAAATTTCAAATTCTAGAGAAACCATTAAAAATTACTTTCAAAAGTATAATTGATATGCTAAGAGAGCAGATAAAATGTTCAATTAAAATCAGAGAAGATGGGGGATGGAAGAGGGGAAGAGAAAGAAAGAACAAATGCAACAAAAAGATAACAGTTGCCAACATGGTAGATATTAATCCAACTATATCAATAATCACTTCAAGGGTAAGTAATCTAAATACACCAATTAAAAGACAAATCGCTACAGTAGATTTGTGTTAGTCACCTAGTGCTGCCATAATAGAGATACCACAAGTGGATGGCTTTAATAAAGAGAAATTTATTTCCTCACGGTAAAGTCGGCTGAAAGTCCAAATTCAAGGTGTCAGCTCCAGGGAAAGTCTTTCTCTCTTTGTTGGCTCTGGAAAAAGATTCTTGTCCTCAATCTTCCCATGAGCAAGGAGCTTCTCAGTACAGGGACCCTGGGTCTTAAGGACACGCTGTGTTCCTGGTGCTGCCTTCTTGGTGGTATGAGGTCCCCCTCTCTCTGCTTGCTTCTATCTTTTATATCTCAAGTGACTGCCTCAAGACACAATCTAATCCTGTAGGTTGAGTCCTGCCTCACTAATACAACTGCCACTGAGCCTCCCTCATTAACAACATAGAGGCAGGATTTACAACATACAGGAAAATCACACAATACCAGGAATCGTGGCCCAGCCCAATTGATAAAATACATTTGGGGGGGGGGGGAATAATTCAATCCATGACAAGATTAAAATGAAAACAAGACCCTGTCTTTAAATTTTTTAATAAAAATTTTTTCACAAAAATTAATATAAAATGGAACATAGACTTAAATGTGAAATGCAAAACTATAAAACTTGCAGAAGCAAAGATAGCAAATGTAGGTGACCTTGGGTTTGGTGATGAGTTTTTAGATATATCACCAAAAGCACAATACATTTAAATAACTGGTAAGTTGGACTTCATTAAAATTAAAAACTTCTGCTTGCCCAAGTCACAGATAAGAGTGGGAGCACATTGCTGGTGGGAGAGTACAATGGCACATCCACTCTGGAAAACAGTTTGGCAGTTTATTATAAAACTAAATAACCAGTTACCATACCACCCAGCACATGCACTCTTGGGCACTTATCTCAGAGAAATAAAAATTCACAATCACATAAAAGCCTGTACAAGAATGCCCATAGCAGCTTTATTCATGACAGCCAAAAAAAAACTGGAAACAACCCAGATGTCTCTTAACAGGTGAATGGCTTTTAAAAAAAACCTGATACATCCATACCATGGAACAGTACTCAGCAATAAAGATGAACTATTGATATACATAACTACATGAATGACTCTCCAGAGAAATATGCTGAGTGAACAAAAAAGCCAGTCCAAAGGGTTACATACTATATGATTTAATTTATATAACATTCTTTAAAATGAAAAAATTATAGGAACAGATTAGAGACTACCATGAGTTAAGGATGGGGGGTGGCTGGGAAGAAAGCGGTTGTGACTATAGACGGGGAACCCAAAGGGTGGTGGTGATGGAAACGTTCTATATGTTCACTATGGTAGTGGACACATGAACCTCCACGTGACAAAATTGAACAGAACTAAATAAACACGTGCACACATACATACACAAACACAAATGAGTACAAATGAAATTGAAGAAATATATACAATATTGGTGGACTGTACCAAAGCCGATATCCTGGTTGTAATGTTACAGTGCAGTTTTTCAAGGTGTCATCGAGGAGGGAAACCTGGTAAGGGGTATGCAGGAGCTCTCTGTATTATTTCTTGCAACTGCATGTGAATCTACAATTACCACAAAAATTTAAAAAATAATTTTAAAAAGATAGGAGAAAAGAATAGATGTATATAAAAAGAACAATTCAAATTCTTCAAAACAAAAAAATATATATAGCCAGGAGCAAAACAAAATACATGTCTGCACAGGGCTGAGAGAGGAAGTGAATTGGAGCCAGCAGAGACATAAAGAGCACCTAGTCCAGGAGCAGCAAACTCACCTGTCTGCAGGAGCAGGCAGCCTCATAAGCGGGCAGAGTGGGAGCAGGGGGGGCTATAGTGAACTAGCGAGGACGCATCCGTTTTAAATGGCTGTCCTCTACTTCCTCTAGTGCATTTTGCCGACCAAGAAAGAAGACCCCACTGTCACTAGATTTTCCAATTTTTCAAGACAAGGTAGACATTTAGATTTTAATAAGCTTCCCATTTTTAAACATTGGTAACTAATTTAAAAATTCTGAAACACTGTGCAGGTTAAACAAAATGTTTTCTGTGAATGGTATTCAAACCTCACGTCATCAGTTTTACATCTTTGGTCTAGTTCAGCTTTCCTCCCTCCATTTCTTCTAAGTTCTACTCATCACCCAGGACTTAGTAAGGGCTATAACTCCTCTTGACCCTTCTCTGAGCCCTACGCTGAGCTGAATACCCACCTCCACACTGTTCCTTGTTTACCTCCATCAGTGTATTCATTCCACTGTATTGAAATGTCTGATTGCCTGTGAGCTCTGTACAGCTAACGACGGCCATGATAATGCTGTGTAACAAACAGGTTGTCAGCCAGGAACCGGCTTATCTGGGTTAAGCTGAGCTAAGCGGCTCTGCTGATTTTGCTTTGGCTTAGCTTATCTGTCTGTGAGTTGACTGGGGGTCAACTGATTGAGGCTAGCCCCAGCTAGGATGACACTGCTCTATGTGTCTCCCATTCTCCACCTGGGACCAGTAGGCTAGCCTGGGCATGTACTTCTCATGGCAATGGCAGAGGCACGAGAAGGCAAAAGGAAACACGCCAAGGCCTCTTAAGGCCTAGGCTCAGAATCGGCACACTGTTACTTCCACCAGTGGCATCACTAAGGATGGTGTCACCCGGTGGTTAACTCATGGTGTCAAACCCCTCTATGGGCCTCCTCCCGTACCAGACCATTCAGAATCTTCATGCTTTTTGTACTAATGGTACTTGTAAACTGTAATTCCCCTGTATCACTGAATGTAATGGTAATAATAATGACGTAAACAACTAGCAAAATTAAAATTAGACCCTTAAATTGCAATATCATCTGCGCAGCCTAAACGCATTTACATTTACATAGCTTCATGTAGTTAAAGTGAAAATTCTATAAGAAACAATAGAATTTGAAGTAAAAACATTTAAGAACTACATCAAAATTATGTTCATTTAACATTAAACCTTACCATTACATGAAATACGTTAATGGATTAGGTTTGCATCATCAACGGCCCAAATGATGTAGAAGTTGTAGACATATGCATACGGAAATATATTCATAAATGAAATACCATAAAAATAAACAGGAACAAATACACAAACATTTCAACACTTAGTGAGCATCTCCACCGAATCAGAACTTTCCTTTCCTGCCCTTCGAAGCTGAGAACTTGTGAATGACTTCAGCGAAATCAATGCCTTTTACCAACTCACTTTTTAATGTGTCACTATTTTTTTTAATCATAATTCAAACTTAAACCCTGAAAATTTCATTAAAGTCAGATATATATTTGCAAGACAGTGTTTTTAAAATATTTTAAAACCTAAATTTAAGATTTAAGTTATACTTCTGAACACATATCAAGCAGCAGCATTTCCCCCACTTCACGTTTTAAATTGTCAGTTTCTCTATTTAGTTATCCATAAAAAAAAAAAAGGGCGTATATTTAGTTATCAAAGAGGTATATAATTGTTATGAGACAAGTCTGGGTTCCTGAGGTAAAATTACCCCTCTTGTGAACAGAGGCTGTAAAAAAAATTCCAAAGAAACAAGACATGGCATAGGCCAGACACAAGGAAGCCACTATCTCAACCTGAGGCTAAAAATTAAACAATAAGCAACCAGATTTCTCTTAACGCTTCCTCTTAGGATTGTTTTTCAGGCAAACCAACTAAAACCAGAATCCTGCGCAGGCGCAGAAACTATTTGGTTGACCGTTAGATGTCCCCATCCCATAATGAGTCCTGCCTAGGAACCAAGAAACTCGTGTCAAGGAACTAAAAATGCCAGACATATGTCATCAGACAATAGCTGGACCCAATTCAGAAACGCGAAGCCCTACTCCCACTTCTGTGCTAAGTCCCAGCCCAGCCCTTCTTTTAAATATGCAGGCTATTTCCCAGGAGTTTAATGAATATGTATAAGTTCCTTTTTATTGCATAGTATTAAACTTCTCCCAGCCCTTTGTTCTGGGAGACAGTGCTTTGAGAGTGATCTCCATGACTCCTACCTGCTGCAAGTATTAAACTACACCTATTTTAAATCATCTTGACTCTTGGTTATTCTTAACAAGAGTACAAGCAGTGGACCCACTGCATTCGGTAACACTTATACATATAAGTTATAATTTTATACATGTAGGTTGTAACTGTTATACATATGTTTATTATCAATTTTAATCATAGAATAATATGAGAGTTGTAAGTTGATTAAATGTACTATTTCTGACATCATATGAATATAACAAAATTATTGTATAAAGTCTTTCTACATTGAATTACAACATTATTAAACTAAAAAGCCAAACCTATTGCCATCCAGTTAATTCCGACACATAGTAACCCTACAGGACAGAGTAGAACTGTCCCATAGGGTTTCCAAGGAGCTGCTGGTGGATTCAAACTGCCAACCTTTTGGTTGGCAGCCAAATGCTTAACCACTGCACCACCAGGGATCCTCAACATTTTTTTGTTGTTGTTTAATAGTTGTTTTTGAATGCAAAAGAGAAAAAATGAATGAGTAGAAAACAACTCTGTCTTTAACAGATGAGCAAACAGCAAGCTGTGAGGTGGAGTGACTTGCCCAAAGTCACACAGCTAGCTCCTGGCAGATGTAAATAGATGCTTGGTGGAAAAGCCATCAGCCAGGGCAGCCACCCCTGCCCACAGGGCCAGCTCATGGCCCCTACATAGCAGGGTCTTGGAGATCACTCCCAGGTGCAGTTCTGGTTAGTGCCCCTGCTAACCTCTCACCCAGAGTGGGAAGAAGAGACACTTGCTCTGCCAGGAGACAGAAAAACAGAGCCAGAAGTTTCCCCTGGTCCTTGTCATCTTTCCTCATCACATGCTAATCTCCCTGCTGGGGGTGGAAGAAGGCTGCTATTTCTGGGCAGTTTCCTGCAGTTTGACACTTGTGTTTGTAATCATTACTGCCACTTGCTGGTGTTCCCTCTTAACATATTAGCAGTTTAATCTATGTGAATTCCACGTGTGCTTGTATCCCAAGGCTGCTTAAAGTAAAAAAAAGAAAAAAGAAAAACTGTTGCCCTAGAGAGCTGTATTTGCCTGGAAATATAAAGCCCCTTCTTCCTTCAGAAGGAGCCCTGGTAGTGCGGTGGTTAAGCACTCGGCTGCTAACCAAAAGATTGTTGGTTTCAACCCACCATCCACTCTGGGCAGTCTGCTTCTGTAAAGATTTACAGACTTGGATACCCTATGGGGCTGTTCTACTTTGTCCCATAGGGTCGCTATGAGTTGGAATCCACACTAAGGCAATGGGTTTTTGGGTCTCCCTTTGGATACGTTGCTATGAGTCGGAATCGCTGTGACCACAACTGATTTTTTTTGTTTGTTTGTAGTTTTTCTGAAGCAACTGGTGGCAATTGCTGCTTCTGTGGGAAGCTAGGTAGGAGTCTAACAGGTTACACAGCTCCCACTGGCAAAGCAGAGGGCAGTCAGCCAAATCTCTCACTACCACCATTTGACCACTATGAAGGTGGTGTGACCAGGAGACCCCTGTTCCGTATAACTTCCTTTTTCTTGGCTGCTGATTCTAGAAATTGGCTGTTTCACTAGATAGCAATGTGACCTTTGAGAAGCCACTTCACTTCTCTGCACTTGAGTTGCAATCTGTAAACAAAGGGGGCTGACCAGATCCCTGCTTCTCCAGAAGGGGCTTGTATCCCCGCCCCACCCCCCGTCACGCACACACACACACACACACACCTTAGAGCATCAGGGACTGGGGGGCCAGAAGCCATGGGATAACACTGTAGCATTTTTATGGATTTTCATTTCTACTCCACGGCAAACAGTTAAAACTTTTTCTTTAAATTACAGACATATCTTGGAGTAGAATGTAAAATTCCCACTAACTTTTAGGATTAACCATGAGGCTCATTTGTGCTCAGCTGGCTGCCTCAAGCTACATTCCCTGTCCCTGAAGTATGGTCGTGTCCTCTTCTAACTTTAGAGGTTCTTGGTATGAATCAAGGGACATTCAAATAGCTAAACTCTCACCCTGAGGAGTATAAGATACAACCACTTTGGAAAATTTTTTGAAATCTTCTCATAAACGTAATATTGCCTATGACCCAGCAATTCCACTCTTTATTGCCCAAAAGGAATGAAAATGTATGCCCATACATAAATATTCATACTAGGCAAAACTAGAAGTAACCCGAACACTTCAACAGCAATAAAAAAGTTGTTGCAATAATATATGCAACAACTTCAATGAACCTCAAAAACATGAAAAGTGAAAGAAGCCAGATGCAAAAGAGTATACCCCATAGCATTCCATTCATGTGAATCTCTAGAATGGGCCATACAAAGCTATGGTGACAGAACTTAGAATAGCAGTTTCCCCTAGGGGAGGGCATTGACTAGAAAAAGGCGCAAGAGAATTTTGCAGGGTGAGGGAGATGTTTTCGCTCATGATGTGGGTGTAGGTTACACAAGCATACTGCCTGCCTGTATGTCTATCTGCATCGCACATCACACAGGATGTGCCTCAGGCTTCAAGGCAGACATACGACTGCTGGGAATGAGACACGTACACCCACTGGCATCAACCATTCTATAGGTTCCGTGTTCATCTGTGATCAAGCCAGACACAGGAGACACTTAAACAGTGTTGGCAAACTGAAAGCCACTATTATTATTCATAGAAAGCAAATAGTAAACAATAACAACAGATTCTCAAAGGGGAAATGGTGAGCCTGATGCAAGCCATGGTACTTTCAATCACCTCATATGCGTGCAAAAGCTGGGCAACGAATAGGGAAGACAGAAGAAGAATTGATGCCTTTGAATTATGGTGTCGGCGAAGAATATTGAATATACCTTGGACTGCCAAAAGAACTAACAAGTCTGTCTTGGAAGAACTACGGTGAGAATGTTCCTTAGAAGCAAGGATGGCGAGACTTCATCTCATGTACTTTGGACATGTTATCAGGAGCGACCAGTCCCTGGAGAAGGACATCATGCTTGGTAAAGTACAGGGTCGGTGAAAAAGAGCAAGACCTTCAATGAGATGGATTGACACAGTGGCTGCAACAATGGGCTCAAGCATAATAACAAGTGTAAGACGGCGCAGGACAGGGCAGCATTTCATTTTGTTATACGAGGGGTCACTATGTTCGGAACCAACTCCACAGCAGCTAATAACAACCACCTTCTTATGTTGCTGGGCAGGCAAGCTGTGGCTCCGGTCAGATGCTAAGTTCACATCACTACTGCCTCTGGCTGCCACCACGCTGCTGGGGGGCCTGCAAGGCTCCCAAGGCTTCTGATCTGCCTCTGGGACTCACTGGGCCTTGCGTTGCCCTGCCGGTAGGAAGGCCCTTGTACAGGATCTCCTGAGTCTCTTCGCTCAGCCCTTCCAGGCCTCTGCTCTGGCTCCTGCCAGGCTACCTGGGCCTGCACTGCCATAATTGCGGGGGGGGGAGGCAGGGACAGGGGACAGGGATCGCAACCCCTGAACACGGCAAGAGTTACAACTCTTTCAGCTCCACCAACAAGCGCTCGGAGGCACCAAGCTATGCCAGCAAGCCTCCTGGTCAAAGGCACTCAGGTCTCTCTTCCTAGGCCAGCAAGCCCACCACCGCCTTCTGCCAGTCTCATGATTCCCACCCCTCATACTGCTGCCTGTTTCCCTGCCACTGGATTCTGCTGTGCTTGCCACCGTTTCTCACCATCTTGCAGTCTTCAGTGTTACAGTGCTCTCTTCCGGGTTTAGGAGATTGTCAGCACAGACACACTCTGCAGACTCTTGTTGATACTAGTGATGTCCCACTAAACCTCTGTGGGATTGACCTTTATATAAGGATGGTAAAACCGACCAAACCGAGAGGCAAGGCCAAGATGGGGGAGTAGTCAGATGCTTCCGGTGGTCCCTCTTACAACAAAGATGTGAAAAGACAAGTGAATCGATTATATACATGACAAGTTACAAACCCTGAGCATCAAAGGCAAAAAGTTAAGAAATCAGACTGAGTGACAGGGGGAGGAGAGACGATGTAGAAGCAGCGAGGAGCTGCCAAGTTGGCAGCAGCGCCTCAGCTCCTATTCCCCCGCGCGAAGCTGGCAGTAGTATTCTGTGACACAGCTACTTCAGCAAAAGAAGGCAAGCAAACTGGTGCACCCTGACCCGCTCATGTAGCTGTGGCACGGCTGGCGGGGGCGTTTAGGATGCGATGCTTCAGCGAAAGAAGGCAAGCTAAGTGCCACAGTCCCACACCCTGGCAACCACAGAGCCAGTGCACACAAGCCTTTGGAATCTGAGATAAAACAGCACTCTTCACACAAGAAGTAATTTTGTCTAATTTACTGCACGGATCTAATAGTGCCTCCTTTTGAAAGAGCTGTCTCCTATCTATCTGATCCGTCCTCCCTCTGCCCCAGATGGCTTCAGTGATAGTAGATTTCCCTGGGCATCAGATAGGTTCTGCTGTGCTCCCTGAGCCACTCCCCTGGCCTTAGAGAAGGAACGAATTAACAAATGGGAAAAAATATTCTGCTGACTCCCCTAATGTGGAAACTCAGAGCAGAATCAGCTTCAGTCCAGGCACAAGTGGTCCACAGACTTTGTCTTCACCCCTGCATAGATCCAGGTGGCCCTGTTACAGCAGATAGGATCTGGCTGTTATAGTGCCAGGGCAAATCTGTTTGAGGTCTGATTGTGACTGTTTCAGCTGTGCGGTAGAGAGGCAGATTTTTGGCATTTGATACCACTCTGCCTATGAAACAGGGCCCTCACCTACCCACAGCAGGGGCCTGAGGACTGGAGGCTCCACCTGCACCACCTAGTCACCTGAAACAGGGCTCCGAGGATAAGTGGTACCTACCAGTCCTCACAGTTAAAAGCACTGGATGCCTATCATATGGCTGCAGAGCCCACCCACCAGAGTGCTCCAGAGAACAAGGACATGCCTTCCTCACAGACATTCAGGGGAAGGTAGTTGGCCCCCTGCCTTCCTCAGGGTGTGACCCCTTGCTGTTACCAGAAACATATGTTTACACCAATCACCACTGATCTTCTAGGATCATAGGTGAGAACCTGCACCACACACTAGGTGACCAACTATTGGGACACCTGAGCTGAATCTATACAAGAACATTGAATGGACTCCTAGGCTCATATACCTAGTAACAGCTCTAGCCATCTGGTGTCAGGATATTAGTGCTTCAAAGGCTCCAATAATGAAGTTAGCTCACTCTAGTAGCCTATTTGAGTATATCAACACAAAACAAAGCAAAAGGTAGGACATAGTGAGCAAACATAAAAAAAATTAATACAATAACTTATAGATGGCTCAGAGACAACAGTCAATATCAAATCACATAAAGAAGCAGACCGTGATTGCTTCAAAAAACTCCCAAAACAAAGAAGCAAGGACTCCTCTGGATGAAGACGTATTCCTGGAATTACCAGATGTAGAATACAAAAGATTAATATACAGAACTCTTCAAGACATTAGGAAGGGGATCAGGCAAGATGTAGAACAATCCAAGGAATACACAGATAAACCAGTCGAGGAAATTAAGAAGATTATTCGAGAATAAAATGAAAAATTCAATAGGCTGCAAGAATCCATACAGAGACAGCAATCAGAAATTCAGAAGATTAACAATAAAATTTCAGAATTAGACAAATCAGAAGTCAATGGAGCAGAACAGAGGAAATGGAAGTGGGAATTAGTGAGACTGAAGATAAAACACTTGGCAACAATATACTTGAAGAAAAATCAGATGAAAGAATTTTAAAAAATGAAAAAACCCTAAGAATCATGTGGGACTCTATCAAGAAGAATAACCTATGAGTGATTGGACTACCAGAACTGGGAGAGAGAACGAAAATACAGAGAATTGTTGAAGATTTGTTTGCAGAAAACTTCCCTGATATGGTGAAAGATGAGAAGATATCTCTCTAAGATGCTCATTAAAATCCATATAAGGTAGATCTCAAAAGAAAGTCACCAAGACATATTATAACCAAACTTGCCAAAACTGAAGATAAAGAGAGAATTTTAAAAGTGGCTAGGGATAAACAAAAAGTCACCTACAAAGGAGAGTCAATAAGAACAAGCTCAGACTACTCGGCAGAACCCATACAGGCATGAAGGCAATGGGATGACTTCTATAAAGCATTAAAGGAAAAAACTGCCAACCAAGAATCATATATGCAGCAAAACTGTCTCTCAAATACGAAGGCGAAATTAGGACAATTCCAGATAAACAGAAGTTTAGGGTATTTGTAAAAACAAAACCAAAACTACAAGAAATAACGAAAGGGAATTCTTTAGTAAGAAAATCAATAATATTAGATATCATCCCAACACTAGAACTCAGGACAGAGTAACCAGATATCAGCCCAGATATGGAAATCACAAAAATAAATCAAGATAGAAGATGCTCAAAACAGGGAATCAGCAATGTCATTATGTAAAAGATGACAACATTAAAACAATAAACAGGGACTAAATAATCATATATCTTCCATACAGAGAGGAAATCAAGGCGATATAGGGAGATACAAGATAGGTTTAAACTTAGAAATACAGGGGTAAATATTAAGGTAACTACATAGGAGACTAACAAAAAAAAAAAACTCAGTGCCGTCAAGTCGATTCCGACTCACAATACTACTACACATCAAAATAAAATACAAGAAAAGCATAAAGACTCAGCAAAAACAAAATCAACAACAATGAAAAAGAGGAACACACAATTTACAAAGAAAAACTACTTAGCACAAAAAATAATTGGAAAAATGAAACACAAAGAAAGACACACAAAGAAAGACATCAAAATGACAGCATGAAACTCATGCCTATCTATAACCATGCTGAATGTAAATAAACTAAATGCGCCAATAAAGAGACAGAGAGTGGCAGAATGGATTAAAAAAACACAAATCATCTGTATGCTGCCTACAAGAGACACACCTTGGACTTAAAGACACAAACAAACTAAAACTCAAAGGATGTAAAAAATGTATCAAGCAAACAACAATCAAAAAAGATCAGGACAACATATCCCTGACACCAAAACCAGGTAAAGACACCACAAAAAAAGAAAATTATAGACCTATATCCCTCATGAGCTTAGACACAAAAATCCTCAGCAAAATTCTAACCAATAGAATTCAACAACATATCAAAAAAATAATTCACCATGACAAAGTGGGATTCATACCAGGTATTTTTATGCAGAGATGGTTCAACATTAGAAAACAATCAATGTAATCCATCACATAAATTAAACAAAAGACAAGAACCACATGATCTTATCAATTCATGCAGAAAAGACATTTGACAAAGTCCAACACCTACTCATGACAAAAACTCTCAGCAAAATAGGAATAGAAAGAAAATTCCTAAACATTATAAAGGGCATTTATACAAAAGCCAACAGCCAACATCATCCTAAATGGAGAAAGAGGGAAAGTATTCCCCTTGAGAGCAGGAACCAGACAAGGATGCCCTTTATCACCACGACTCCTGTTCAACACTGTGCTGGAGATCCTAGCCAGAGCAATTAGGCTAGATAAAGAAATAAAAAATTAAAAAAAAAACAAACCCACTGCCATCGAGTCAATTCCAACTCATAGCGACCCTATAGGACAGACTAGAACTGCCCCATAGAGTTTCTAAGGAGTGCCTGGCGGATTCAAACTGCTGAACTCTTGGTTAGCAGCCATGGCATTTTAACCACTATGCCACCAGGGTTTCCAAATAAAGAAATAAAGGGCATCTAAATTGGCAAAGAAGTAAAGGTATCTCTTTTTGCAGATGACGATCTTACACACAGAAAAACCTAAAGAACCCTCAAGAAAACTACTAAAACTAATAGAAGAATATCAGGACACAAGATAAACATACATAAATCAGTTGAATTCCTCTACACCAACAAAGAGAACGTCAAAGAGGAAATCACCAAATCAATACCATTTACGATAGCCCCTAAGAAGATGAAATACTTAGGAATAAATCTAACCGGAGACGTAAAAAACATACACAAAGGAAATTATAAGACAGTACTGCAAGAAATCAAAAGAGACCTACATAAGTGGAAAAACATACTTGCTTGTGGATAGGAAGACTCAACGTTGTAAAAACGTCTATTCTACCCAAAGCAATCTACAGATTCAATGCAATCCTGATCCAAATACCAGCTACAATTTTTAATGAGATGGACAAACAAACCACCAACTTCATATGGAAGCTAAAGAACCCCTGGATAAGTAAAGCATTACTGAAAAAGAAGAACAAAGCAGGAGGCCTCACACTACCTGATTTTAGAACATATTATACACCCACAGTAGTCAAAACAGCCTGGTACTGGTACAACAACAGATACATAAACCAATGGAACAGAATTAAGATTCCAGACATAAATCCATCCACTTAGGAGCAGCTGATATTTGACAAAGGCCCAAAGTCTGTTAAATGGGGAAAAGACAGTCTCTTTAACAAATGGTGCTGGCATAACTGGATATCCGTCTGCAAAAAAATGAAACAAGACCCATACCTCACACACATGCACAAAAACCAACTCAAAATGGATCAAAGACCTAAAGATAAAATCTAAAACAATAAAGATCATGGAAGAAAAAATACGGACAATGCTAGGAGCCCTAATACATAGCATAAATGGTATATAAAACATTACTAACATTGTACAAATACCAGAAGAGAAATTAGACTGGGAGCTCCTAAAAGTCAAACATCTATGCTCACCGAAAGACTTCACCAAAAGAGTAAAAAGATTACTTACAGATTGGGAAAAAGTTTTTAGCTATGACATTTTCAAGCAGCATCTGACCTCTAAAATCTACATGATACTGTAAAAACTCTACAAGAAAAAGACAAATTACCCAATTAAAAAATAGGCAAAGGATATGAACAGGCGCTTTACCAAAGAAGACAGATACAAGAAGAAATGCTCACGATCGTTAGCTATTAGAGAAATACAAATCAAAACTACAATGAGATTCTATCTCACTCCAACAAGGCTGGCATTAATCCAAAAAACACAAAATAATAAATGTTGGAGAGGTTGTGGAGAGGCTGGAACATATATACACTGCTGGGGGGAATGTAAAATGGTACAACCACTTTGGAAATTGATTTGGCACTTCCTTAAAAAACTAGAAATAGAATTACCATATGGTCCAGCAATCCCACTCCTTGGAATATATCCTAGAGAATTAAGAGCCTTTACATGAACAGATATGTGCACACCCATGTTCACTGTAGCACTGTTTACAATAGCAAAAAGACGGAAGCTACCAAGGTGCCCATGAACGGATGAATGGATAAATAAATTATGGTATATTCACACAATGGAATACTACGCATCAATAAAGAACAATGATGAATCCGTGAAACATTTCATAACATGGAGGAATCTGGAAGGCATTATGCTGAGTGCAATTAGTCAGTTGCAAAAGGACAAATATTGTACAAGACCAATATTATAAGAACTCAAGAAATAGTTTAAACAGAGAAGAAAATATTCTTTGATGGTAACGAGACGGGGAAGGGAGGGAGAAAAGGAGAGGAGTTTTCACTAATTAGATAGTAGATAAGAATTCTTATAGGTGAAGGGAAAGACAACACACAATACAGGCAAGGTCAGCACAACTGGATTAAACCAAAACCAAAGAAGTTTCCTGAATTAACTGAATTTTTCAAAGGCCAGCATAGCAGGGGTGGTGGTTTGGGGACCATGGGTTTAGGGGACATCTAAGTCTATTAAAAAACCCAGTGCCCTCGAGTCGATTCCAACTCATAGCGACCCTATAGGACGGAGTAAAACTGCCCCGTAGAGTTTCCAAGGACAGCCAGGTAGATTCGAACTGCCGACCTAAGTCTATTGGCATAATAAAATCTTCTAAGGAAACATTCTGCATCCCACTTTGGAGAGTGGCTTCTGAGGTCTTAAACACTAGCCAACAGCCATCTAAGATACTCAACCCACCTGGAGTAAAGGAGAATGAAGAATACCAAAGACACAAGGTAATTATCAGCCCAAGAGACAGAAAGGACCACATAACCCAGTGATGACATCAGCCGTAGATCAGAAGAACTAGATGGTGCCTGGCTACAATCAATGACTGCCCTGACAGGGAGCACAACAGAGAACCCCTGAGGGAGCAGTAGAACAGTGGGATGCAGACCTCAAATTCTCATAAAAACATCGGACTTAATGGTCTGACTGAGACTAGAAGAACCCCAAAGGTCATGGTCCCCAGACCTTTTGTTAGCCCAAGACAGGAACCATTCCCAAAGCCAACTCTTCAGACAGGGACTGGACTGGACTATGGGATGGAAGATGATGCCTGTGAGGAGTGGGCTTTTTGGATCAAGTGGACGCATGAGACTATGTTGGCCTCTCCTGTCTGGAGGGGAGATGTGAGAGCGGAGGCAGTCAGAAGCTGGCTGAATGGACACAAAAATAGAGAGTGGAGGGAGAGGGTGTGCTGTCTCATTAGGGGGAGAGCAGTTAGGAGTGTATAGAGCGGTGTATATTAGTTTTTGTAGGAGACTGACTTGATTTGTGAACTTTCACTTAAAGCACAATAAAAACTAAAAAAAAAAGCTAGAAATAGAACTACTATATGACCCAGCAGCTCTAATCCTTGGAATATACCTTAAAGAAATAAGAGCCTTCACATGAACAGATATATGCACACCCACGTTCACTGCAGCACTGTTTACAATAGCAAAAAGTTGGAAGTAACCAAGATGCCCATCAACGGATGAATGGATAAATAAATTATGGTATATTCACACAATGGAATACTACACAATGATTAAGAACGATGATGAATCTGTGAAACATTTCATAACATGGAGGAACCTGGAAGGCATTATGCTGAGTGAAATTAGTCAATTGCAAAAGGACGAGTATTGTATAGACCGCTATTATAAGAACTCCAGATAAAGTTTAAACACAGAAGAAAATATTCTTTGAAGGTTACGAGGGTGGGGAGTGAGGGAGAGGGATATTCACTAACTAGATAGTAGACAAAAAATTTTTAGGTGAAGGGAAGGGCAACAAATAACACAGGGATAGTTAGTACAACTGGACTAAACCAAAAGCAAGGAAATTTCCCAATACGACCAAAAGCTTCGAAGGCCAGAGTAGCAGGGACAGGGGTCAGGGGACCATGGTTTCAGGGGACACCTAGGTCAACTGGCATAACAAAATGTATTAAGAAAACGGTCTGCATTCCACTTTGGTGAGAGGCATCTGGGGTCTTACAAGCTAGTAAGCGGCCATCTAAGATGCATCAATTGGTCTCACCCACCTGGAGCAAAGGTGAATGAAGAACACCAAAAACACAAGGTAATTATGAGCCCGGGAGACAGAAAGGGCCACATAAACCAGAGACTCCATCAGCCTGAGACATGAAGACCTAGACGGTGCCCGGCTACCACCGATGACTGCCCTGACAGGGAACACAACAGTGAATCCCTGATGGAGCAGAACAGTTGGATGCAGATCTTAAATTCTCATAAAAAGACCAGGCTTAATCATCTGAGACTGGAGGGCCCTGATGGTCATGGTCCCCAGACACTCTGATAGCCCAAGATTGGAACCATTGCCTAAACCAACTCTACAGACAGGGATTGGCCTGGACTATAAGATAGACAAGGATGCTGCTGAGGAATGAACTTCATGGCTCAAGTAGACACATGAGACTATGCGGGCAACCCCTGTATGGTGGCGAGAGGAGAAGGAAGAGGGGTACAGGAGCTGGCTGAATGGACACAGGGAATGCAGGATGGAGAGGAGGAATGTGCTGTCTCATTATGGGGAGGGCAGCTGGGAGTGTACGGCGGGGTGTGTAAGGCTTTTTGTATGAGAGACTGACTTGGTTTGTAAACTTTCACCTAAAGCACAATAAATAAACTTAAAAAAGGCGGGGGGCGGAATGCAGAATTTCAAATTCTCATGGACTTCAGACTTTCTGAGGCTGTGGAGGATCGATGAACCACCTGAAACTACCTCCCTGAGATAATCTTTAAACCTTAAACCAAAAATATCCCCTGAAGCCATCTTAAAACCAAAGAATAAAAAGAATTGTTTATCTTAATTATTTTAAAAATGTCTACCTTGAGCATTATGTTCTTTTAAGAACCATTCATATGAGATCAAATTGACAACAGCAACTCAAAAGATGAGGTAGGAAGTTTAGGGGCCGCAAGTTTATGTTAATGAGGGAGGAACACTTCAGAAAGGATGGGTGAAAATGGCTGCACAACTCAAAGAATGTAATCAGTGTCACTAAATTGCACATGTATTAACTATCAAATTGGTATGTTTTGCTGTGTACATTCTTTATAACAACAAAATAAATAAAATTTACTGGGGGAAAAAAAAAAGACCAATCCCTTAGCTGGATTGCTAGGGACTCAATCCTATCAGGTAGATTTTAAGCCACTGTTTGCATAATAATCGATCAATCCCTTGCAAGATTGTGGCCCAGCCAGTCATTTGGGGCGAGTTACAAGGCCATGGCCAGAAAAACCACATAAAAGCGATTCGTTGCACCACACATACACTTTTGTCAAAACCCACTGAACTGTGCCTTTAAAATTTGTGCATTTTATTGGATATAAATTATGCCTAAATTTAAAAGAAAACAAAGACTCTTGTCTTAGCTGAAAAACAGATATTCCACTGGCAAATGTGTGCCCTGAAAACTTAAAAAGTAATAGCAGCATTCTAAATTTTAGAAGCTTCTTGGAGCTTCCACTCAAGTGGGGCTATGGAACAGAAAATGTTGAACCTGAGGCAAACCCAATTTGTCAAGATGCAACAAAGAGTCCACCCAGCCGAGACCTGTTACTAACATATAAGGTCACGGATAACGTCATCGTCACAGGTTGGTTCCCTGGGAAGAAAACTCTCAGATGATTAGTTTCAAAAAAAAAAAAAAAAAAAAAAAAATTTTTTTTTTTTCTTAGGACCAGGGAAACCCTGGTGGCATAGTGGTTAAGTGCTACTGCTGCTAACCAGAGGGTCAGCAGTTCAAATCTGCCAGGCGTTCCTTGGAAATTCTTTGGGGCAGTTCTACTCTGTCCTATAGGGTCGCTATGAGTCAGAATCGACTCAACGGCACTGGATTTGGTTTTTGGTTTTCTTGGGACCAATGCTTGTGGAAGGGAAGGAAGCAGGAGTGGAGAGAGGGAGAAGCTAAGCTGCAATGCAGTCTCAGCAAAAGCTTCGGCCAACCCCATGGTGCTCTGGTGCTCAAGTGGCCCTTCAGAGATGACTCATGAGAGGTGAGGGTGCTGGGCCTTCATGATCCCTCTGCCAGTCACTGGATGCAGGCCACCACCACTGGGGCTGAAGGCCTGGCCCCTTGTTCCAGGCAATTCCCATGTTAGGCTGAAAGCTGAGGGCTGACTGCCAGCAGTACCCCAAGAAGGCGGGGGAGTATCTGGACAGATTATAACAGCACTCACCACAGCCTCCAAAATTAATTTATCACAAAAAGTCTGTCATTTCTTTGGCACAAACCCAGCCCTACTCTCTCTGACTTACACTTTTATTATGAAGAGTGGTGCCCACCCTGACACTCATCCACTAGATGAATGACCAACATACACACTCAGTCGAAAATAAAATTAAGCCAGGGTAGCCCTAATTTTAACACAGCTTTGAAAACCTCCTTCCATCATTCCTCCAAATTAGATGTAGATGTCATACCACTAACCTGGAATTTTTCTGGAAAGAACCCTTGTCAATTTTCATTTTTTATGGCCTCACTTCTCCTAATTGCAATGGATGCTGGCTTTTGATTAATCAATAAAAAGTTACTTTTGTTAGTTTCTTTCTCCACAAATTTGAGAAAAGAGCACTTATTTCGTGAACATCAGCTTCTACCTTCCATGTCCAGCCAGAGGCACCAAGTATTGCATTAATCCTGACAGGGGCAGGTGTCTTCATTTGGGCTTCCCCAAGAACAGAGCTGAAGAAAAGAACTTGGGGGCAGGTGATTCATTTGGGAGGTGATCCTTGGAAGCACTTGGTGAA
Organism: Elephas maximus indicus; assembly: GCF_024166365.1. Classification (NCBI taxonomy): domain Eukaryota; kingdom Metazoa; phylum Chordata; class Mammalia; order Proboscidea; family Elephantidae; genus Elephas; species Elephas maximus. The sequence goes on along the minus strand of NC_064843.1, from coordinate 59,622,295 downwards.
GGAGTGAAAAGAGTGGGGCAGGGAAGAAGGCAAGGCCAATAGAATCTGTTTCATTTAGCTGATTGTCACTGTAGGCAACTCTCTTAGTTTCGTGTGGCTGTCATAACAAAGCACCACCAACTGGGTGGCTTAAAACAACAAAAATACTTTGTTTCACAGTTCTGGAGGCCAGAAGTCCAAAATCAAGGTGTTAGCGGGCCATATTCTCTCTAAAGACTCTTGGGGAGATCCTTCCTTGCCTCTTCCTAGCTTCTGGTGACCCCTGGCATTCCTTGAAGTTCCTTGGATGTGGCAGCATAACACCAATCCCTGCCTCATCTCCACATGGCCATCTTTCCTCTCTGGCTCCTCTCATCTCTTTATGAGGATATCAGTCATACTGGATTAGGGCCCACACAACTCCAGGATGACCGCGTGTTAACTAATTACATCAGCAATGACCTTATTTCCAAATAAGGCCATTCAGGTGCCGGGGGTTAGAACTTCAACATATCTTTTTGTGGGGGACACACGTGATCCTTAACAGCAACGGCAGCTCAGTCTCACTGGGAACCCTCCAGGAATTGTGTAGAACACACCTCAGAGTTGTCCTTCCATTGGTCAACAGCTGCCCCCACATTTCTGGGAGTCCCCAGGGACAGGTTGAACTAGCTCTTGCAACTTCAGAGAAAGTCCTGACCCATGGCAATCAGAGGGGTGCACTGCTCAGGTCCTCTTCAAGAAAGGGCATGCAGCATAGGTGCGAGGGGTATGGTCAGCTGGCAGCCAGGGCCAGCTTCACAGGCATGCAACCTATGCAGTTGCACAGGGCCCCGGGCTTGGCTTAACGCTGTGCTGTCACCATCTTGAAAATTACATAGCTGGTCTTATTGACAGCCCTGCAAATTATGTAGCTGGTCTTACTGACTGCCTCAAGCTCTTTACTCCTTCAGGGTCTATCCTGGGTATCAAGCCAAGTTCATGCTTTTCTCAGAGCAGCTCCAGCCAATGACTGAGCAAGGCAGTGGTACAAGGAAGAGCATAAGCACTTCTATCCAACATGGGACTGCTCTAATAGGCTGGCATAGATTTTGCCAAGTCTGCCAAATAATCCTGCTTTCTCCCTTTTTTTCTCAGCCATTCCTCCCAAGAAAATCTTTTGTGCTCCTAACTCTGTCTCAGCATCTGCTTCCTGAAGAACATAACCTGCCCATGTAGCTGAAGTCAGAGGTGGGCAAGGGGATGTTATGTGAGGGCATAAAACATTACAGAGGTCACTTCACTACTATCTAGCCCCCACCATGCAACAGGTGAGGCCAGCATCTGTCGTAGATTGTAGACCTGAATTGTGTCTTCTCAGGGTAAGCCCCAATCTCTTCATGTCCACCAATCTTCACCCAATCTTTGCTACATGACTCAGACAAAACAACTAAGTGTTTGCTTCAGTTTCCCACGTGGCAGTTCAGCCCTATTGAGACATGAGCTGTGCCTTGTACTCCAGCCCTCTGAGCTCTGACCCTGCCTGATTCTGGCCCGCCTCCCTCCCTATGTTACAAAGGGGTAATTAATAAAGGAAAGAAGACTTTGACATTTGTAAAAGCCATAATCCAACATCTTGGTGGCACCCCAAATTCTTCACAAATGACATCATTGTCTATCATTTCTCTTAAAATATTTCTCCTTTCTAGCTAAGAACTTTCACCTTTTCTCACCTCCATGACCAACACTAGAAAAACTGAATTTGTATCTCTCCATGCAAGCTACACGTTACAAGGCAAAATGGCAAGTTATTGCACAGCACGTGACAGTAAAAGCAAGGATGTGATGACTCTATACTGATTTAAATATGCAAGGGGTCCAAGTGTCCCTTCCCACACCTAACTAAGCCCCAATCACATGTTCTAATGAGTACACATATGCACTCATTATATACGCACCTATAACATAGAAACCCTGGTGGAGTAGTGGTTAAGTGCTACAACTACTAACCAAAGGTTGGCAGTTCGAATCTACCAGGTGCTCCTTGGAAACCCTATGCGGCAGTTCTACTCTGTCCTCTATGGTCACTATGAGTGGAAATTGATTCAACAGCAAGGGGTTTATTGTAAATATGTACAGATATCATTGAATTCTTAGTATATGCAGATATTTTTTTCAGTTTTTTAAATTTTTTTTAATGACTAACTTGGAAAAGTATCTGAAATACAAATAACCCACAGATGGTGATTTTTATAAATATTGTATATTTATAAACCTTCATTTGGGTTTCTTCGGTACCACCTCCCAAGTAAACTACTTGCATTCAAGTCTTTGTCTTAGGATCTGCTTTTGGTGGCACCTAAAGTAGGGCACCACGGTTTGTTTGTTTGATTTGTTGTTGTTGTTGTTACATTATATAGTCTCTCAATTAACATATATTAAAAAGTACAACTACTAGTGAGGGATTTCTGATGGAGGTCCTTATCCCCAAAAAGATTGAAACCCACTGATTTAGATAAAGCCTTCATTTTATGAATGGTCCTTACAAGTCTGTGTTCTTAATAAGGGAGGTTCAGACCAGAGTCTAGATCTCTTAGACTTTCATTCTGTCATTAGACAGTAATATTTTCCTGATGCCATCATATATTGAACTACGGCATGAGTCCATCTGCATGACCAAAAGATGGCATCCATGTGTGAGAGAGCACACATGTGAGTTTTTATGCTTTTAGTTAGTGGGGGAGTGGAATAAAAGAGAGAGAGAATACCAACTCAGTCATTCCTTGTTGGTTTTCCCAGAATTTCTTCTTTTATGCACCAAACAGAGCTTTGATCTTCAACGTATTAGGGGTAAACTTCCTACCCAAACCAAATTTGCTTCCGTCTGCCTGAACATGGCCTGATATTTCTGAAATTACAGGTCCTTCCAGGACCTCTCCATTAAGGAATCAAATCCCTGTCCTTCCTCCTTGGCTCTCCCCTAAGTCTGTTGCCCTGTCTCTGAAGGCAGTTTAGTGGGGTAGAAGGGCCCAATTGTGCTATCCTCCTCCAGTCGCCTGACTGTAGGTTAAGCAAATACAGCTGTGAAATTCCTACTGATGCAGCTATACAGTATACAAAACCTCCAGCACATTTGCAGACAGTGGAGCCAGTAGCAGAATACAAGAAGAAACTCTGGTGTTCTAAAGCTGGTAGAGAAAAACCAACCAGTCAGGACCTCTGAAAACTCCACAACTATATTCTGCAAGAAGCAGCATGTCTCTCCTAGGTATCTCTGTGGCCCTCCATCTGGCTGCTTCCCTTGGGCTACTTCCTATATGACAGTGTGCCTTCTTCTCTGCTGCCCTCTTCATGATTTGTAGCTCATTTAACGCTTGTGAGTTTGTTTTTTGTAAACATTCTTCTAGACATGTTACTTCATGATGCTGTCTGCTCCGGGACATGGCCTCCTCCTCCACCAATATGTCTTCTGGGTTTTGAAAGTGCTTGATCTTTTAGGAGCTGGCAAGGAGTATTATTTGGGGGCTCTGTTCCCTCCATTTTCCTTTCCTAAACTGGGAAATGCATTGTCAAAATCAAAGACATCACTATTGTCCCGGGAGAAATGGTCTATTTGGAACCACTGGTCTCAACTGAATGTAAAATAATTTTCCAAAAGGCTGATCAAATGACTCTGTGGTCAGCTGAATAGTGACCCCCCTAAGATATTCATGTCCTAATCCCTGGAACCTGTGAATGTAACCTTACGTGGCAAAAGAGATGTTGCAGTTGGATCAAGATGAGGGTTGTGAGAAGGAGAGGTGATGCCGGATTATCCAGGGGGACAGGACATAATCACAACACTACTCGTAAGCGGGAGGCAGGAAAAGGCAATGTGATGACAGAAGCAGAGAATGAATGAAGTGACGAGCCTGGAAGGGAGCTACAAGCCAAGGAATACAGCCCCCAGAAACTGAAAAGGCAAGGAGACAGGTTGTCTTGGAGCCTCAAGAGGAAGGAGCCCTTCCGATACCTGGACATTAGCCCAGTGAGACTGATTTCAGACTTCTGACCTCTCGGCCTGTAAGAATAGATGTGTGCTGTTTGAACCCGCTAAGGTTGTATTGATTTGTTACAGCAGAAATAATAAACCAATACAAACCCTTTGTTCTTCCTGGACCCTTTGCCTCTTTATATGGTTCTCACCTTGCAGTTATACACTTTGGAGCAGTAAGTAGGCCCTGAATAGTGCATCTTGGGGTGGCAAAGTTGCCTTCTATATCTGCTTCCCCCTCCCGGTCAAGTAAAATACAAAACCTTGTCATATTTATTCTGATTCAATCAGAAGGATGTTTTTTAATTGCCCCCAATGAAGCACTTGACTTTCAAAGCAGGAAATCTGTTCCCAGGGCATACTCTGTTCTCACTGACACCATAATCACATTGATAAGTCCTCAGCAACCCCTTCCCCTCCCCATAAAGTAAAGCAGCAGAGGCACAGTGATACACAGGCAGAGTAATCCGCAGCAATGTTTTTGATTACTAAATAGGTACGTTGCTACTCAAGCCTGCAGGCCAAAGGTGAACTTCAATATCATTTGTATTTTTTATGACAGCCAACTGAGCCTCTGCGCTTGTGGCTGCTGTGCTCTGGCACTAGACAGGAGAAACAAACATGGGGAAATTTTCATGGTTATTGTTTCTTTTTAAAACCCAATCAGACCATACTTTTTCCTGAAAAATGAGGCCATTCTTGTACCAAGAAATTGATTACTATACTCAGTACTAGCAGGGACCTGTGGGGTGTGCAAATTAGTTGATCAAAATGCCCATCAATTCTTATATTACTAACCCCTGAGCAGCATCCCTTCAGAGGTGATATGATGTTTGCAAGCCTCCTTTCTCCAAGGAATAATGTGCATCCTAATGGACATATGTTGAGTCTTCTTCCATTCTCTCCTGCTCCTGAAGAGATATATTTATTTCTCAAAGGGTCCAGCCAGTCAACTCTTTGCTCACCCAGAAGCTGCCAAGATGCAACTCACTACATGGAGGAGATGTCAACCCTCAATCCTTTGAGCAAGGAGAGTCTGTCCTCAGTAGTTAGGTGACAATACATTCATTTTCCTGGGAAAATTCCAGTTTATGTCTACAGTCCTTGAGTAATTATCAGTGACGGTCCCTTTCACTTTCAAAAATGTCCTGGATGGATAATAAATTTATGGTCATTCTGCCTAGAGCTGTTCTGTGAGGATTTGGTCAGGTAGAATGGTCTGGAAAGGCAATATGATGTCAACCAAGAGCTAGAGATCAGCCTGGCTCCACCCACTCAAGGTCACCCTGGCTTAAGGTGCTGTAGCACAGGGCTTAATGAGATTCAGCCTCAAAGTGCCAACAGTGCTTGGGGGCTGCTTCTCCCTGATGCATGCTGGGAAGGTATGCAACTATGACCCCATCCAAGCATTTAAATGGCATTTCCTAAAAATAAAGCCAAGCTCCTGCCTTTATAACCTGCCACCCTATTGCTGTTGAGTTGATTCTGACTCACAGAAACCCTATAAGACAGGGTAGAACTGCCCCATAGGGTTTCCAAGGAGCAGCTGTTGGATTTGAACAGCTGATCTTTTGGTCAGCAGCCAAGCTCTTAACCAGTGCACCACCAGGGCCCCCAAATACATTTCAGCTACCTTAAAGCGGTAAATACAAGAGATAAAACCACAGTAGAATTAGTAGAGCTCTGCATGATCTTGGGTAAAAAATTTTTGTCTAAGTTCTAAAGGAAGAAACTATGCAAGAAAAGAGAAACCTGATTACACCATATTTAAGTTTTCTGAATGGCAAAAACACACCCAACTCAAACAAAAAGTCAAATTCAGCTCAAAAAAACAGTATGTACGACATATATGAGAGACGACTGGTTGATAGCTTTAACATTTAAAGACAATTCGACTAACCCGAGTTTCCTATTAATTGGCACTGTCAATTAGCTATAGCCTACAGTATAAGTAATGTACATATTGAGCTTCTAAAAATAAATTTTTAAAACCCCAAAAGAGAAAAAAGGCAAATAAATAAGCAATTTTATAAAAGAAGAAATACAGATGTCAGATTAAGCATATTCCTCCTCTCTGGTAACCAAAGAATTCAAATTAATAGTACATGCCATTTTCACCTATAGATTCAGTGATATCTCAGGCCTAGTGCCAGTGAAGAGGAGAGAGAATGAGCACCCTTGTTTACACCTGGAGGGGTGATACATTGAGCCAACCTTTCTGGAGAGCACTTTGGGTATACCTCAAAAGCCTTCCCTCTCTGCATACCCATCAACTCCTCAGTGGAGTCATTTGCACAAAGTTAGGTGGTCATAAAGCAAGAAAGACAAACTTCCAGGATTCCAGGCCTCTCCTCAAAATTACAATTAGCATTGCTGATTGCCTCTTGAGGAGGCTAATTCTGACTTTGAAAAGTCATAAAGTTCAGGACTCCCCAACCAGAGAAGCTCACTGAAAGGATAAACCCTTCCTTCTAGGTCTCTGACCTACTTCTTCCCGTGGTTAACAGTGGTTACCGACTGCCTTCTTTTTCCTCCCTCCCTCTTGGAGTCTGAGGTTAAAAGCTAGTATGGTGGACACCAGTCTGGTAGACAATATAGGTTGCGGAACACCAACCTCAATCATTCCTTGACCTGGAATTTACACTGAGAACTCCCTATAGATCAAGAGAAGGTTCCAAGAGCAGCTCAAGTGCTCTGGGGTCTCCTCTGCCCAAGGCTGGGAGCGTAGGTGTAAGGTGGGCAGAATCAGCCTGGTTTGCACCCTCCTGTTGAGAAGCACTTGGGCACCCAGCAGCCCAGAGCTCAGGGCGCACGATGCCTCTTGAGGCTCACCCGACCCCACGGCCAGAACGTGAGGCAACAAGGCCAGCAGTAAGTGTTTCTTTCAGAAACAAAATCAGCTTGGAAGCCTGGAGGAGAGGAATCTGTGGGGGAGAAACAGCTCTTGGTGCTGCCCAAGAATTTCTCATTTCCCTCCATTCATTGCCTGCCATTGTTCCTGATTATGGTTTTGCTACCGTCTATCTCACATCCTTACATTAATCTCCCATTTTGGGGCAATTTCGCCATATTGTGTTTGCTAATTTTCCATTTAGAGCAACACGGAGGCAGGTTCCTACTGCTTCCTGAATGGCTCAGAAGCCAGCTGAACAGTCAAGACACAAGAATTCTTTGCTTCTGGAGCCTGCATTTTGTGAAATAGGATTAGCTTTGAAATCTAGGCATGCCAGAAGCAGGGAGGCAGCTGCTTCCATAGAAAAGTAAACCAAGGGAGTCAGGACAGAGAAAGTGGGTGTTGAGCAAGGAGTATTGATAGACAAACCACTAATTTAGACTCTCAGGTTATCTCAGTCTACAACTGTGACACTGAGGGCAGAGGTAATAGCTTTGCTACTTTCCTCTTTTCCTTATTAAGTACAGTAATAAAGGAATTTTTCTAATCCCTTCCTATAAGAAATGAGGTAAGTTATGGGGCTTGTGAGCAGCCTAGAATGACCAAAATGGCTACCCATCCACCCACCCATCATGGCCTTGGGAGAGATTGCTGGACAACCAGGAAGCAAAGGACCTAGCCTGGGCCATCTGAAGCACAATGCGTCAATTGGCTATACCTCTGGAACAAACTTCTCTAAAACAATAACAATTTATTTAGCTCACATTTCTGTGGGTCAGAAATTTAGGCTGAAGTTATCTGGGCGATTCTTCTGGTCTCTACTGGATGCCCTCATGTGCCTACCCGTACCCATTGCTGTTGTGTCAATTCTGTCTCAAAGCAATCCTATAGGACAGAGTAGAACTGCCCTATAGGGTTTCCAAGGCTGAAATCTTTACAGAAGCAGACTGCCACATCTCTTTCCTGTGAAGTGGCTGTGGAGTTTAAATCGCCAGCCTTTCAGTTAGCAGTCAAGTACTTTAACCACTGCATCACCAGGGCTCCTCATGTGCCTACCAAAATCCAGGAAAAAAAAAAAAAAAAACCCGCTGCTGTCAAGTCAACTCCAACTCATAATGATCCTATGGGACAGAGCAGAACTGCTCTACAGGGTTTCCAAGAAACAGCTGGTAGATTCGAACTGCTGACCTTTTGGTTAGCAGCCAAGCTCTTAACCACTGTACCACCAAGGTTCCCATGTGCCTTCAGTTGGCTGCAATTTGGCTTTAATGATCTTGTTTGGACTTTCTCACTTTCTCTTCAACTGGAACAACTGAGATGACTTGGCTCTGATACACAAGGTCTCTTATCCCCAAGCAGGTTAAAGCTCTATCTTATTCACACAGTAGATGCAGGGGTCCAAAGAAAGCAAGCAGAATCATGCAAGATCTGTTGGGACACAGGCCCAGAAATGCACACCATCTCTTCTGCTACATTATATTGGCTAACGCAAGTCAAAAGGTCAGAGTCAAGGAGTGTGGAAATACACTGCCCTCTTGATGGGAGGAATTCCAAAGTCACACTGCTAGAAAGGTGGATACAGCAAGGAATAAACAATTGTAGCCAGTTAGTAGTTTTTGCAATCTTCCACGGCCAGCCATAAGGATTCTTTGCCCAGTCCCCATATAGTATAGTAGATATGAAGACAGACTCAAGATGTCTTCCATAAAGCAGTTTTGGTCAAAGAACACCCCAGGACTCTTCCTTCTACATTGGTTTAAAACCTAATCATTCCATTGTGACACCCATAGGACATTTTTTCAATCTAAACACCATCAACTGGCGAGGCAGTAACTTCTACAAGACTGAAATCTTGGCAGATAAGGCTCCGAGGGTTCAGCAAAAACAAAGAACATAAAGCAACTCTGGATAGCTTAAGAAAGGAATTTGTTAAAGTAGGAATGATTAAACAACAAAAAAGGGATGTTGGAGCACCCACAGTCATTACCATTCCTAGGCCTCAGGTAAAACTCAGCAGAAACTGGAGCCTAGGATGAGGGGCCACCAGACAGGAACTAGAGTCAGGGAAAGACACAGCCACTTCCAGAAACTTAATCCCAAGCAAACAAGAAATAATGAAGAAATACCTTGGCCTCTCTCTTCCTTTCCTTCTAGTGCCACTTAATGGCCGGATTCAACTGAAAGCCTGAAGGCAAGAGAGTCTATCTCCCTTGGTCTTACCTGGTTTTCAGCATTCACCTAACCAGGGTTCCCTATGAATTTGACCCTAATCTATCCATGCAGTGTAAATATAATAACTGGTGAGTATTGAGTTCTACCTATTGTGCTACCTAACCATACTTAGCTTTGAAAACAATTCTATGTAACAGATACTATCATTATTTTAGAGATAAGAAACTGAGGTCAGCCTCTCAGGACAGAGCAGTACAGAGAAGGGTGAAGAATGGATTGGGGGAGGGCAGGAATTCAACATCACATTACCACTGTGGCCACCAATGATGGTGGATGCTGCTGTTACAACCATTGTCACTGTACTCCCTGAGAATGGGGTGGCTCCTATCACTGCTGCCACCACCCCATTCCAGGATGGACTGTTCAGCCTCCACTTATTTCCAGCACTAGCCCGCAGGCCAAAGTTTGACAATGGAGGTGGTGGCTCTGAGCCTAAGGAGCCTAAGGCACACACCTGCACCCTGGAGACAAGAGAGAGTAGGGACACAAGCATTCAGCACTTTTAGTCACTATCATTTGGGGTTAGACCTTGTATTCCTACAAGATATACAAGGTGGAGCATTCTCCAAACACAGAATGGAGGTTCCACGTCAACTTGGCTGGGCCATGATTCTCAGTGGTTTAGCAGCTATGATGTAGTTTGGCAGTCATATAACGATGTGATCACCTCCATGATGAGATCTGATAAGATGTAATCACTTTCATGATGGGATCTACTGTGAGTACCCAATCAGTTGAAAGGGAGTTTCCCTAAGGGTGTGGCCTGCACCCAATAAAAGTGGACTTTCAGGCAAGGCTCATGGGCTTTTGATTGCACTGGATCCTGCAGCTGGCTTCTGTTCATTTGATCTTGGGACTTGAGACTTGAGCTAGCAGCTTACCTGCCATCTTGCCTGCCAATCTTTGGATTCATCAGTCTACCAGCCTGGGAGCCAGAGCCCTGCTATCCGACTTGCTGATCTTGGGTTTACCAGTCCCCTGGGCTACATGAATCAGGAGAAGCCTCCAGCCTGACCCTCGTTCCGGCCTCTACAACCACATGAGCCATTTCCTTAATATAAATATCTCTTTATATATATTTATATGCTTCTCTAGAGAACCCAGTCGAAGACAGGAGTTGACATAAAAGCTGGATAGCCAAAAAGAATAACCTCTACAAAAGTCCTTGCTATCTGCTGTGTGTGTCTGCTGCATGGGGCAGCCCAGTCCCACCTGCTCCCTTTACCATCAACTTTGAGATCTCAAATGAACGCTGAAATCTGTGATGGTTGCTCCTGAATCACCATTCACCCCAGTCCTGCAGACTCCCGGACGCTCTCAATTGCACGAGGAGTCTCTTTCCCACTTCCTCACACCTGGAGGCCCCTCAGGATGTCCTGGTAGGAACAGGGCTATAGGGACCACAGGAGGGAGCAGCCACACTTTGAAGGAACCATAGTAGGAGAACCATGTGTGGACAGCTAAGGAAATAAGGGTCATTATGCAACGCTCTGATATGGTGACACTGCTCTTGGGAAGCCGGAACATACTCATCTTTTGCCTGCTGCAGATCTTCTAGAAGCTACTACCTTCTGTTGATCAAATCCTGGCACAGGGATTTGCCTCCTATTGCCTGCCAACTGCCTTTAGCACTCATTACAAATTCCCCCAAGAAAAGTCATGGGTCCCCTGACTCATCCCAACATATGGCATCAGGATTGAGAGCTGACTCTGTGGGGTGAGCAGGATTAATTTAGAGTCTGCATTCCATTCACCTGGGTCTCACCTGGAATAAATGATTTTCAGCATTCACCTAGCCAGGGTTCCCAATGTATTTGACCCTAACCTACTCATGCAGTGTAAATATAATAGCTGGTAAATATTGAGTGCTAACGATTGTGCAAGCCCTGTTTAAATGTTTACCTACCTAACCACACATAGCTTTGACAACAACTCTGTGTAATGGATACTATTATCATTTCTCTTTTACAGATGAGAAACTGACACTCCAAGAGGTTAAGAAACTCCCCCAAGATCATACAGCTGATATGTGGCAGTGCTGGGATTTTAACGCAGGCAGAGCATAAGCTCCTGACCAATATGCTCTAAGGTAAATGGTGGTCCCAACTGCGCCCCAGTGTTCTGCAGGGTTTAAGTGTCTTATACGTCCATGGGAAACCCTGGTGGCATAGTGGTTAAGTGCTACGGCTGCTAACCAAAAGGTCAGCAGTTCAAATCCGCCAGGCACTCCTTGGAAGCTCTACGGGGCAGTTCTACTCTGTCCTATAGGGTTGCTATAAATCGGAATCAACTTGATGGCACTGGGTTTTGGGTTTATATGTCCATGTATTTTCTTCAGTTATATCTTACCTCATGACTGTCTGTTTTGAAGAATGATCACTTATATTTGATAAGTGAAAAAAAATTAGAATATTTTCCAGATTTTTATCAGAGGAATAGTCATGAGTTATTATCTAGATTACTACGTGTACTGAATTTTAACACTCACTACATTAATTACACATTTACGTTCTCTGGGTGCTGAGCTAAGGGCCTTTTATCTGTCATCTCAATGAATCCTCATGACTTTTCTAGAGACAACTAGGGCCCTGTAATCTCACCTCCCTCCCTACACTGGATCAAACCTCAGGGGGCCAGTCCAGAAGCAAACCTGTGAAATTGATTTCAACATTTTGTTCAAAAAGAGTATTAGCAAACGCTTTGACAGTAATTACCAAAGAGGAACATGTACATACTCTGACACAACAACTCCACTTCTAGGCACAGACCCGGCAGAAACACATACTTATGTTTACCAAAAAACAAGCACTAGAATGTTTGGTTTTAATCAATTGCACCAAACTGAAAATAACCAATGCCCGTCAACAGCACAATTAATACACAAAACTGTATTTTATTCATATAATGACATACTATAAAGTACTAAGAATGAACGATTTACAACTGCATGCAACAACATGGAAGAATCTCACAGACAACGGTGAATGAAAGCATACATACTGTATGATTCCATCTATATAAACTATGTTCTAGTTATCTCTTGCCGTGTAAAAAACCACCCCAAAAGTTAGTGGCTTTAAATGACGACATTCGTTTTGCTCTTGAATCTGAATTTGGGCAGGGCTTGCTGGGAATAGTTCACCTCTGTTCCATTCCAAGTCAGTGGGGAAGACTGGAAAGCAGAGGGCAGGAGTCATCTGAAGGCTCCTCACTCACATGTCTGGGGTTGGTGCTGGCTGTCAGCTGGGCCCGCACTGGGGCTGCAGTTGGAACATGTACACATAGCCTCACCAAGTGACTGCTTGGCTTCCCTACAGTGTGGTGGCTAGGTTTCAAGGGTGACCATCTGAAAAGGATCAGGGAGTAGCTGTGTTGCCTTCCATCACAGTCGTAAGTCCACATATATTCAAAGGGAGGAAGCAGAAACCTGACCTTTCAATGAAGCATGTCAGCATCACATAGAAAGAAGTGGTGGGATGGAACATATTCATGTAGCCATTTTTGGAAAATACACCCATCCCAAAGAACAAAAACAGGCAAAACTCACCTGTGGTCTTAGAAGGCAAGGAGGTAGTGGTTCCCCTTAGGAGGGTGGGAGTGACTTAGAGGGAACATGAGAGGGGCTTCTGGGGTCTCATAATGGTCTAGTTCTTGATCCAGTACTGATTCATCTCGTGAAAATTCATCAAGCTGTACACTTGTGAAGGAGTTCTGGTAGCACAGTGGTTAAAGCACTTGACTGCTAACTGAAAGTTTGGAGGTTCTAACACACCAGTCGCTCTATAGGAGAAAGATGTGGAAGTCTGCTTCTGCAAAGATTACAGCATTGGAAACCCTATGGGGGCAGTTCTACTCTGTCCTTTAGGGTCGCTATGAGTCAGAATCAACTCAACAGCAATGGGCGCACTTGTGATGTGTGTACTTCCTGTATGTATGCTATAATTCAACAATTTTTTTTTTTTTTTTAAGAATGTTAGCAATATAAGTTTGACAGAGCTTGGTGAATTCAATATGTTCAATCCAAAGTTTCTTCAACAATACGCCCAAGTCAATTCTACTGGTACATAATTTCAGAGGGGAATGAAAGCACTCACCTCTGTTGGATTCTGGCCCTCTTACAACTTACCAATATGGAGCAAATGGGTTTCTTTTTCTCAGGGTGAGAGGGAGATTTGTTGTTCTTGTTAGTTACTGTGGAGTTATTCTTGTGCCTGGCTTGTGTCCTTTCTTATTTAAGCTGATGTCAGTGTCAGCCTGGTGAGCTATGTCTCTCAGAGAGCTGGTAAAACTTGGCCCTAGGCCCAATTTACAAAGTCTTGTGAAGTTTCAAAATCCTCCTTGTAATCTCTTTCCACCTGGAGCTTTCTTTCTTCCAAATGCTTCAACCTCAATACTGCCTTGTTATCCAAACATAAACCCAATCCTTCACTGGTTTCCATTAAAAAAAAAAAAATTCACTTACCTCAAGCATTTCATGAGTTTATTAACTTCACTAAAGATTTGAGAGGGTAAGGAAAGGTTTCTGTATTAGCTCGTGTGAAGGAATTAAAGAAAAATCGAGGTATCTGGTATGATCTGAAATGGCCAGTATGAGCAATGGGTGCGAGTCTCTGTTGACTGACTCCATTTTCACCCTAGCGGCGCCATCTTCCATACTGTTTCTAAAAGAGGAATGTCCAATAATGATGACGTAACTACACTGCAACTCCTCCCTGTCACGTGTCTGTGTAATTGCCACATTGTAACCAATCTAAGAGACGTAGACTCTTTCAAGCTAATCACTTTACAGAGCTGGGCACAGGAAAACTTCCTTACAAGTTCTGCTCCAGGAATTCCTGCATTGTGAGCTCCTGCCACAGAAACCTACGTTTTAATGGGTCCCCACCACCAGAAGCCCTGCCTTAAAATGGTCGAGTATTAATCGAGTAATTCCTTTTGATGATCTAAGCCTATGATTACCAATAAAGTAATGTTTTTAAATGATCTAAGTTTTTAAATTCCAATCAAACAAAGAGTTTTAAATCCATTGTTCTATAAAAGGTCACTGCTGAGTTGCCATTTTGAATTTCTGGATCCCACCACGTGGAGTTCAGTTTATTCCCAACTTGAGCTGCCCCTTTTCTTTTAATAAATCTCTCAGTTTTACACTAATCAGAGTATGGGTGGTTACTCTTTGACAAGCTATTACCACAATGTGCTGTGTAACAAATAATCTAAAAGCTAAGTGACATACAAAAATAATTCATCCTCCAATCACAGATCTTGGGATCAGGTAGGCTTTGGCTGATCTAGTCTGGACTTGGATAGGCTTGGCTCAAGCTGTGGGTTGAGTCCAGGTCTGCTCCATGTGTTCCACATTGTCCTTGGTCCTGCAGATACCCAAAATGTGTTCTTATCTTGGTGAATGTCAGGGGTGCAACAGAGCAAAGCCCCTGCCCAAGAGCATTTTAAGCCTCTGCTTATGGTGTATCTGCTAATATGTCCCAATGGCCAAAATGAGTCATATGGCCAAGCCCAAAGTCAAGGGAAAAATACTCCTCTCCCATGAGGTCATGGCAAGAGTGTGAATGTATAATGTTGGGTGGGTGGGGGAAGCAGAATCAAGATCAGTTATTCAAAGTCCCACAATGTCATACCATTAGTACAGCCTCCTGCCATTCCCTAGCCTCAGGCAACCTCTCTCCCCTTTCCTCTCTTTCACTTTGCCTCTCTCCAGAGTTTTAAGAAAAGCCTTCCCCTAATATCTGCAACAGTTTCCCTTCCATTCAGGCCTGAAGCATTGCTCTATTCTCCAAAGCCCAGACTAAGTAACGTGGGTCTCTCCTTACAAGTCACCGTGAAGACTGTTGAAAAAATTAATTTGTTCAAAACCTATATATAGAATAGACAAAAGACCTCTCAGAGTCTGTAGTCACAACGATGCTGAAACATCCACTAGAAGACCCTAAAAAAAAAAATAAGTCCTCACTTTTCAGCCCTCCAAGCCCTTTCTCAGGCAACCTCTGAAGTCAGGGAGATAAGTATTGAATCTCCAGGCTCTTAAAGCCATTAGAAGTAAAGGTGAAGTTCCCTGGGGAAGTTGCCTAAGCCTTTTTCTGAATGAACCTCTGTCCAAAAGCAAACAAAACAAACTCCCTTTGCAAGGGTCTCAGAGGCAGTGCTTTCACGGAGCATCCATATGCCAGTGCTAGAGCTTGTCCCCAGGAAACCAGAAAAATCAAGTAGAAAATTAAGCCTTTGCTCCATCTCCTCTCACAGTGGAGCCTCGGGGTGTAAGGGAAGGCAGCATAACCCATGCCTCCCCAGGGGTGATTTGATGCTGACTGTTTCACAATAAAGTAATGAGCCTATCCAAAGTTCTCCTGAAAACTACTGATTTGCATTACTTGGTTTACTTTGGGTTGGGGGGAGGGGGTGAAGCTATAAAATCAGTTTACGTACAATATTTTCAGAAACATGAAAAAAAATAAAGTGTTTGGACACAGGCTACAAACCATGACAAGGCAGCAGGCCTCTAGAAAGCAGTGGGTCTGAGATGATGGCCAAGCTGACCTGCAGACAACTGCTGTAATTAGCTGCTGTCGAGTCAGCCCACAGTAACCATGTTCACAGTGGAATGGAACGCTGCCCAGTCATGCACTGTTGTGATCCATAGGGTTTTCACTGGCTGATTTTCAAAAGTAGATCACCAGGCCTTTCCTACTAGTTCATCTTAGTCTGGAAGCCTCCACTAAGAGATAGGTGGTGGCTGCCCATGGGGTGCGTTGTCCAGGAATCAAACCCAGTTTTCCCACTTGGAGGGCAAGAATTCTACCACTGAATCACCAATGCCTCAGAGGCAACCATAAGGTTAGTGTATTGCTTTAATTCTAAGGTCCTGGGGTTTTCTCCCACATTTTAACAGCTCTATTGGGATACATCTTATTATCGAAGGTTCCTTCCAACCACTTCCTCTAGCAGCTGGTTATGACATAGTTGCCTTAGTGACATAGTTGCCTGAGTCTGTACGTGCTCAAACCTTAAAAGGATCACCATCAAAACCAGAAGAATGGGCCTCATCAGCGTAAATGGATATCCTGGAGCCAATAGTGGAGCATCCGATTGAGATGGGGTGGAGGTAGTGAAACATATTCAGCAGCCTTCCCAAAGCAGGATCAAAAGCAGCCACCTTTCCTTAACCGCAAAATCAACTTAAGAGCCTAAAGCCAGTGGCTTTTCCTTCTTGTATGGATTATATCAAGAATTGCTCCATTGCAATTCTAGGAAGATAAAGGCATAAACAGACCATTGTTCTAACCCCCTCCGCCCCCCCCCAAATACAACAAAGGAATGGGGCTTGGCTTTGAGGGACTCTGAATCAGGAAGCTGTGGACAGCAGCAGGGAACTGCAGACAAGAAAGAATCAATGAATCAACAATGAGTCGAGTTGTATACAGCAGGAAAATCCTTTCTCCCAACGGCCCCACCCCTCCTCCTCCCAGCAATAGATGTTGGCTGCTGTGAACTGTGAACAGCCCCAGCAAAAAAGCCTGCTTCCCTAACCCCCATACTCCTGCCTATACAAAGAGACAGGACTCCAAGACTCTTCTCTAAATTCGACAAGGCCTACCTCCCCACATGTCCATTTGGAGCATGCCAGTGCCTCCCCCACTTGGACACTGTCAGCTGCAAGGTTGCCGTGAACCGCTACAGAAGGCCCCTGCAGTAGAATCTGCCCCCATAGTCAACACTCTACCTGCCTCCCTGTGCACCCATAGGTCAGGCCTCTATAACTTGCAGGAAGACCTTCCTGGGGTCAGTTTGGGTCTGTTTGCGCCCCCTTCTGGTTAGCACTGAGGACTGCTGACTGTCTGCTGTGTGTAGGAAGCTGGCAACTTGAGTGGAGATTATACCAACAGCCAACATACTAAGTTGGGGGTGGGTGTGGGCTCTGATAGGAACAAGGCAAACCTCCCTAAGGGTCCAATGGAATGTGACAGCCCAGCCCCTCCCCCACCTGGTGACGGGGAGCTGCCAGACTGCTGCAAATTGCTACAGAAGGCACCCTGCAGTAAAGTCTGCTTCCATGGTCAACACTCTACCTGCCTCCCTGTGCACCCCATACCTCAGGCCTCTGAAACCTACAGGACGGATATCCTGGAGGTCAGTTTAGGTCTACCTGCTCCACCATCCAGTCAGCTCTGAGGGGTATAGTGACTGAGGCTGCTGTGTGCTAGGAAGCAGGCATCTTGAGTGAAGGCTGCACACACAGCCAACATAATACAAGGGAGAGGGAGCACTGACAGCAAGGAGGCAGAACTCCCAGAGGGATTGTTCAGGGCACGACAGCCCCTCCCCACCCAGTAACTGTTAGCTGCTGGACTGATGCAAATTCCTACAGAAGGTGTCCTACAGTGGGGCCAGAAAGCAAGTCACTTAAGTAGAGACCGCTTCCCAACCACCTAGGGCCACTGGGGCACTGACACTAACAAGACAGATCTCTCAGAGGTCTTCTTGGAAGTGCCAGCCCCTCCTTCTCCTGAAACAAAGGAAAGTCTGTCCGTGCTTCTCCTGAATGCCAACTCAGATATAAGCAACCCCCAAAGAGCAGGGATGAAAGCCTTAAGCAAAATCGGAGGGCAACACCCAGCCCTGCAGGCTTGGTTGCAGAAACAGAGAAGGGAAGGGAGTAATAACCAGAGAGGGGACTGCAGACCTATTGATCAGAGAGTGATATCTCACCTGAGTGACGGTGATGCTGGTGGACAGACTGGTCACAGCGTATTCTCTGGTGTGTTTGGGAGACATTGGAAGTTGAAAACTGGTATCTAGCACTTTCGAATACTAAACAACCAGGGAGGAAAGATGAACTACCACAGAAAGGGAGAGGAAATGCTGTGCAAAGGCCAAAACTCTGCCTCCCTAAGATTTTTTTTTTTAGCAGAAAGTAGCACAGGCCTAGAGTAATAGAGGAATTTAGCAAACCTGCAGGGTACAAGGTCGACGAACAAAAATCAATTGGGTTTCTATACACCAGCAATGAGAAATCTGAAAGGAAAATTAGGGAAACAATTCCACTTACAATGGCATCTAGGAGAATAAAATGCCTAGGAATAAACCTAACCAGGGATATGAAAGACTTATACAATGAAAATCATAAAACACTTCTAAAAGAGAGTAAAAAAAAAAAAGAAGCCTTAAATAAATGGAAAGATGTTCCATGTTCATGGACTGGAAGACTTTAACATTGTTAAGACATCAATACCACCCAAAGCAATCTACAGATTCAATGCAGTTCTGATAAAAATTACAACAGCCTTCTTTACAGAAATGGAAAAAAAGAATTTTCAACTTTATAAGGGATGGCACCAAAAAACCAAACCTGTTGCCATCAAGTCGATTCCAACTCATAGCGACCCTACAGGACAGAGTAGAACTGCCCCATAGAGTTTCCAAGGACCACCTGGTGGTTTTGAACTGCCTACCTTTTAGTTAGCAGCTGTAGCACTTAACCACCATGCCACCTATATGGAATGGCAAGAGGCCCCAAATAGCTAAAGCAATGTTGCAAGAGAAGAACAAAGTAGGAAGGCTCACACTTCCGGATTTTAAAGCATATTATACAGCTACAGTAACCAAAACAGCCTGGTACCGGTATAATAACAGACACAGAGATCAATGGAATAGAAATAAGAGTCCAGAAGTAAACCCACACATCTATGGTCAACTGATTTTTTAGCAAGGGTGCTAAGTCCATTTGAGGGGAAAGAAGAGTCTCTTCAATAAATAGTGTTGAGAAAATTAGATTTCCACATGCAGAACAAGGAAACAGGATCCATGTCTCACACCATACAGAAAAACAAATTCAAAACAGATTGAGGACCTAAAATGTGAATACTAAAACAATAAAATTCTGAGAAGAAAATACAGGGGCAATGCAGTTAGGCCTAGCTTTTAACGACGGATTACCTAATATAAAATAAAAGCACAAACAGCAGAAGAAAAAATAAGCAAACAGGACTTCATAAAAGTTAAAAAAAATTTTTTTTGTTCATCAAAAGACTTTACCAAAAAAGTAAAAAGATAAGCTACTAACTGGAAAAGTATCTCCGGAAACCATATATCTGATAAGAATCTAATAACCAAAATATATAAAACTTCAACAACTTAAAAACAAAAAGACGAATAACCCAATCATAAAATGGGCAAAGGACCTGAATGGACATTTCTCAAAAGAAGACATTTAAATGGCCACCAAACACATGAAAAGATGCTCAGCATCATTAGCCATCAGAGAGATGCAAATCAAAACTACAATGAGATACCATTTCACTCCCACTGGGATGGCTAAGATAAAATCATACAAACAAAAAACAGAAAATAAATGTTGGTGAGAATTCATGTTCCAAACAAACGTTCCGAGTGTTTGGGACAAAGTTAAATGCTGGAGAGGTAGGTAAATGGGAAACAAATCTGGACACTACCCATCAACGGTAGGATAAATAAATTGGGGTAATTTCATGGAATGAAATATGATACAGCAAAGAGGATAAACAATCCAAAGTATGTGCAAAAAGGGGACGAATTTCACAGATATAGTGTTGAACAAAAGGATCCAGGCACAAAGCACACAGAGGACATGAGTCTATTTATATAAGAGCAAAAACTGGAGAAACTGAATAGTGTTGTTATAAATTGGGATCATGGTTTCCCTTATAGATAGGGGGGTTGAGTAGGGAGTGAGAAGAGGCCAAAGGGGGACATTTGAGATGCTGGGAATATCCTGCTTCTTGATCTGGGTGTTGGTTATTGAGGTATGTTCAGTTTATGAAAATTCACCAAGCAGTACACTTGGGATGTGTTCACCTCCTGTATGTATGTAAGTTACCTGTCAACGAAAACTTTTAAAAAGGAAGGTCCCTTGAGTTGTCAAAATTGGGGAGGAAACCAAACAGGCTGGGTACAGAGCTAAAAAAAATTAGAATAACTTAATTACCTTCCACTTTTATCAGACTGCCCAAAACAACACCCTGAGCAAACTGTATACTTTTTGTCAGTACAACTTAATGAAATAGTGCTCTGTCAACAAAAAAGAATTCCCCCAAGAGCACCAGGAACTGAGTTTCACATACATCAATCAAGGCTTCGGAAGTGTCTGCTTCCTTAAAGGAAGATATGAAAATACACACAAACACATACGTGCACATACACACACTCACACTCACACTCACATTCAACAATCTCTAATAATCAATTTATAGCTTAGGATAAACCATAGCACTGCTTCGGTCATTTCATTTTGTCCATTTTGTGGCCCCAACCTCTCCCCAGATGACATTTATCTTCATTCTTCCCATACTCTAATAATGCAATGTAACAGTATGTGCTTATTTAATCAATATTGATTGGACATTCCAATCACCAGTAATTATCAACACATCTTGATCTCAATATTCATCAATTTCAGACTGCAGCAGTTCCTAAAAATCTTCAATTTTTTCACCTTTAGCATTTGTGGTTGGTGTATAATTTGAATAATAGTCATATTAACTGGTTTTCCTTGTAGGCATATGGATTTTAGCCTATCACTTACAGCACTGCACTTCAGAATAGATATTAAAATGTTCTTTCTGATGATAAATGCAATGCCGTTCCTCCTCAATTTGTCATTCTTGACCAGGAGCACATAAACCAGTAAGCAAGGTATGGCTTGAATTAAGCAAGACCAAAGACGTAGTAAAACTCAAGTGAAATTGTGCACTACAGATTAGTAAGTAAGGACAAGTAAGCCTGTGCATATCCTGCTTATTGCATAATCCCTCCCTGTTCTCGACACAGTTGATCATATGATTGTTGGATTCAAAAGGGCCAATCCCAGTCCATTTCAGCTCGCTAAGGCCTAGGATATCAATCTTCAAGCATTCCATTTCATTTTTGACAACTTCCAATTTTTCTTGATTCATACTTCGTACATTCCACGTTCCAATTATTAATGGATTTTTATTTTAAAAAAAAAGATGTTTACAGCTGTTGCTTCTCATTTTGAGTCATGCCACATGAACAAATGAAGGTTGATGCCAGATATCATCTCATAAAATTCTGTAAGAACAATGGTTTATTTGTCAGAAATACTTTTTTCAACAACACAAATGACACCTATACATGTGGATCACATCAGATGGTTTACACAGGAATCAAATGGGCTACATCTATGGAAAGGGATGATAGAGAAGCTCAGTATAATCAGTCAAGACAAAGTTGGTGACAGACCGTCAATTTTCATACGCAAGTTCAAGTGGAAGCTGAAGAAAATCTAAGCAATCCAAGAAGCCAGTGTACAACCTTGGCTACATTCTGCCTGAACTTAGAGACTATCTCAAGGATAGATCTGATAACTAAACAAATGACTGAAGACCAGGAGACTTGTGGGATGACATATGTGAAGAAAGTAAAAGTTTATTAAAAATACCGGAAAGAAAATACCAAAATATATGCCAGATGAGACTCTGAAACCTGCTCTTGAGTGCAGAGTAGATAAAACAAATTAAAGAAATGGACAGAATATTTCAAAGGGTGGCACAAGAAGATGAGGTGTCTTAGGTACCTAGCGCTGCTGTAACAGAAATACTGCAAGTGAAGGCTTTAACAAACAGAAAATGATTGTCTCACAGCTAGGAGGTAAAAGTCCAAATTCCAGGTGTCAGCTCCAGGGAAGACTTTCTCTCTCTCTCTGTTGGCTCTGGGGCAAGGTCCTTATTATCAGTATTCTCCTGTTCTAGGAGCTTCTCACTGCCGGAACCACAGGTCCAAAGTATGCCCTCTGCTCCCTGTTCTGTTTTCTTGGTGGTAGGAGGTCCTGCTCCTCCATGCTCAAGTCTTTCTTTTAATTTCTCAAAAGAGACTGACTCAAGATAAAACCTATACCTGTAGATTGAGTCCTGCCTCATTAACATAACTGCCTCTAATCCTGCCCCATTAACATCATACCCAGTAAACCCAGTGCTGTTGAGTCAGTTCCGACTCATAGCGACCCTATAGGACAAAGTAGAACTGCCCTGTAGAGTTTCCAAGGAGCACCTGGTGGATTCAAACTGCCGACCCTTTGGTTAGCAGCCGTAGCACTTAACCACTACGCCACATAGAGGTTAGGATTTACAACACATAGGAAAACCACATGGGATCGCAGAATGGTGGACAACCACACAATACTGGAAAATCATGGCCTAGCCAAGTTGATATACATTTGGGGGGGACACAATTCAATCCATAACGCAAGGTAAAATATTATAATAAAATGTGCAAAGACCAGGAGTTAGAAAATGAAAGAACACACTCAGCATTTCTCAAGCTGAAAGAACTGAAGACAAAACTCAAGCCTTGAGTTGTAATATTGAAGAATTCTATGGGCAAAAAGTTGAATGATGCACAAAGCATCAAAAGAAGATGGTAGGAATAAACAAAGTTGCTATACCGAAAAGAATTGATTAACTTTCAACCATTTCAGGAGGTAGCATATGATCAAGTGACAGTAAGGGCACAACTGAGAGAAAGCTGCCTAGGGCAAATTACTGTCCCAATATATTCTGTCTCTTACTCCCACTTTTTTTTTTTTAAAGAATATTTTATTGTGTTTTCAGTGAAAGTTAACACAACAAATTAGGTTCTCATTTAACAATTTCTATACAAATTGTTCAGTGACATTGTTTACATTTTTGACCATGTGTCAACATTCTCAATATTTCCATTTTGGATGTTCCATTTCCAGTAATTTAGTTTCCCTGCCCCCTTATTTTCTTATCTTTGCTTTAGAGTAGTTGTTTATTGTTTGGTCTCATATAGATGGTTTTTTAAAGGAGCATAGTACTCATGGCTAATACTCTTTATTTTATGAGCTAATCTGTTATTTAGCTAAAAGATGACCTCAAGGGATAGTTTCAAGCTCAGGTTTAAAGAGTATCTCAGGGCGATAGTCTTAGGAAGTCCTCTGGTCTCAACCAGTCCGGTAAGCCTGGACTTTTTAAGATTTTGAGTTCTGATCCATATTCTTCTCCCATTCTGTCAGGATCCATCTATTATGGCTCTGATCATAATGGCCAGTAGTGGTAGCCAGGCACCATCTAGTTCTTCTGGTCTCAGGGTAGATGAGGCCATGGTCCATGTCAGTGTCCATCTATTATGCCTCTGATCAGAATAGTCAGTCTTGGTAGCTGGGCACCATCTAGTTCTTCTAGTCTCAGGGTAGTTGATGCTGCAGTTCATGTAGATTATTAGTCCTGTAAACTACTTTCTTCTCTGAGTTTTTTGTTTCCTTCTTTCTCTTCTGCTCTGGGAGAACAGAGATAAATAGTTGTATCTTAGTTGGCTGCTTGCAAGCTTTTAAGACCCCAGGCACTACTCACCAAATTAGGACGTACAACATAAACTATATTATGCCAATTGACGAAGTTGTCCCACAAGACTATGCTCCTAATCCTTCAAACCCAGAAAACCAATCCCACAAGGTATTTGGTTATATCTAAGAAGTATCTGTAACTGTGCCCCCATGTGTTTTATTATACATATGAATATATATGCACACACACATATGTTGTTGTTGTTGTTGTTGTTAGGTGCCATCAAGTTGTTTCTGACTCGCAGTGACCCTATGTACAACAGAACAAAAATGCTGCCCAGTCCTGTGTCATCCTCACAATTGTTGTTATGCTTGAGACATTTGTTGCAGCCACTGTGTCAATCCATCTTGTTGAGGGTCTTCCTCCTTTTTGCATGCTTTACTAAGCATGATGATCTTCTCCAGGTACTGATCCCTCCTGATAACCATGTCCAAAGTATGTGAGAAGTCTCACCACCCTCGCTCCTAAGGAGCATTCTGGGTGTACTTATTCCAAGTCAGGTTTGTTCATTCTTCTGGCAGTCCATGGTAAATTCAATAATAAAAATTCAATAGTCCCTGCCAATACCGTAATTCAAATGTATCAGTTCTTTAATCCTCCTATTCATTGTCCAGCTCTTGCATGCATATGAGGCAATTGAAAATACAATGGCTTGGGTCAGACACCTTAGTTCTCAAAGCAACACCTTTGTTTTTAATACTTTAGGTCTTTTGCAGCAGATTTTCCCAATGTAATATGTCATTTGATTTCTTGATTGCTGCTTCCATGGGCATTGATCGTGGATCCAAATAAAATGAAATCCTTGACAACTTCAGTATTTTCTCCATTCATCATTATGTTGCTTATTGGCCATTTGTGAGAATTTTTGTTTTCTTTATGTTGAAGTGTAATCTATACTGAAAGCTGTAGTCTTTGACCTTCACAGTAAGTGCTTCAAGTCCTCTGTACTTTCAGTTAGCAAGGTGTCATCTTCATATTGCAGGTTATTAATGAATCTTCCTCCAATCCCAATGCCACATTCTCCTTCATATAGTCCAGTTTCTTGGATTACTTGCTCAGCATACAGAATCTATATATGCACACATATATACACACCTATACATACCTATACACATATTTGCATACACACATACATATGCAAACCGAAAAACCAAACCCATTGCCATTGAGTTAATTCTGACTCATAGCAACCCTATAGGAGAGAGTAGAACTGCCTCATAGGGTTTTCAAGGACGAGCTGGTGAATTCAAACTGCCGACCTTTTGGTTAGCAGCCAAGCTCTTAACCACGGTGCCATCAGGGCTCCAATACATATGTAATACATATGTAAACACACATATATTCTGGGGTTGTTGTTACAAAATTATATATGTCATAGTATTTGCCAAAAAATCCTTTTTTCTTCTGTACTTCTTAGTAACAGCAATTACCTTGGTCAAGCTGTACCCACTTCACCCATATTCCCTGTCACTTTTCCCATCACCAAAAATACTAAGTGCCTAGTATCTAAAGCTGAAAAAACTGAAGAAAAAATTCAAGCCTCGATTTGCAATAGTGAAGAATTCTATGGGGAAAATATTAAACGAGGCAGGAAGCATCAAAAGAAGATGGAAGGAATACGCAGAGTCATTATACCAAAAAGAATTAGTCGATATTCAACCATTTCAAGAGGTGGCAAATGATCAGGAACCGATGGTACGGAGGGAAGAAGTCCAAGCTGCTCTGAAGGCATTGGCGAAAAACAAGGCTCCAGGAATTAATGGAATATCAATTGAGATGTTTCAACAAACAGATGCAGCACTGGAGGTGCTCACTCGTCTATGCCAAGAAATATGGAAGACAGCTTCCTGGCCAACTGACTGGAAGAGATCCATATTTATGCCTATTTTCAAGAAAGGTGATCCAACTGAATGTGGAAATTATAGAATAATATCATTAATATCAGGCAAGCAGAATTTTGCTGAAGATCATTCAAAAACGGCTGCAGCAGTATATTGACAGAGAACTGCCAGAAATTCAGGCCGGTTTCAGAAGAGAACGTGGAACCAGGGATGTCATTGCTGATGTCAGATGGATCCTGGCTGAAAGCAGAGAATACCAGAAGGATGTTTACCTGTGTTTTATTGACTATGCAAAGGCATTCAACTGTGTGGATCCTAACAAACTATGGATAACATTGCAAAGAATGGGAATTCCAGAACACTTAATTGTGCTCGTGAGGAAACTTTACATAGATCAAGAGACAGTTGTTCAGACAGAACAAGGGGATACTGATTGGCTTGAAGTCAGGGAAGGTGTGTGTCAGGGTTGTATTCCTTCACCATACCTATTTAATCTGTATGCTGAGCAAATAATATGAGAAGCTGGACTATATGAAGAAGAACGGGGCATCAGGATTGGAGGAAGACTTATTAACAACCTGCGTTATACAGATGACACAACCTTGCTTGCTGAAAGTGAAGAGGACGTGAAGCACTTACTAATGAAGATCAAAGACCACAGCCTTCAGTATGGATTGCAGCTCAACGTAAAGAAAACAAAAATCCTCACAACTGGACCAATGAGCAACATCATGATAAATGGAGAAAAGACTGAAGTTGTCAAGGATTTCATTTTACTTGGACCCACAGTCAAGACCAATGGAAGCAGCAGTCAAGAAATCAAAAGACACATTGCACTGGGTAAATCTGCTGCAAAGGACCTCTTTAAAGTGTTGAAGAACAAAGGTGTCACCTTGAGGACTAAGGTGCGCCTGACCCAAGCCATGGTATTTTCAAATCACATCATATGCATGTGAAAGCTGGACAATGAATAAGGAAGACCGAAGAAGAGTTGACGCCTTTGAATTGTGGTGTTGGCAAAGAATATTGAATATACCATGGACTGCTGAAAGAATGAACAAATCTGTCTTGGAAGAAGTACAACCAGAATGCTCCTTGAGGCAAGGATGGCGAGACTGGGTTTTACGTACTTTGGACATGTTGTCAGGAGGGATCAGTTCCTGGAGAAGGACATCATGCTTGGCAGAGTACAGGGTCAGTGGAAAAGAGGAAGACCCTCGACGAGGTGGATTGACACAGTGGCTGCAACAATGAGGTCAAGCATAACTTCGACTGTAAGGATGGCGCAGGACTGGGCAGTGTTTCATTCTGTAGTGCATGGGGTCGCTATGAGTCAGAACTGACTCAACGGCACCTAACAACAACAACAGTGTCTAAAGAGTGATTCCCCCTCTGCCCCACTCCCACTCAACCCTGGTCTTACCCCCACTTCTGAGCAGTGAGTGCACTTCCCTACTTTCTGATGCTGAGTACAGCCATCTGACAATGGGATGTCAGCACAGGTGATGTGCACACAAACTTGAAGCAATCTGGTACAGTTAGGCTTGCCTTCCCATACCTTCACCATCTCCTTGGGAAAAAAAAAAAAAAAAAAATGCCCAGACTAGTACACCGATCTGAGAAGGAGGGAAAGAGGAGAAAAAACTGAAAGAGCAGGGCCAGGTCACCATAGCCAAGCCTAGCCTACATTAGCCGACCCACAGTCAACCTGCAGATAGGTGAGAATATATCAGTGTTATTTTAAGCCATGGAATTTTGAGATAGCTTGTGATACCGAGTTTTTGTGACTATATCTAATTAGCATGCTGCCTCTCAGGAAAGACATTGGAACCCAACCTTAGAAAGAATATTTGAGAGATGTGAGAAAGCTTTACGGCTAATTATACACATACACACACACACACATATATATATGCACATATATATATATGAGAGTGTTCAAAATGAAGAAAACTTAAATAGTAGATAAACTAACATGTCAGCCAAATTGTTCAATAATATTTCAGAAAGTTTTCAGGGGATCTGTGCACATGATCTCTACAAAATACATTTCTCCAAAACGACTCCCACCAAAGTCACTGCCTGACTCTGCTTAGGGTTGGCAGTCATGAGCCAGCTCATGATGTCATCTAATTCTGATGTTTGAGCCCTGGAGGACATGTGGTGTGTAGGTGTGTGCATGTGTATTTTGTACTGTGTTATATGTGCTGTGTGGGTACGAAATGGGTGAGCATCTTTGAACAATTCTTTGTGATGAAGAAAAATTAAAATTGATCACACACTAGTCAGTTGTCTGGAGCCCTAATATTGGCTATTTCTTTAAATATAAAAAAAAGAAAAGAGAAGGAAGAAAGAGAAAAAATGAAAGGGAAGAGGAAGAAAAGAAAAATTTTTAGTTACTTTTTACAAACAAATTTCCTTTAGAAAAATTTTTGCTTCTACATTCCTGGTTCACCTCCCCATCCCTTCCCTATAGGGCCTGCCCTGTACCACCACCCCAATTTCCTCTCCAGGAGACAATTCGTAGTAACTCAATCAGTGAGAAGAGGTTGTAATCAGAGTTGGGGAATTTTTAAACTTGAGGTAATATGAGAGTACACCTAATGAGTTCATCTGATCCCCTGGGGGAGGTGAGGCTTGAGCCTCCTGGTGGTCACACAGCAAAACTGGAACTCAACTTGAAATGGAACTCGACCTGAAATGGAACTTGAAACGGAACTCAACCTGAAATGGTCCACCTTCTACAGTTTCCCTGGAGAATAAGTGAAGCCCATGGAAGCACAGTGATTGTGATCTTGTGCTGTTCAGTTCTTTTATCTGGATATCAGTTTATTCAGCACTAAAAGGTAAGCCTTGGACTAGATACATTTCAAAGTCATATATAGCTCTTTGATTTTTTTAAAAAAACAATTCTAAAGGAGAAGATCAGGGACACTAAACCTCTCTCAACAAAGCTTTTGGAATCACAAAGATTCATTTTCAAATCCTGGCTTCACCATGACCTCATGCCCTTGTGCAAATTACTTACATTCTCTTTCCCTAGATAATCCAGTAGGCAAAGCAAGTACCTACCATGGTCACACGCAGTTCAAAGGCACCTTATAAAAATAATAATAATTTGCTACTTGGCAGTTGTATTTATTGGAGAGATGCGTTCCTGAAGATCTGATGTAAATCAGATAATTCAAGACCAACTTTTCCATAGGACTTACAAAGGATGCTAGGTTTTCTCTTTCTCAGCTGAAAAGGCCCTCTCGACATAGACAATACCTTAAATTCAGCTACAAACCATTCTATCTTGATAACTTTGGAATTATGCAATTCTCAACTATAATTTCTTGGTACTCTATTTTATGGGTCATAAAGTAGGACACTGTTAACATTTTATATTAAACTATTTCAGAATCACATAATTCAAATATACATAAAAAATAATCACACCTAAAAAAAAAATTTTTTTTTTTTTATAGACATCAAACTAGCTACCGTAGGGGATAAAACCAAACTTGGGTGGTTTATGTTGCACTTGATTTATGGTTCAGCATAGTTCACAATGACACGTGTTAGAAGTGGGGGAAGGCCCCATCACCTATTTGATGCCTAAGCCTCTACAAATGCAGATACTTATAGGACTTCACCCGATAGGGTGCTAGTGACAAGGAAGTAAGGTGATACATGTTAAGCATTTAACACAGTGCCTGGCAGATATATATAATCCCCAAAACGCCACCTCTTACTATTATCACTGAGCTGACCTCCCCTTCCTCTATTAACTTCCGAATATCAATCAAGTTTTTTTTTAATATTTTTATTGGAGGTGGAGCCAAGATGGCAGACTAGTCAAAAGCATCAAGCCATCCCTCTGCAACAAAGACCTGAAAAGCCAATCCTGGAACCATGAATGTTAAATGATAGGATAAAACATTAGATCAGAAGACACTGAGAAGAAGAAACTGACTGAAAACAGTGAATTAGTAGAGATATGCAGTGGAGGTTCCCTGCCGACCAGCATGGAATATTAAAGGGAAGCAACACCATCAGAAAACAACCTGAAGCTGGGACAAAGGACAGCATCAGCCAGATACTAACATAGCTAAAGAACACTCAATAATAAAACTAAATCAAAATATTTAAAACAGGGAACAGAAATGTCAGTCAATAATGACAATGTCAAAACAATAAAGGGGGAATAAATGGTGTAGGTATGTTGTTGTTAGGTGCTGTTGAGTCAGTTCCAACTCATAGCGATGTTAGGTGCTGTTGAGTCAGTTCCAACTCATAGCGATCGTATGCACAACAGAACGAAACACTGCCCGGTCCTGCGCCATCCTTACAGTCGAAGTCATGCTTGACCTCATTGTTGCAGCCACTGTGTCAATCCACCTCGTTGAGGGTCTTCCTCTTTTCCGCTGACCCTGTACACTGCCAAGCATGATGTCCTTCTCCAGGTACTGATCCCTCCTGATGACATGTCCAAAGTATGTAAGACTCAGTCTCGCCATCCTTGCTTCTAGGGAGCACTCTGGTTGTACTTCTTCTAAGACAGATTTGTTCATTCTTTTGGCTGTCCATGGTATATTCAATATTCTTTGCCAACACCACAATTCAAAGGCGTCAACTCTTCTTCGGTCTTCCTTATTCATTGTCCAGCTTTCACACGCATATGATGTGATTTGAAAATACCATGGCTTGGGTCAGGCGCACCTTAGTCTTCAGGGTAACATCTTTGCTCTTCAACACTTTAAAGAGGTCCTTTGCAGCAGATTTACCCAATGCAATGTGTCTTTTGATTTCTTGACTGCTGCTTCCATTGGTCTTGACTGTGGATCCAAGTAAAATGAAATCCTTGACAACTTCAGTCTTTTCTCCATTTATCATGATGTTGCTCATTGGTCCAGTTGTGAGGATTTTTGTTTTCTTTATGTTGAGGTGTAATCCATACTGAAGGCTGTGGTCTTTGATCTTCATTAGTAAGTGCTTCACGTCCTCTTCACTTTCAGCAAGCAAGGTTGTGTCATCTGTATAACGCAGGTTGTTAATAAGTCTTCCTCCAATCCTGATGCCCCGTTCTTCTTCATATAGTCCAGCTTCTCATATTATTTGCTCAGCATACAGATTAAACAGGTATGGTGAAGGAATACAACCCTGACACACACCTTTCCTGACTTCAAGCCAATCAGTATCCCCTTGTTCTGTCTGAACAACTGTCTCTTGATCTATGTAAAGATTCCTCATGAGCACAATTAAGTGTTCTGGAATTCCCATTCTTTGCAATGTTATCCATAGTTTGTTAGGATCCACACAGTTGAATGCCTTTGCATAGTCAATAAAACACAGGTAAACATCCTTCTGGTATTCTCTGCTTTCAGCCAGGATCCATCTGACATCAGCAATGACATCCCTGGTTCCACGTTCTCTTCTGAAACCAGACTGAATTTCTGGCAGTTCCCTGTCAATATACTGCTGCAGCCATTTTTGAATGATCTTCAGCAAAATTTTGCTTGCATGTGATATTAATGATATTATTCTATAATTTCTACATTCGGTTGGATCACCTTTCCTGAGAATAGGCATAAATATGGATCTCTTCCAGTCAGTTGGCCAGGAAGCTGTCTTCCATATTTCTTGGCATAGATGAGTGAGCACCTCCAGTGCTGCATCTGTTTGTTGAAACATCTCAATTGATATTCCATCAGTTCCTGGAGCCTTGTTTTTCGCCAATGCCTTCAGAGCAGCTTGGACTTCTTCCTTCAGTACCATCGGTTCCTGATCATATGCCACCTCTCAAAATGGTTGAACAGCGACTAATTCTTTTTGGTATAATGACTCTGCATATTCCTTCCATCTTCTTTTGATGCTTCCTCGGTCATTTAATATTTTCCCCATAGAATTCTTCACTATTGCAACTCGAGGCTTGAATTTATCTTCAGTTCTCTCAGCTTGAGAAATGCCAAGTGTGTTCTTCCCTTTTGGTTTTCCATCTCCAGCTCTTTGCACGTGTCATTATAATACTTTACTTTGTCTTCTCGAGCCACCCTTTGAAATCTTCTGTTCAGTTCTTTTACTTCATCAATTTTTCCTTTTGCTTCACTGCTCGACATTCGAGAGCAAGTTTCAGAGTCTCCTCTGACATCCATCTTGGTCTTTTCTTCCTTTTCTGTCTTTTCAGTGACCTCTTGCTTTCTTCATGGATGACGTCCTTGATGTCGTCCCACATCTCATCTGGTCTTCAGTCACTAGTGTTCAATGCGTCAAATCTATTCTTGAGATGGTCTCTAAATTCAGGTAGGATATACTCAAGGTCATATTTTGGCTCTCATGGACTTCCTCTGATTTTCTTCAGTTTCAACTTGAATTTGCATATGAGCAATTGATGGTCTGTTCCACAGTCAGCCCCTGGCCTTGTTCTGACTGATGATACTGTGCTTTTCCATCATTTCTTTCCACAGATGTAGTCAATTTGATTTCTGTGTGTTCCATCTGGTGAGTTCCATTTGTATAGTCGCTGTTTATGTTGTGAAAGAAAGTATTTGCAATGCAGAAGTTGTTGGTCCTGCAAAGTTTTCTCCATCATTTGATCTCCGGCATGTCTGTCAGTTTGTCATACTGTAGCAGCTTGCATGTTGCTGTGACCCTGGAAGCTATGCCACCAGTATTCAGATACCAGCAGGGTCACCCATGGACGACAGGTTTCAGCTGAGCTTCCAGACTGATACAGACTAGGAAGAAGGACCCGGCAGTCTACTTCTGAAAAGCATTAGCCAGTGAAAACCTTATGAATAGCAATGGAGCATTGTCTGATATAGTGCTGGAAGATGAGCCCCCCAGGTTGGAAGGCACTCAAAAGATGACTGGGGAAGAGCTGCCTTCTCAAAGTAGAGTCGACCTTAATGACATGGATGGAGTAAAGCTTCCGGGACCTTCATTTGCTGATGTAGCACAACTCAAAATGAGAAGAAACAGCTGCAAACATCCATTAATAATCAGAACCTGGAATGTATGAAGTATGAATCTAGGAAAATTGGAAATAGTCAAAAATGAAATGGAATGCATAAACATCGATATCCTAGGCATTAGTGAGCTGAAATGGACTGGTATTGGCCATTTTGAATTGCACAATCATATAGTCTACTATGCTGGGAATGACAACTTGAAGTGAAATGGTGTTGCATTCATCATTAAAAAGAACATTTTAAGATCTATCCTGAAGTACAACACTGTCAGTGATAGGATATACACCTACAAGGAAGACCAGTTAATACGATTATTATTAAAATTGACACACCAACCACTAGGGCCAAAGATGAAGAAACAGAAGATTTTTATCAGCAGCTGCAGTCTGAAATTGATCGAACATGCAATCAAGATGCATCGATAATAACTGGTGATTGGAATGCGAAAGTTGGAAACAAAGAAGGATCAGTAGTTGGTGTAGGTATAGAACTTTCAAAAGGAGAGGAAATCAAGGAGATATCAAGTAATAAATTACGGGTATAAACCTAGAAGATAGGTACAAATTTCAATGTAACCACTAAGATAGTGAACAAACCTACTCATCAAAATAAAAAAGAAGAAAAACATTAAGATTCAATAAACACAATCTACAATAGCAAAAAAAAAAAAAAGAAAAGAAATTAAACAAAACAAAAAGAAAGTATCACAGGAAAGTAAGAGGAACAAAGAAAACATCAGCATCACAAAAAAAAGCACAGCAAAATGACAACAATAAACTCACAACTATCTATAATCACAGTGATTTTAAATGGCTCAGTTGCACCCGTAAAGAGACAGAGAGTAATAGAATGGACAAAAATCATGACCCATCAATATGCTTTCTACAGGAGACACACTTAGACACAAGGACATAAATATATTAAAAATCAAAGGATGGAAAAAAATATCAAGCAAACAGCAGCCAAAAAAGAGCAGGAATGCCAATACTAATCTTGGATAAAATAGGCTTTAAGGCAAACCCACCACAAAAGACAAAGAAGGATATTATATAATGATTAAAGAGACAATCCACCAAGGAGATATAACCTTAATAAATATCTATGCACCAAAATGATAGGGATCCAGAATACGTAAAACAAACTCTAACAGCACTGGAAAGAGAAATAGACAGTTCCAAAATAATAGTAGAACAGACCTCAACACACCACACTAGGTAAAAGAAAGAACTTCTAGAAGAAAACTCAGCAAAGATACAGAATAAAGGCCACAATCAATCAACTTGACCTCATAGGTAAATATAGAATGCTCCATCCAGTGGCGACAAAGTATATATTCTTTTCCAATACACATGGAACACTGTCCAGGTTGGACCACATTTTGGCTACAAAGCAACCCTCAGTGAAGTCCAAAACATCAAAATAATACAAAGCATCTTCTCAGATCACAATGTTATGAAAATAGAAATTAGTAACAGGAAGAAAATTCAAAAACTTACAAACAAAATAACATCTTGCTTAAAATCCACTGGGCAATAGAAAAAAAATTTTTTTAATTCCTAGAAACAAATAAGAATAAAACACATCATACCAAAACCTTTGGGACACAGCGAAGGCTGTGCTCGGAGGTCTATTTATAGCAATAAATGCACACATCAACAAAAGAAGGGCCAAAATCAAAACATTAGCCCTACAACTGAAACAAACACAGAAAGAGAACAGCAAAAGACGCACACGACTACAAGAAGAAATAACAAAGATCAGAGGAGAAATAAATGAAATAGAGAACAGAAAAACAATAGAAAGAATCATCAAGACCGAAAGTTGGTTCTTTGAAAGCATTAACAAAAATCAACAAACCACTGGTGAAATCAACAAAAGAAAAACAGGAGAGGAAGCACATAATCCAAATAAGAAATGAGATGGGGAGCATTACAACAGACCCATTTGAAATAAAAATGATCATAATAAAAAAAAAATTATAGAGTACTATAAAAAACTGAATTCCAACAAATTTGAAAACCTACAGGAAATGGACAAGTTTCTAGAAACACCTTACCTACCTAAACTAACACAAACTGAGGTAGAAAATCAGAACAGCCCCATAACAAGAGAAGAGATTAAAAAGTGAAAAAAAAAAAAAAGTCATTCACTGGAGAATTCTACCAAACATTCAGAGAAGAGCTCACACCGGTACTACTCAAACTATTTCAGAGCACATAAGAAGAAAGAATATACTTGAATTCATTCTATAAAGCCACCACAACCCTGATACCAAAGCCAGGCAAAGACACCACTAAAAAAGAAAATTACAGACCAACATCTTTCATGAATATGGATGCAAAAAATTTTCAACAAAATTCTAGCCAATAGAATTCAACATGATATCAAAAGATAATACACCACGACAAACTGGCATTCATACCAGGTATGAACGATTCTTCAATATTAGAAAACCAATCATGTATTCCACCACATAAACAGAACAAAAGAATCACATGATTATCTCAATTGACACAGAAAAGTATTTGATAAAGTCTAATACCCATTCCTGATTTAAAAAAACTCTCAATAAAATACGAATAGAACGAAAATTCCTCAACATGATAAAAGGCATCTATAAAAAACCAACAGCCAACATCATTCTCAACGGAGAGAGGCCGAAAGCATTCTCCCCTGCAATAGGAACAAGACAAGGATGCCCTTTATCATCACTCCTATTTAACATGGTGCTGGAAGTCCTACCTAGAGAAATAAGGCAAGAAAAAGAAATAAAAGACATTCAAATTGGAAAGGAAGAAGTAAAACTATCCCCATCTGCAGATGATACGGTTCTATACATAACCCACTGCCATCGAGTAGATTACAATTCATAGCGACCCTATAGGACAGAGTAGAACTGCCCCATAGAGTTTCCAAGGAGCGCCTGGCTGATTCGAACTGCCGACCTCTTGGTTAGCAGCTGTAGCACTTAACCACTACGCCACCAGGGTATACACAGAGAACCCTAAATATTTCACATGAAAACCACTGGAATTTATAGAAAGATTCAGCAGAGTAGCAGGATACAAGATCAACATACAAAAATCAGTTGGAGTCCTATACACCAACAAAGAGAACTATGAAAAGAAAAATCAGAAAAACATTTGCATTTATAATAGAAACTAATAAAAGAAAATACTTTGGAATAAATCTAATCAGGGACATAAAAGACCTATACAAAGAAAACTACAAAACACTACTGCAAGAAACCAAAAGAGACCCTACATAAATAGAAAAACATACCATGCTCATGGATAGGAAGACTCAACATTGTGAAAATGTCAGTTCTTCCTAGAGCAATCTACAGATACAGTGCAATCCCAATCTAAAAACCAACAGCATTCTTTAACAAGAGGGAAAAACTCACCATTAATTTTACACGGAAAGGAAAGAGAGCTTGAATAAGTAAAGCATTACTGAAGAAAAAGAACAAAGTAGGAGGCCTCGTACTACCTGACTTCAAAACCTACTATACAGCCACGGTAGTCAAAACAGCCTGGTACTGGTACAACGACAGACACACAGACCGATGGAAAAGAACTGAGAACCCAGATATAAATCTATCTATGGTCAGCTGATCTTTGACATAGGACCAAAGTCCATTAAATAGGGAAAAGACAGTCTCTTCAACAAACGTTCTGGCAAAACAAGATGTCCATCTGTAAAAAAAAAAAAAAATTAAGCAGGACCCATATCTTATACCATACAGAAAAACTAATTCAAAATGGATCAAAGACCTAAAGATTAAGCATAAAACTATAAAGATCATGAAAGAAAAAATAGGGACAATGCTAGAGGCCCTAATATATGGCATAAATAGGATACAAACCTTAATTAACAATGCACAAAAAACAGAAGATTAACTAGATAACTGGAATCTCCTAAAAATTAAACACTATGCTTCTCAAAAGACTTCACCAAAAGAGTAACAAGAGAACCTACAGACTGGGAAAAATGTTTGGCTGTGACATATCCAACAAAGGTATAATGTCTGAAATCTAAAAGATACTGCAATGTCATAACAATAAAAAGACAAATAATCTAATCAAAAATGGGCAAAGGATATGAACAAATGCTTCACCAAAGAAGATATTCAGGCTGCTAACAGACACATGAGAAAATGCTCTCAATCATTAGCCATTAGAGAAATGCAAATCAAAACTACAATGAGATACCATCTCACCCCAACGATACTGGCACTAAGCCAAAAAAAAAAAAAACAGATAATAACAGATGTTGGAGAGACTGTGGGGGCACTGGAACTCTTATGCACTGTTTGTGGGAATGTAAAATAGACAACCACTTTGAAAAATGATATGGTGTTTCCTTAAAAAGCTAGAAATAAAAATGCCATACTATTCAGCAATCCTACTCCTAGGAATATATCCTAGAGAAATAAGAGCCGTCATACAAATAGACATATGCACACCCATGTTCATTGAAGCATTGTTCACAATAGCAAAAAGATAGAAACAACCTAAGTGCCCATCAACAGATGAATGGATGAACAAATTATGGTACGTACATTTACACACACTGGAGTACTATGCAATGATAAAGAACAATGATAAATTTGGGAAAACATCTCAAAACATGGATAAATCTGGAGGGCATTATACTGAATGAAATAACTCAGTCACAAAAGGACAAACACTGTATGAGATCACTATTATAAAAACTCAAGAAAAGGTTTACACGTACAAAGAAACCATCTTTGATGGCTATGAGGGAGGGGAGAGGTGGGGAAGGGAAATCACTAACTAGATGGTAGATAAATGGTAACTTTAGTAAAGGGAAAGACAGTACAAAGTTAGCACAACGTAACCAAAGCAAAGTCATAGAAACTTCACGTAGTTGCTTTTGTTGTCGTAAGGTGCCATTGGGTCAGTTCTGACTCAAAGCTATCCCGTGAACAACAAAACACTGCCCAGTCCTGCACCACTCTCATGATTGTTGTTACACTTTAGCCCACTGTTGCAGCCACTGTGTTAATCTATCCCGTTGAAGGTCTTCCACTTTCTCGCTGCCCTCTACTTTACCAAGCATGATGTCCTTCTCTATGGGCTGATCCCTCCTGATAACATGTCCAAAGCATGAGAGACGTAGTCTCACCATCCTTGCTTCTAAGGAGCATTCTGGCTGTACTTCTTCAAAGACAGATTTGTTGGTTCTTCCCCAACACCATAGTTCAAAGGTGTAAATTCTTCAGTCTTCCATATTCATTGTCCAGCTTTTGCATACATATGAGCTGATTGAAAACACCATGGCTTGGGTCTGGTGCACCTTAATATTCAAGGTGATATCTTTGCTTTTTAATACTTTAAAGAGGTCTTTTGCAGCAGATTTGCCCAATACAATGCAGCATTTATTTGATTTCTTGACTGCTGCTTCCATGGGTGTTGATTGTGGATTCAAGTAAAATGAAATCCTTGACAACTTCAATCTTTTCTTCATTTATCGTGATGTTGCTTTGTTTGTTCCAGTTGTGAGGATTTTTGTTTTCTTTATGTTGAGAAACTTCATAGACATATCCAAATACTCTGAGAGAGTTACTGGGCTGAGGGCTGGGGACCAGGGTCTTGGTGAACATCAAAGTCAACTGGCATAACATAGTTCCTATGTTAGTAGTTCAGATGGTGAGTAGTGTCTGAGATCTTAAAAGCTTCTGAGTGAATTCTCATAAAAAGACCAGACTTAATGGTCTGACTGAGACTGGAGGGACCCCAGAGGTCATGGCCCCCAGGCCCTCTATTAGCCCAAGACGGGAACCATTCCTGAAGCCAACCCTTCAGACGGGAATTGGACTAGACTATAAGACAGAAAATGATACTGGTGAGGAGCGAGCTTCTTGGGTCAAGTAGACACATGAGACTATGGAGGTGGCTCCTGCCTGGAGGCAAGATGAGAAGGCAGAAGGGGATAGCAGCTGGTTGAATGGACAAGGGGAATACAGGATAGAGTGGAGGAGCAGCTAGGGTTACATAGCAAGATGCATATAAGTTTTTGTATGAGAGACTGACTTGAATTGTAAACTTTCACTTAAAACACAATAAATAAATAAAAAGCTTGTGAGTGGCTATCTAAGATACATCTACTGGTCCCACCCCATCCAGAGCAAAGGAAAATGAAGAAAACCAAAGACCCAAGGGAAATGTTAGTACCACAGCCTCCACCAGCCAGAGCCCAGAACAACTAGATGGCTCCTGCTACCACCACCAACCACTCTGATTGGGAATACCATAGAGGGTCCAGGACAGAGCAGGAGAATATTGTAGAACAAAATTCAAATTCACACACACGAAAACAGATTTACTCATCTGACAGAGACTGGAGGAATCCCAAGGCTATGGCCCCTGGACACCCTTTTAACTCAGAACTGAAGTCACTCCTGAATTTTACCCTTCAGCCAAAGATTACACAGGTCTATAAAACAAATGGAGCCCTGGTGGTGCAGTGGTTAAGAGCTCGACTGCTAACCAAAGGTCAGCAGTTCAAATCCACCTTATGGGGCAGTTTTGCTCTGTCCTATAGGGTTGCTGTGAGTCAGAATCAACTCAACGGCAATGGATTTGTTTTGGTTTTCATAAAACAGACAATGATATGCATGAGGAATATGCTTGGTAGTTTAATCATTTATACAAGACTAAATGGGCACACCTGCCCAAAAGCAAAGATGAAAAGGCAGGAAGGGACAGGAAAATGGGACAAATGGAAATGGGGAACCCGGAGTAGAGAAAGGGAGCCTGTTGACACATTGCAGGGGTTGCAGCCGATGACAAAAATTGGTGTATAAATTATTGAGTGAGAAATTAATTTGCTCTGTAAACTTTCACCAAAAAAAGCAAAAAAATATTTTAGAGAATTTAAAACTGAAGCAAAAGTACATGAAACAAGCTTCATTTTGCTTCAGAAATTACCAACTCATGGCCAATAATGTTTCATTTATTCTCCCTTCTGAAATAATCCATTTTTTCCTTTAAAAAAAAGAAAATCAGTGAACTCCAACTGCTAATCCCATTGAGCCAGACTGTCAGAAATTCAGTTCCTCTCCTTGGTTGACCAAAAGTCCCTGGGTCTTGTGTAGACCGAAATGTTTGAGGAGGCCTCTTCAGTGCTTCTTCCGCAGTGGTTACTATAGAGCTTCCCATTGACAAAAACAGAATGGTTCCTTGAAGTCAGAGGCTCTCTGCTTCCCAGCTGTGTTGCAGGGGACAAGAATCATTGCTGTGGCCAAGGGCTCCAGGGCCAAGTGTCCGGGTGCAGCCTCCTCAGGCACCCCATAAAGCCATTCTCTTCAGATTGTGCCAGTCCCACAAGCCCACCTAGGGCACAGCCAGCCAGTGGGTGCAGGTCCTCAAGGAACCAGTAGGTTACACAGACCTCTGGTGTTTTCCTTCACTTTCCTTCTTTCCTGAGACACATACCACCTAGTATAATCAACTAGCCATGACCTATTTTCTCCTGCCCTAGCTGCTCTCTGGCTGCTTTTGCTTCCTGTGGAATCTCAGCACACACTGTCTGTCCCAAACCAACTTTCTTTTGTTTCCCAGAGCATGAGCTCCCAGACAGTTTGTGTTGAAATCTCAGATCTATCCTTCACTGGCTGTGTAGCTTAGAGTGACAAATATCCAAAGGGAGTGGAGATCATCTAGGGTCACCTCCTCATTGTGGGATTGAAGAAAAAGAGGCTGTCAAGTAGTAAAGTACAAGTCACAGATCTGGTTGGTGGCAGTACAGAACTGACACCAGCATCATCTGACCCTCCAGTATGCTCCCCACTGCTTCATGCCACATTGCCCAGCCACATATTTATGGACTTGAGAGTCTTTTAGATGTGGAAGAAAAGACGGCGTCATTGGAAAGACAAGCTGGTGGTTTTCCTTATTCCTTCCCTCGGCCATTTTTCCCATGGGGTCTATTTAATACCACCTGGACAGACACTGAAATGAAGCTGCCAGTTTCTAGGAGCAGAGTCTTGGCTTAGGTCTTGGTCACTGTCACTTCAGTAATGTCACGGCACCACCTCCATCAGGTAGTCACCATCAGAGCTTGGAAGAGTTTGGAGTTACAGTTCTCAGGAGAGGTATAACACTTAAATTCTGCTGGTAATTCCAGTTTTAAGGGTCTCTGGACCTAGGTTGGACAGTGAGTGCCATTTCCCACCCTAGCCTTCTCTCCCAGAAAAGGACAGGCCCAGCATGGTGTCCAGACACTAGTAGAGGCTTCTGGCCTTGCATCACGTGAGGATGACAACCAAACTTTTGCGCAGCCTACAAGGCTGAAGGCTGTGCCTGGGCTGGTCCCTGCCCACCTGTCCAGCCCCATCTCCACCAGTGATCACCTGTCCCCACTGATAGCCATGTTCCAGCCCCAATGACCTTGTCTTCAGTTCCTGGAACTCATCTTGCTCTCCCCAGGCACAGGGCATTTGCACATGTTTTTTCCTCTCCTGGAATGGTCTCATCTCTGTCCCACTACAAATTACCACACACTCATCCCTCTGAGGAAACCCTGCTGGTGTAGTGGTTAAGAGCTATGGCTGCTAACCAAAAGATCAGCAGTTAAATCCACCAGGCACTCCTTGGAAACCCCAGGGGGTAATTCTACTCTGTCCTATAGGGTCACTATGAGTCAAAATTGACTCAATGGTAATGGGTTTGGTTTTTTTTGTTTGTTTTTTTCATACCTCTGATCTCATTCCTCAGGAAGCATGCCTTAATCCCACCCAGCCTTCGACAACCCCTCAGCTTTTCCCTCTGAGCCCTCACGACATTTGTAACCAGGCACCATGATGGAAGGTCCACAAAGACAGGGTAGTATCCATCTAGTTCCCCATTCATCCCTTATACTCTGCATAGGGCCTGCCACATAGTAGGTCCTCGGTAATTACTGGTGAGTAAATGGATTAGTACTTGCTTAGGGGTTGGCAACATCGATAGGCTGTCCCTTTTCCTTGTGTAGAGAGCAGGATTCCAAAAGAAGGTGGTGATCAAAGGACTGCCTAGTCCAGATTCTCCTAAAACTCCCCTAAAGGCCCTCTGAGTCACCCTCACCAACCAGGGGGCTAGATGATGCTTTTCGGGCACTTCTGAAAAGACACAAATGTTTGAATGGAGTCCTGAAGATCTCAGAGGAGACCTGAACTAGGCCAGGCCCGTCACAAATTTGCTTGGCTGAAAAGCTACAGGACAGGACCCTTTTGCCTAAAAACTCCTTTAGCCATGTTCTTTTTCTTACTGATGAAGAGAAAAAAAGTACATAGCTTCACCCTCTCCTGCCTAAAGCCCCCGTAAGATATGTAGTTCCCTGGAACCAAGCATGAACATCTCCAGAAAAGTCTACCATTGCCCCACTTAACCTCTTCAGGTACCAGACAACAAAAAGGCACTTTGAAAGGACACACTTTCATTAGTTCTTGAAGGGAAACTCTCCCTCAGGCACAAATGATGTCAGAGGCTGCTGGATGGAGACATGAGAATAGCCATAGTCCCAACCGCCTCTGAGTGAGTCAAGCACCCTTCATCAGGGCTTTTCCAAATTCCTCAGGCCCTCTCCATCTGTGGCCTCTCTGTGGCCCCTCCAGGGTCCAGCCCAGACCAAGGGCCTGGGAAACACCCCCAAGCACCTACCTTCTCAGCCCATTTCATGGGCCACCTATAAATCTCATCCTGGGCTTTAGGGCGCCTCCAGTTGTTTTCCAGAGTTGATTAAACACCTATATAATTACTCTGCAGGGCTGTATAAATACTGTGTGGCACAAAATGGCACAAAGCACATATTTTTAGGAGGTCACAGATGTTCCTGTGATTAGCCAGTCATGGGTCTGGAAGAAAAACTTTTCCCAAAGAAAAGCCAGAGAGGGATCCTCCACAGCCCATGTGGGGGCCTACCTACTTGGTTAAACATAAACTCTGGGCCTGTGTATATTCACAGCACATTCAGCAGAATTCCCATACAGTCCCTCTTTTCAGCCCCTAGAGCTGTCAAAGGGTTTCACCCCTGACATCCAGCAACTTGGGCCCAAAGTCCATAATCCCAGGGCAGGTCAGAGGCCAAGCAAATCAGATGCCAAACCCCAACATGGGTTGTTTCTCTGCCTCTGGACTTGCCCTGCATCTTGATTCACATATTTATAAAGCACCTGTGCCACAGCTGTGTCACTGCAAGCTTAAATAACCCTTTGGTGACCCAATTAGTTTCTTTGAATTTTTTGTTGGTACCAGATGTTTTCATTAATGAAAGCATGCTTAATTACTGATTGTGTCTAAATTTTTGGTAGATAGTATGGGTTTTTTTTTTTTTTCTTGTCCCCTCCCACAAGCCTATCCTAAGTGTTTAGTGGTACATATGAAGTACCACTAATTATACCCCAGAATCTCCACCAGGGTCTATTGGTACATATGTGTAACAAATAAAAACATTCAAAATTTCTATTTTTCCTACCAAAAATTCAGACACCTCATAAAATACCCTGTAAAAACAGTAAAAACAGTAATTTGTGGCACATACCCATTTCTTTGGTTTCAAACAGTCATAGAGGCCCCTGCCTTGTGGCAGCATGCCCTGTCAGTAGTACAGCTCCCCGATAAACCCCAGAGGCAGAAAAATTCATGGTTGCTATATGTACCGCCAGGCATGAAAGAGATAAGATATAACAAATACCAAGCAAAAGAAAGGGACTTCCAACCACATACATTCACACATCTAACGCAGGTTTGCAGCAGCACCAAATGAAACAACCCCAAACTGTGAACAACAACCCAGGTACAAGGGAACACCACTCCACAGTAAAATGAATGAACTCTAACTATACAACAATATGAATGAATCTCAGACACTTGTTGAGTGGAGGAAGCCAGGCACAACAAAGCACATAGCACATGATCCCATCTATAAAAAAAAAAAACCAAACCTAGTGCCATCGAGTCAATTCCGACTCATAGCGGCCCCATAGGGCAGAGTAGAACTGCCCCATAGAGTTTGCAAGGAGCGCCTGGTGGATTCGAACTGCCAGCCCTTTGGTTTACAGCTGTAGCACTTAACCTCTATGCCACCAGGGTTTCCTAGAAGTACAAAAACAGGCAAAACTAAAATCTCTGATGTTAGAAATTAGGACAGTGGTTGGTCTTGAGGGGGTAGTAACC
Source organism: Elephas maximus indicus (assembly GCF_024166365.1). Classification (NCBI taxonomy): domain Eukaryota; kingdom Metazoa; phylum Chordata; class Mammalia; order Proboscidea; family Elephantidae; genus Elephas; species Elephas maximus. The sequence continues at coordinate 59,578,830 of NC_064843.1, read as the reverse complement.
AAGAAGGGACATGAGAGGGGCTTCCTGGGTACTGGTCATGTTCTATTTCTTGATCTGGTGTGTGTTCCATTTGGGAAAGTTTGCTGTGCTATATACTCAGGATTCGTGGATTTTTCTCTATATGTGTTACACTTCAATAAAATATTCATTAAAAATATAAATAAATAAAAGCAATTTGCCCAAGTTCCCACAGCTAGAAGATGGCAGGGGCAAGACTCAACCCTGGGTAGTCTGGATCCAGACCCCATGCTCGGACCACCATGTTCTGCTGCCCCTCCAAATTAGAGCCCAGCTCAAGGCAGCCAGCACCCTGCTCATGGGCCTTGCTGTGATCCTTCTTCTGGCCTTACCATCCCTGTGTTCTACTTCCGATTCCAGTGGCCTGAGGTATTTCTCTGGCAACTGGAGCTCACTCTGCCTACACACCAGGCAGACTCACCATGCCAGGGAATCAACAACCCCATCCCAGGAGCAGCCTTCAACCAAAGACCTATGGGATTTAGTTTAAAATTTCCACAACGACCTCTTTCCCAGGTGGACAACTCTGAGGAACGTTCTATACCATCTCCCTGAGTTTCCCAGTGGGACGGAGCCCCAGCTACCCACAGCAGCAGTAACCTATTCAATAATAAGCCCTATATTAGCTGCCTTCTTTTCGCATCCTCACTTCCCCACGCCGCAACTGATGTTTCCTGGGGTCACCTCCCAAATAAACTGCTGGTGTTCAAATCCCTTGTCTCAGGGTTGGCTTCTGGAGCATCCACATTTAGGCAGCCCCCTCTCAGAGTGGCCTTCCCTGGCCACCCAGCAACTCCCTGCCACCCACACACACCCCCAGTGGAAATGTAAACTCCAGGAGAGGAGAGAGAACTCTTGCTCAGTTTGCTGCTGCTGCCTCCTCAGCACCTAGAACCAGGGGTGGTTTCCAGAATATTTAATAACAAGTAGAGCAAGAGAGAAACGGCAAGGCAAGGGAGGCGCTGACAAATCAGAACAAGGTTCAACCAGTCAAAATGGATGCTGGTCTCCTAAAAAACTGGTATATACCAGCTTAATACCAGCTCTGTCAAGAGTCCTGCCTCACAAAGGACACATGCTCAATAAATATTAATTAAATAAATGAATAAAAGATTGAATGAATACACGAGTCAATCAGTTAGTCAATAAACAATCAAATGCAATCTGGCTGTTCACAGCTAAACCTTCAAAACTTGCCTTACGTTAAGCACCTTGCCCTCACTGCTGGTGCTGTCCTGGCTCTTTTGCCGAAGCACACATGAATGGATCCACCTCACAGGAACCGAGGCAGCCCTGCTTCCTGTTTGCAGAGTGGAGAAAACTACTATAGGTTAGTGGGAGCCCTAGAGATGTGTCCCAGGCTCCAGAATCTCAGTGCTCGTCTCAGTACGTAACAGAGAAACCTCCTCAGGGCCCTGAGCCATTTGTTCCCTTGCTCCTAGGACAAGGTGCACATCGAAGCCTTTCTCAGACACGAAGGAGGGATATTTCTGGGGGACGCGATTATTTTATGCCCAGCTCTGCTCCTAACTCTTTCCCTCAGCCTAGCCTAGCTGTGCTTTTAACCTCTTGTTGTTCTTGTTCTTGTTCTTGTTAGGTGCCGTCGAGTCGGTTCCGACTCATAGCGACCCTATACACAACAGAATGAAACACTGCCTGGTCCTGCGCCATCCTTACAATCATTGTTATGCTTGAGCTCATTGTTGCTCACTGTGTCAATCCACCTCGTCGAGGGTCTTCCTTTTTTCCGCTGACCCTGTACACTGCCAACCGTGATGTCCTTCTCCAGGAACTGATCCCTCCTGACAACATGTCCAAAGTATGTAAGACTCAGTCTCGCCATCCTTGCTTCTAAGGAGCATTCTGGTTGTACTTCTTCTAAGACGGATTTATTCATTCTTTTGGCAGTCAACGGTATATTCAATATTCTTCGCCAACACCACATTTCAAAGGCGTTAATTCTTCTATCTTCCTGATTCATTGTCCAGCTTTCACATGCATGTGATGTGATTGAAAACACCACAGCTTGGGTCAGGGGCACCTCAGTCTTCAGGGTGACATCTTTGCTCTTCAACACTTTGTAGAGGTCCTTTGCAGCAGATTTGCCCAATGCAATGCATCTTTTGATTTCTTGACTGCTGCTTCCATGGCTGTTGATTGTGGATCCAAGGAAAATGAAATCCTTGACAACTTCAGTCTTTTCTCCATTTATCATGATGTTGCTCATTGGTCCAGTTGTGAGGATTTTTGTTTTCTTTATGTTGAGGTGTAATCCATACTGAAGGCTGTGGTCTTTGATCTTCATTAGTAAGTGCTTCACGTCCTCTTCACTTTCAGCAAGCAAGGTTGTGTCATCTGCATAACGCAGGTTGTTAATGAGTCTTCCTCCAATCTTAATGCGCCATTCTTTTTCATATAGTCCAGCTTCTTGTATTATTTGCTCAGCATACAGATTAAATAGGTATGGTGAAAGAATACAACCCTGACACACACCTTCCTTGACTTTAAACCAATCAGTATCCCCTTGTTCTGCCTGAACAACTGCCTCTTGATCTATGTAAAGATTCCTCATGAGCACAATTAAGTGTTCTGGAATTCCCATTCTTCACAGTGTTATCCATAGTTTGTTAGGATCCACACAGTCAAATGCCTTTGCATAATCAGTAAAACACAGGTAAACATCCTTCTGGTATTCTCTGCTTTCAGCCAGGATCCATCTGACATCAGCAATGACATCCCTGGTCCACGTCCTCTTCTGAAACCAGACTGAATTTCTGGCAGTTCCCTGTCGATATGCTGCTGCAGCCATTTTTGAATGATTTTCAGCAGAATTTTGCTTGCATGTGATATTAATGATATTGTCCTATAATTTCCACATTCGGTTGGATCACCTTTCTTGGGAATAGGCGTAAATATGGATCTCTTCCAATCAGTTGGCCAGGAAGCTGTCTTCCATATTTCTTGGCATAGGCGAGTGAGCATCTCCAGTGCTGCATCTGTTTGTTGAAACATCTCAATTGATATTGCATCATTTCCTGGAGCCTTGTTTTTCGCCAATGCCTTCAGAGCAGCTTGGACTTCTTCCTTCAGTACTATCGGTTCCTAATCACATGCCATCTCTTGAAATGGTTGAATATTGACTAATTCTTTTTGGTATAATGACTCTGTGTATTCCTTCCATCTTCTTTTGATGCTTCCTGCATCATTTAATATTTTCCCCATGGAATCCTTCACTATTGCAAATCGAGGCTTGAATTTTTTCTTCTTTCAGCTTGAGGAACGCTGAGCGTGTTCTTCCCTTCTGGTTTTCCATCTCCAGCTCTTTGCACATGTCATTATATACTTTATTTTGTCTTCTCGAGAGGCCTTTTGAAATATTCTGTTCAGTTCTTTTATTTCATCAGTTCTTCCTTTTGCTTTAGCTGCTCGACACTCAAGAGCAAGTTTCAGAGTCTTCTCTGACACCCATCTTGGTCTTTTCTTTCTTTCCTGTCTTTTCAGTGACCTCTTGCTTTTTTCATGGATGATGTCATTCCACAGCTGGTCTGGTCTTTGTTCACTAGTGTTCAACGCGTCAAATCTATTCTTCAGATGGTCTCTAAATTCAGGTGGGATATACTCAAGGTCATATTTTAGCTCTTGTGGACTTTCTCTGATTTTCTTCAGTTTCAGCTTGAACTTGCAGATGAGCAATTGATGGTCTGTTCCACAGTGGGCCCCTGGCCTTGTTCTGACTGATGATATTGAGCTTTTCCATCATCTCTTTCCACAGATGTAGTCAATTTGATTTCTGTGTGTTCTGTCTGACGAGGTCCATGTGTATAGTCACCGTTTTTGTTGGTGAAAGAAGGTATTTGCAATGAAGAAGTCGTTGGTCTTGCAAAATTCTATCATTAAATCTCTGGCATTGTTTCTATCACCAAGGCCTTATTTTCCAACTACTGATCCTTCTTCTTTGTTTTCAACTTTTGCATTCCAATTGCCAGTAATTATCAATGCATCTTGATTGCATGTTCGATCAATTTCAGACTGCAAAAGCTGATAGAAATCTTCTATTCTTCATCTTTGGCTGTAGTGTTTGGTGCGTAAATTTGAATAATAGTCGTATTAACTGGTCTTCCTTGTAGGCATATGGATATTATCCTATCACTGACAGTGTTGTACTTCAGGATAGACCTTGAAATGTTCTTTTTGACGATGAATGCAACACCATTCGTCTTCAAGTTGTCATTCCCAGCATAGTAGATTATGTGATTGTCCAATTCAAAATGGCCAATACCAGTCCATTTCAGCTCACTAATGCCTAGGATATCGATGTTTATGTGTTCCATTTCATTTTTGACGATTTCCAATTTTCCTAGATTCACTCTTCGTACATTCTAGGTTCCAATTATTAATGGATGTTTGCAGCTGTTTCTTCTTACTTTGAGTTGTGCCACATCAGCAAATGAAGGTCCCGAAAGCTTTACTCCATCCACGTCATTAAGATCGACTCTACTTTGAGAAGGCAGCTCTTCCCCAGTCATCTTTTGAGTGCCTTCCAACCTGGGGGGCTCATCTTCCAGCACTATATCAGACAATGTTTCGGTGCTATTCATAAGGTTTCACTGGCTAATGCTTTTCAGAAGTAGACTGCTGGGTCCTTCTTCCTAGTCTGTCTTAGTCTGGAAGCTCAGCTGAAACCTGTCCTCCATGGGTGACCCTGCTGGTATCTGAATACCGGTGGCATAGCTTCCAGCATCACAGCAACACACAAGCCCCACAGTATGACAAACTGACAGACACATAGGGGTTTAACCTCTTAGGGCCTCATATTCCTCCTACAAGGATTTTCTTCCAATGGTGTATAGTCTCCCTGGGTTCAAAGAAAGGGTTTCATTCACCATTGCATCCCAATGCTTAGCAGAGTAATTAAGCAGTAAATGTTTGCTAAGTGAATGAAATGTTCAATCAGTGAAAAGCTAACATTTCAGTAGCTAAATTGTATTAAGTTCTTAGACATGCAGACCTTGTACTCAGTCCTTCCCATGTAATAGCCTGCTGAATTAAAGTGATACAAGCCCCCTGAAAACTGTAAAGCTGGCTACAGAGCTGAGATGGGAGTTATTTTCTGAGGATTTCCAGAATATAAACTGGCACACACACCACTGTGGGCTGTTCCCTGGAAGGAGCCCCTCACCTCCGCACTAGGTGCTCAAAGTGATAACTTGTGGCTGATTTCCCTCCTCATACCCCCTGTAGGAAACCAGAAAAATTGGCGAGTGTGGGTTTTATTAATACCCATATAAAATGGGGAGAGGACCATTTCCCCAAAGAGAATTCCCTGTGTCTATAACAGGAAATGATAAACCCTTCTTCAGAATAAATATTTCTGTCTCCTTTCCTGCTTCAGGCAAATGATTGGACTTCCTTGGCTACTGGTAAACTCAAGATTCCCCAACTAAGTGTCTCACTCCCTCCTACCCCATTTCTACTTATTGCAGAAGTAACTGATTCTGTAGCTCTCTCTCTTGACTCTTGCTTTAGAACTAGGTTCACTTTCAAAGAACAGATAACCTTTAGAGTCCCAGGGGGGAAAGAGTCTGATGCTCTCGTAGGGGTCTTCCCGGCACCCTCCATTTGAGGACCACCATGACACCAAAGTCTTTTCTATTGGGCCTTGGGCAGACAGGATCCCAGAGGACAGGAGGCTCAGAAGCTATGGGTGCAAACATTCTCCATCCCTTGCTCTTCCTCCCTGCCCCTTGGCAGAAATCCTAGTCCCAGTCCCAGGCCATAGTTCCTTGAACACTGCAATTTGGCAGGAGTGCTTCCTACGATAGGGGAAAAAGTCTTGTCCAGGGAAGATGGGTTTATTTTTCCCCCATCCACCGGTAAGGAAGCCCATTATGAGATTTTTCCTAAAGGACACAGGCAAATGGGAGCAAAGTTTCAGTTGGGTAAGTTGAGTCAAATCTTTGACATTTTAGGAGGGCATTCTTTGAAGCCGAGATCTATGTGTAACCTTTTAGAACAAGTTAAAAACTCAAGGGGAGAATACCCATCTATAGTCTGCTACCAACTCTTAAAAAAAAAAAAAAAGGAGTGGGTGGCACATATGCTTTGGTGCTTATATGTACATATCTGGAAGAAACCCAGTAAGCTGGTAACTGTGGTTGCCTTTGGGGAGAAAAATGGAGGAAAGGGGTCAGAAGGAGTATGAAGAACTGATTTTTCTCTGCACCTTTTTGTATTATTTATTTTCCATTTTCTTGTCTAAAAAAATCTTTTTAAGGGATATGTTTATTTATTCAACAAAAATTTTGGAGTCCACAGTGGGTATCAGACATTGAGGGAATGAGATAGTCAGGCAAGGGCTCTTACCGGTTCCTGCGCCAAAGGAGCAGAATGTCACTGGGAGGTAGGTAAGGTGAGCCATATCACCTATCATCAGATAAAGACACCATTAATCGAACATCGAGACAAAGTTATTAACTGGCCTGTCCTGGGCAAACCAGGATGTTTGGACAGCCCAAACTTAAGATGATACTCAGACATAACAGGAAAAAGGGCTGGAAAAAAGAGGCATAAGAACTGTGGGAGAGGAAGATGACAACTGGAATCAGGGATACTTCATGGACGAAACATACCTGAGCAGAATCTTGAAGGATGGGTGGGATTTAGATGGTATATTTGGGGGAGAAGATGGGCAAATTTGGGATAGCTGGTAGGCAGAATTATAGCCCCCAAGAAGATTCCACACTCTAATTCTCAGGACTGTGAATATGAAAAGGTAGCATGTCCGTGGCTATATTACCTTACATGGCAAAAGGGACTCAGCAGATGTAATTAAGTTACTAACCAGTTGACGTTAAGACAGGGAAATTATTCTGGATTATCCGGATGGCCCTAGTGCAATCACCAAACCAAAACCAAACCCATTGCCAACTCATAGCGACCCTATAGGACAGAGTAAAACTGCCTCATACTCATTGCAGAAAAAACTGATTCCAAGGGTTTCCAAGGAGTGGCTGGTGGATTCCAACTGCTGACCTTTTGGTTAGCAGCTGAGCTCTTAACCACTGCACCACCAGGGCCCCAGTGTAATCACATGAGCCCTTAAAAACAGAGGCAGAAGTCAGAGAGATTTGAAGCCTTAGAGGGACTTGAAGCTCTATTGGTGGCTTTGAAGATGAAAAGCCACATAATGAGGGACGTGCGTGGCTTTAGGGAGCTGATGGTCAGCAAGGAAATGGGAACCTCATCCCACAAACACAAGGAACTCGATTCTGCCACAACCTGAATGAGTTTGGAGTGGATTATTCCTTCAACCTCCAGATAAAAGCCCTGCTGGCCAACACCTTGATTTCAGCTAATGAGATGAGACTCTAAGCAGAGAACCAGCTGAGTCCACCTGGACTGACTTACAGAAATGTGAGATAATATATGGGTGTTGTTTTAAGCTGCTAAATTTGTGGTAATTTGTCACATAGCAATACAAAACAAATACAAGGTAAACGAATAACTTCTTATAAGGATCTGCACAAACTTCCCATGAGGCGGAGGTTAAACAATTCCAAATGTCCACCTTTTCTAAGCTGCTGTCCCACTCCATTATCTCTAACATCAACTACTCCCTCTCCCCTCAGCACACTCCCTCCTGCCTTTGGGTTCCGTAATTGGCTGTAACATCTCACAAAACTCACAAACTGAACCTCATAAAGGAAATGGCTCAAGCAGTTGTAGGGGCTGGCTAGTCCTAAATTCATGGTTCAGGCATAAGCTTCTCCCTGGCCCGCAGTCTCCGCTCAAAGGCATTCAGCTTTCTCACTCTGGGGGCCAGGAAGCCCAATGCACCATCTCCTGCTGGGTCTCTGCTGCTGGTATCTCCTTCGTTGGTAGTGGCAGGCTCTTCTTTCCTGCCTCTGGGGAGGCTCATTTCAAACCCAGTGGGATGGCAACACTGACCAATCCCTTTGGTAGGCCACAATTACCTTATCAAAGAGTCCTGCCTAGTCATCTGGGAGGGAGTTACAAGACCATACTGAAAAAGGCAGTACAAAAGCACTCCATTACACCACGCAAGGTATTTTAGTGGGAGAAAGAGTAAAATTATTTATTATGGGGAGTTGCAGTCCTGAACACAAATACCTACAGGGCCCCAGGAAAGCAGCCCAGCTTGAGAACAACAATGCATGCTCGATGATAGATGGCCACCAAAACTCAGCCTCAGAGTCAAAGAGACGATGAGGAGGGTGGTGTCCACCTGGAGCACTCACCTGCCCACCTAGCCCAACCCCACCCTCAAGCTGTTGTCTGGCAGGTGTAAAAGCTTGGTACAGCCAAATATTTCAACTTTTCAAGAGAGTCCAGAAATCAATTTTTTATACACAATTTCCTAATTCAAACCTTGAAAACATTGTGATGGTCAACCTTGTGCAGACCAAACAAAACTCATTTGAGCCAGATGTGACCTTCTAGGGAAGACACTGAAGAGGGAAGGCAGGAAAGGTCGTGAAACTGAGCCCGATATCTCTGGGTGTGGACTTTTTCAGGAGGCAGTGCAGAGCCCGTGGAAGTCCCTCCCTTTCCTCTCATTTAGAAAAGAAAGGGAACATTTGTGGAACACCCACGTCCCGCCAGCTATCTGATGGAGCTCCCCAGCAATCTGATGTGGTAAGGGATACCTGGCCCCAGTCCCAGATGATTACACAGACGGCGAACAGTGACCCTAGGCTCAAAACTAAGTTTCTGATTCCGAAATCTAAGTCCTTTCAGCTGCCGCATGTGGCACCCAAGTATCGAAAGTTTTTGTTTCTTTTGATTGAAAAGGAGTTTACTGTTGAAATTCCCATGGCCTGGGCTTTCCTCTCATTATTCAAGGTTTCTGCGCTTCCATCTCCCGAGTTTCCTCCATGGCGGCCGGCCCATCCCCTGCAGCCACTCCTTCCTACACCCCAGCTTTTCGGGTTCCATTCTTACTGCTCAATTGTAGCCCAACCTCTAGGCTTCTTAGTTCCAAATCCCTGAAAAAGAAATCTAATTGGCTAGGGCAACTTTTACGGGGTGGGCCTCTTTGGTCACACACCAGCTCAGAAATGACCTTTGGTAATCCCTCCCTCTCGCTCTCAGCCCCACTGGCCCGCCTCTAGGCCACCTGTCTCAGGGCCAATCAGCAGAGGCTGTTCTTGAACGTGGTGTCAGCTCGACCACTCACGTAGCAAGGGCTTGGGCTTAATGTGGACAAAGAGCATCCATCAGCTATTTAATCAGTCTGAAGCGTCTGAGACATCCACAGTCTCCCTGGGCAGATGGTATGGCAGGGTTGCGACATACATCATTTATTTAGTGTCCCAGGTGAGGAAAGAAGCCTGGGAACGCACCAAGTCAGGGCACGTGTGTCCCCACTCATAGCCCCTCAGCTGTTTCCTACACAGCCTAGAGGACCAGGTGACACACAGAGGATGACATTCTGTTAGCAGCAAGCCCTCACTCTGCCTTACTCTAATGTGGAGAACCTAGAAAAGACTCAGAGAGATGAGAGAGGGGCTGGAAAACAACATGCAGCGAGATCAGAGGACTCATTTAGCTTTGAGGACGGTAGAGCTATAGGGTCACCTTCAGGAATCAACCGTACAAAGCCGTGTTTTGAATAGACCGCAGCAGTTTAAAAAACGAAAGTTTCAAGAAGCTTAAATTGACACATAATAAACTGCATTTGATATATAAACGTGTATAATTTGATGTTCTGACATGCATATACCTATGAAACCAATCATTACCAAGATAATGAACACATTCATCACTGCCAGCTCTCCCTGTGAACCTTTGTCATATTTCCTTCCCCTTTTTCCCACCTCCATGTCCCCATCTCTTGGCAACCACTAGTCTTTTTTCTGTCACTATAGGGTGCATCTCCTAGTGTTTTATATAAATAGGATCATATATTTGTTTTTCTCTAGCTTATTTGCTCAGCATAATTATTTTCAGATTCACCCACTGTCTTAGTCATCTAGTGCTGCTTTAACAAAGAGAAATTTATTTTCTCACAGTCTAGTAGACTAGACTCATAGCACACTATGAGTCCGAATCGACTCAACGGCACTGGGTTTGGGCAAGTAGACTAGAAGACCAAATTCAGACTGTCAGCTCCAGGGGAAGAGCTTTCTCTCTCTGTCCACTCTGGAGGGAGGTCCTGCTCGTCCATCTTCCCCTGCACTAGGAGCTTCTCCACGCAGGAACCCCAGACCACGCTCTGCTCCTCGTGCTTCTTTCTTGGTGGTATGAGGTCCCCAATTCTCTGCTTGCTTCCCTTTCCGTTTATCTCTTGTAAGATAAAAAGTGGTGCAGGCCACACCAAAGGGAAACTCCCTTTACATTGGATCAGGGATGTGACCTGAGCAAAGGTGTTACATCCCACCCTACTCCTCTTTAACCACAGGCAGAGACCATGATTTATGACACATAGGAAAATCACAAAATGGAGGACAACCACACAATACTGGAAATCGGGGCCTAACCAAGTTGACACATATTCTGGGGGGACACAATTCAATCCATGACACCCATGTTGCTGTGTGTATCAATAGTTCATTCCTTTCACTGTTGAGTAGTATTCCATTGTATGGACATACTGCAATGTATTCCTCCATTTACCTGTTGATGGTCCTTTGGTTTATTTCCAGTTTAGGGCTGTTACAAATACAGCTCCCATAAATATTCATATACAAGTTTTTTGCATGGCTATCTGCTTTCATTTCTCTTAGATAAAAACCAAAGAATGCAATGACTGGATCATATGGTAGGCGTGTGTTTGAGCATGGCCATTTTGGTATAATTGTCACATGGGTTTCACAGTGTCCATACTTTGTATATTTAACCTACAAGGTAAAGGGACACAGAGATCACATGGGAACTACAGACACATACTCACTCATAAGGAGGTCACATTAGGCTGCAGCCAGCTTCATCCTAGTCCTCTCAAACAGTGTGTGGACCAGGCTCCCAGAAGAGAATATCTCCCAGGATGACCTTTGATTTTGTAAAATGCTCGATGCACAAGCTCCTAACAGCAGCGAAGCTTCAGAACCGGCTCACTGAAAAGGGCTAACCTAGCTCCAGGAGAAGCTTTAAATAGTGGTAGCATCTCATTGGTCTACAAGAGAGTAATCATAGTCATCACCCACGCTTTCACCAGCCTTCCAGGTGATTCCGATGCACGCTCATGTTTAAGAACTACAGGCCCAGAACATCTCTCGAGCCCTTCGATTCCCCTGGATCCTAAATTAAATCCATCAGAAGTTATAATATGCTGAGGGCATCATTCTCTCTCCTGCCTGTGTCCCACATGCAGAGCTGTGGCGCCACCCTGTCTTAGAACATAGCCACCCTGCATTAAAGTCTCCTTGCAAACCCAGGTTACCAAGTGGGATGCAAATTTGCACAATGGTTGTCATCACTTCTTTCCCCCAAAGCACCACGCTTAAAAAAAACAAAAGTACAAATTCTCGGGAACTCAATCATTGAAGCATTAAAAAACCAGCTGTCATTTTTTTTTTATCACCCAAATCTCTACATGTGGATTTCGTCCTGGCAAATAATGGCATAAAAACAGCTAAAAAAAAGAAAAAGACAAAGATTTTTGGTGATGAACTCCAACACTCTTTACTGCTCAAGAACCCTCACTGCAAATTTACACATCAGCAGGAAAAGTAATCAAACTTGAATAGGAAGAATTTGAGTAAAAATATTGAATACTTTTTTGTTTTAATCTTCAGTTTAAGCATGGTTTCTGCTTGACATAATTGGAGAGAAGTTCTGATTTCCTTGGTAGTTTTGTGTGCTTAAAGTTTAGCCCAGTCTTTGAAAACTCTCTCCAGCTTCTGGCCAAGCAGAACTCTGCCGCTCACTTTGAATTTGCCAGCAAGGAAAGCCTTCTGTGGGTTCATTTTGCCCAAAACCAGCTCCATAAAGATGGGCTCTGGGATTGTGAAGATGGTGTCTGCTGGGAGCCTTGCTGATCCCAGGTACATGTCCCCAGGACCATTCTTTAAGTCAACGGTCCACTGCAGAATGGTCTTCCCATCTTTGGTGATGTCTAGCTGAAAGATGGCATTGACTTTCTTTACCAGCTGGGCCCCCACTTCTTTGATGTGACGGCTAATGTCCTCGAACACTGGGAAGCTCTGGAATTCTGACAGCTCTAGGGGGTGTGGCACGGCAGATTCCCCAGCTGATCCCAGCGTCTTGAACTGGCCTGCCTGAGGTCCATTCCCTGCTTTGATCTTGGGTGGATGGTCGATTCTCTTCCACATCTTCTGTGCATGTCCTCTTGAACTTGCCATCTGGTTTGTGAGCAGCTGTGGCCAGCTTAATACCCACAGCCAGATTGTGACATCAAAGATCAGGCCCTGGCAGGCATTGGGGCTGGTGCGTGTGCTGTAGTCTTATTGAACAAACAAATGTTAAAATGTGACATGGAGCAGGGCCTCAGACAGGTCATTGTGAGGCAGATCCACACCCCGCCCCAAGTCATTCAGGGCTGTTGGTCCCACAACCCCAAGAAGGTCTGGACACATAATGGGAACAGGGCAAACTGATCCTGGGCATTCTTTGGTGACATGAGCTCTGTCTCCAACACAGGTATCTCCCAGGGAGCAATCCTAACCAAGCAGGTTAAAAAAAAAAAAGAAAGAACCCCGTTGCCATCAAGTTAATTCCAACTCACAGTGACCCTATAGGACAGAGCAGAACTGCCCCATTGGGTTTCCAAGGAGCACCTGGTGGACTCAAACTGCCGACCTTGTGGTTAGCAGCCATAGCTCTATAACCACTATGCCATCAGGGTTTCCAAGCAGGCAGTTATTCTAATTCCTTTAAATGTGGATGGTCCTTAAAGCATGATTCTGGCACTGGGTTGGCTTTGTCTGGCTGCTGTTGGAGGGAGAAGTGGCTATATCTGAAACCTTCCAGAAGCACAATGAGGATAAAAAATTTAAAAAGAAAGAAATATCCTAAAATCAGCAAAAGATGCTGCTAGTCTCCTATGATAATTGTGTATAATAATATAGCACTGTACACCGTACGGACACATTTAATCCTCGTTACAGCCCTATGAGGTAGGTACTATTCTTATTCCCATTTTTACAGATGAGAAAACTGAGGCAAGAAGACAAGTGACTTGCCCAAAGTCACACAACCAGTAGGTAGTGTAGCCAGGCTTGAATTGAGATAGAATGAATCTAGAGCCCGCTTTGTTTTTTTACTTTTTATTTTGGAGTTATTTCAGACTTATCAAAAGGTTGCAAAAATAGTACAGACTTCCTGTATACCCTTCACTCATGTTAACATCTTATGTGACTACAGTACAATAATCTAAGCCAGGAAATGAATGATGTTATTAACTAGTCTACTGATTTTACTCAATTTTTGCCAATTGTTCCATTAATGTCATGTTCTGGTCCAGAATTCAGAATCTGGTCCAGGATCCCACATCACATTTAGTTTTTCTGTCTCATTAGTTGCCTCTAATATGGGATAGTTCTTCAGTCTTTGTCTATCTTGACCCAGATACTTGTGAAAAATACTGGCCAGTTATTCTGTAAAATATCCTTTGGTTTGGGTCTGTCTGATGTTGTCTCAGGATTAGATGGAGGTTATGATTTTTTGGCAAGAATACTACAGAGAGAAACTTGTGCCTTTCTCAGTGCATCATACAGGGGGCATATGATGTTCATATGCCCATTAGTGGTGATGTTGACCTTGATCACTTGGTTAAGGTGATGTCTGCCAGGTTTCTCCACTACAAGGTTACTATTTAATCTTTGTTATTAAGAAGTATCTTGTGAGGAGATGCTTTGAGATATTGCAGATATCCTGCATCATACTTTCATCTACCGATTTTTGCACCTATCCATGGTCCAAGCATGCAACAATAACTGATGTTTGCCAAATGGTCATTTTCTATTCTTCTCATTCTCTTTAGGTTTAACAATTGGAATATTGTTGTAAGGGAAGCTGTCCCTTCTCCCCATTTATTTATTTGTTCATATCAGTATGTACTTGTAGATATTTAGTTTAGTCTGTGGGTCATAATCAGTTATTATCATTATTTTCTTGCTCAGATTATCCCAGATTTAGCCACTGGAAGCTCTGTCAAGTTGGTACCTGTGTCCTTTCTTTCCTACACCATACTGCCTCTTGCCAGTTATACAATACTAAATGAAGTTGCTGGTAACTTTGTTCTCTCTGGGAGGCATGCAGTGGAATAAAAAAGACTCCAGTACGTTTTCGATGATGGATGGATAAGCTGGTGTTATCAGCAGGAACATTTCTTAGTTACCTAATGTTGCCGTAACAAAAACTACCACAAGTGGGTGATTTAAAGAACAGAAATTTCTTTTCTCACAGTTCAGGAGGCTAGAAGTACAAATTCAGGGCATTGGCTCTAGGGGAAGGTCCTTCTTTGTCTCTTTCAGTTTCTAGTAGCTCCTACAAGCCGTGGCATTTCTAGGCTTGTAGATTCATCTGTCTTCTCCCTATGTATGTGTTGCTCTGTCTATTCTGCTCTTTTTATAAGATACCACTCAGAAATGATTAGGTTTGGAACCCACCCTTCTCTAATATCACCTCAATAACGTACAAAAGCAAACCCCTATTACCAAACAGGACCATATTTACATACAAGGTTTAGGACTTCAACATAACTTTTTTGGGATTATAACTCAATCCATAACAGAGCAGTTAAACAAATCCAGTGGCCTCCAAAGCTAAGTCTTTAACAAGAGGTCACCAGGTATGGACTAAGTATACAGAGAATTTAAAATAAAGAAGCAGGTAATTCCCCCAGAGAGTCCACTGTGAATAGCCAACAGAGGAGAAGTGAGCCCCGCTGACACCTGCATCTACTTAACCTCAAGGGCAGGGTTGTCCTTGCTGAATTATTCAGATGGGTCCTAAATTGGGTCTGTCACTCCCCTGTCTCAGTGTCAGAGGGAGACACAGTTCCACAGCCCATACACAATTTAATCAGTGATATTGTTTACAGTTGTCACCACATAGTGATAAGAAAAAATAGACCAAATTTTGGTCAGTTTTAATTCTCAACAGATACTGCTCCACTTACTGCTGCCCTCCAACGCACTGTGCCCTTGCCCTGACTGGTCCACCTCTGTCTGCCTGCAAGAAGACCTGCACCCTCCAATCAGAGGTGACCTTCCGCAGTCCGCTGATATTTCTTCTCTCCAATTGCCATCCAGAATCAAGAATCTAGTCACAGCAGATTCATGGCTTTTAGCTTCCGATGGCTTCCTTAAATATTTTAATGAGTTTGAGAGGCTTAGAGACCTGCTCCCTGGAAAAAAAAAAAAAGCAAAGCCATTTTATTAAATAGGATGCTTTTAGCTCCAAGCAACAACTACCACCACAGAAAAAACTAGTAATGGCTTAACCCAGTAGTTCCAAAGTGGGCTCCCCAAAACGACAGCATCAGTATGACCTGGGAGCTTGTCAGGAAAGCAGGTTCTCAGGCCTCATCCCAGAGTAGCTGAATCAGAAACTCTGAGGGTAGGCCCAGCAAACTGGGCTTTAACAAGCCTTCCGTGACATTTCAATACATGCTCAAGTTTGAAAACCTATGGCTTAACTCATCAGGACATTTTCGTTCTCTTTACAAAAAGTCTGGAAGTCGGGTATTTTGATGTCTCAACCAAGTCAGCCGGTATCTCTATGCTTTTCCAACCCCACCCTCCACCAAATCTACCATCCTGGCTTGCTGACTTTTGTCTCCAACTTGTCACTTCATAGCCACTTTACTGCAGTAACACTTTCCACCACATTCTCACAAGGCAGCACCCCAAACAGAAAGAGGCAAAAACCAAAACCAAAACAATACTCTCCTTGGACCTGTTTCTTACTAGAGAGTAAAGTTCTTCCCAGAAGCCCTCGAGACTTCCCATTTGTCTCATTGGTGAGAAATGGGTCACACGACCATCCCTAGACAATTACTGGCAAAGAAGGATGGAATTACCATTTTTTTTCCTTAGGCCTCTCCAGATACACTCCTCTCGGTGGGACACCCTGCCACTTGAACACAATTGGAGTTGTGTTAACAAGGAAGAAAAGAACAGGGCTGGATGTAGACAACCAAACGTGCTTAATGCAGGTACCCACAGCCTCCTCCAGCGTGCCTAGGAGGGGAACAAGGAGAAACCACATGTCATCTTAGAAAGATCTGTCTCGTTACTTTTCAATGACAGATCACTTATCTCTTTTTGCTGACCTCCTCATTTCTAACACAACGTGGACATTTTACAAACTGCTGAAAGTTTATAAACCCATCTCCCACCTGCCAGCCTGACACTGGGCAGGTTCATTCACTCACACTTGAGTCAAATAGAATGTGAGAGTAGGATCAGGAGTATTGCCCACCCCACTGCCCCGAGTGGGAACAAATCTATGTCACCAAGGTCACTCTTGCACTGAGGGCCTCAGACAAGGAGGCTGCACCTTACTGTCCACAGATGCAAGGAGGGAGAAGGACCTTCACTTTCTACTTTATGTTTCTGCTTTTGTTTGTGATGAGTGTGCACTGTCTCTGTTTTCTTAAATCAAATACAATTTTTTCAACATCTTACTATAAAAAATTTCAAACACATTGCAAAGTTGAAAGATTTTTATACAATGAACACCAGTATACCAATCAATATTCTATTATTAGTCCCTGAGTGGCTCAGTGTTTAAGGTTGGAGGTTCTAGTCTACCCAGAAGTACCTTGGAAGCAAGTTTTGGCAATCTACGTCCAAAAACAATCAGTCATTGGAAACCCTGTGGAGCACAGTTCTACTTGAACACACACGGGGTCACCATGAGCTGGAGTTGACTCCACAACAACTGGGTTTTTTTTGTTGTTTCTTTGGTGTTCTATCATTAACATTTTACGATAATTGTTTGAATCACTCCACCTTATTTTTTATGCACTTCAAAGTAAATTGCAGACACCAGGACCCCCTAAACACTGAAGTATGCAGAGCATTTATTAGAGGACAAAATTTGTTTACTCTTCTTTAATGTAAAATTGACATACAATCAAATGCACAAATCTTAAGTGTATATTTGCTGAGTTTTGACCAACGCAAATACCTGAACACAAGTTTTCATACTAAGAAATTTACTGCCATGTGACTCTGTAGCTCCCTAGCCATCTTGAGCATGCGGTTTCCCACCAGTTGTCTTGAGCATGGGGTCCCCCACTAGTCATTCTGAGCATGGGGTCCCCCACCAGTCATCCTGAGCATGGGGTCCCCCACCAGCCATCCTGAGCATGGGGTCCACCACCAGCCATCTTGAGCATGGGGTCCAACACCAGTCATCCTGAGCATGGGGTTCCCTACCAGCTGTCTTGAGCACAGGGTCCCCCACCAGCCATCTTGAGCATGGGGTCCCCACCAGTCATCCTGAGCATGGGGTCCCCCACCAGCTGTCTTGAGCATGGCATCACCTACAGTGTACACAGAGGCCTGAACAAGCAGGAGCCCCTGATGCCTTCTTCAAACTGCAGGGGGAGGTCTGCTTCCCTACCAATATGAAACTGTCCCCATGAGACCCCTGAAGAAGGTCTTACAGTTTCCCTGCCAAAGACCCCCACCACCCATCTGTCAGTTTGTCAGATGGCTTGCATGTTGCTGTGATGCTGGAAGCTATGCCACAGTATTTCAAA
Source organism: Elephas maximus indicus (assembly GCF_024166365.1). NCBI lineage: Eukaryota > Metazoa > Chordata > Mammalia > Proboscidea > Elephantidae > Elephas > Elephas maximus. The sequence continues at coordinate 59,561,117 of NC_064843.1, read as the reverse complement.
TACCAGCAAGGTCACTGATGGTGGATAGGTTTGTTTGTTTGTTTGTTAATAATTTTTATTGTGCTTTAAGTGAAAGTTTACAAATCAAGTCAGTCTCTCACACAAAAACCCATATACACCTTGCTACACACTCCCAATTACTCTCCCCCTAACGAGACAGCCCACTCTCTCCCTTCACTCTCTCTTTTCGTATCCATTTCGTCAGCCTCTAACCCCCTCCACCCTCTTATCTCCCCTCCAGGCAGGAGACAGTGGTTAGTTTTTAGTAGAGCTTCCATATTAAGACAGACTAGGAGAAAAAGGCCTGACAATCTACTTCTGAATATTAGCCAACGGAATCCTTATGGATCACAACAGAACATTGTCTGACTTGCTTCCTTTGGACATATCATCAGGAGGGATCAATTGCTAGAGGAAGGCACCATGTTTGGTGAAATAGAGGGTCAACAAAGGTGTGAGAGACCCTTGGTGAGAAGGATTGGCACAATTGCCACAACAGACTCGAACATGCTGGCAATTGTGAGGATGACAAAGGACAAGCAACGTTTCATTCTGCTGTACATGGGGTCACTATGAGTCGAAGTCAACTTGATGGCAACTAACAACACCACCACCAAAGACCCAAGACCCAGAGACCCTAAACCAGGATTTTCACAGTGAAAAACCCCACACCTTTCAACTCATCACAGGAACATGAAGCCATGTTTTCATAGCACATCTGAAAATGAAAATCCTTTTTCCCTGAACAATCTGGTTTCCAAGAGGACTGCCCACTCTCATGGCAGCTGCCAACTCCAATCAAGTTGTTTGCAGTGCTGGGCCCACAGCTCGGCCTGGTAAGTACTCACAGGATGGGCTGTTCATATCAGGGTGATGAGGGCCTACTCCGCCCAGCTTAATGTGCAGGCCCTTCATGGAGCACAAAAGGGCAAATGCGTGATCCCTGCTCACAAGGGACTTACACCATGGGGAGGAAAGAAGCTGTTAAAAAGAACCAACTGTGATAACAGCTGTATAGTAACTGCTCAGATCAAAGACAAACTTCACAGGCAGGGGGTATAAGGTGGCTGCACAGCAGCCAGTGGCCTCTTGTCTGAACCCTATATCTTTCCCAGTGTCTTGAGTGTGCAACCCCAGATGGAGAACCCGAGACAAGGATTCAAGTTCAAGCAGTTGAACTCATGAGGGGGCGTTAGGAAGTGGGGAGGTGAGGTGTGGAAGTGAAGCAGCCCAGAGAGGGTGTGTGCTCAAGGAGTTATGTGGATGACTGCAGCTCAATCTTGAGGGGAAACTCTAGAAAACCCTGAGAAACTTGTATAGACGGGTACCTCTGAGTGACCCCCAGCCCCACAAGAAGGCAGGGGAGCTGGGGATTAATACACCACTCCTACTTGCCACTGCTCCTGGGGGATTCATTCCAGCTTGTGGAGAAGTCAGCAAAGCAGGCTTTAGCGGCCAGAGAAAGTCCTGAGGCAGGTGCAGGACACCGCAGTGTAAGCGCAATGGATATGGGGGGCCAGAGGAAGGGGAGCACTGACAGTGTCTGCCATTCCCAGGAGCCACCAAAGCCTGCCTTAGGCTGACATTTCTCCAATGCTGTAATTTAGTAAATAAATGGAATTCGTCAGCATGTAGAAGGAAGACATAAAAGACTATACACATTGTTTGCTTCCATTTCTATGTGATGTTCTAGAAGAGTCAAACCAATCTATAGTGACAGAAGGAAGATTAGTGGTTGCCTGGAGCTTGGGTCTGGGAAAGGTTTTAGGGGATTTTCTGAGATTATTGGAATGCACTGTATCTTGACTGTGGTGATTACTTGGGTGCACACTTGCCATAACTCACCCAACTGTATACTTTAGACTGTATTTCACCATATATAAATATTTTTGAACTTTTTAAACAATCCAAATAAGTGAATAGGCAAGGTAGCTATCCCTTCTAGGAAGGACATCTGGGATGAGCTTCTACTTGGGAGGTTTTCAGAAAGTCTTCCCAAAGGGGCTGTACACTTGTGCATTCCCACCAGCAAATGGATGAGAATTCCAGCTGCTTTGCATCCTTGCACTTGATACTGTCAGGTTTTATTTGTTTTTTAATGTCGCCATTCTAATAGGCGTACATCCCACCTATCTTTGAGTTCCAGGACAGTGACAGTAGCGGCAGGCAGCCTCCACAGAGGTGGTGGTGGGGGCTCACTCTGTGTCCTGACACATTTTCTATGATGTTGAATATGGCTTCAGGAAATGGCATCGATGGCAGGGAGTGAGGTTGTTATCTCAGCAGAATTTCACGTCTTGCTCTGCAAAAAGAATGTGATAGATCAAATGATGACTCTCAATTCGTCATACCCCAGAATAGAATGATTCACCCAGACCCTCGCCATAGCTTCTTTGTGAGTCAATTTCCTCATTCCATTGAAGATGGCCATGGCCGTGCATTTGCTTTGCCCAGTGGGGTATTAACGGACGTATATGAGCGGAGGCCTGATGAGTTTGCCGTCACCATGAGATCAAGCCCTGGGTAGCCACTGGTCCAGGGAAGATGAGAGACATGTGGAACTGACCTGGACCCAAGCCCGGTAGAGCCCAGTCTAGATCAACCAAATAGCAAATTAACCTGTGAACCCATGAGCATAAGCATAAATTCTTGTATTAAGTCTCTGGGTTTTGGAGGGGTTTATTATTCCGCACTATTGTGACACTAGCTGACTGGTACAGAGTAGAAATGAAGTAACATCTGGGCATGCACACCAGTCCTTGTAGGCTGGCTCTCAAGATCTGGAATGGCCAAGTCTTGGGACAGTTACAACCTGCTGTCTTTCCACACAGAAGACAGACATTTAGGGATCGGACTGGGCTGAGGTGATGATATGAAGGTCCCCATCTGGGTCAGACTACACACTCAGTTGTTTTTGTCTACACTCTTACTACTCAAAGTGTGGGTTGTGGACAAGCAGCAGCATACCCTGGGAGCTGGTTAGAAATGCAGATTCTCAGGACCCACCCCAGATCTACTCAATTAGTGTCTGTATTTTAACAAGATCCCTAGGGAATTGCTACCCTCATTAAAATCAGATACATGTCGAACTACAACGTGGGAGCGTATGTATGCCCCCCACACCTGTCACATTTCACTTGTTTGAAAGTAAAAACAATCTCATAGTTTCTCCTCAAGTAAAGTTTCCAATTAAAAAATAAACAAACACAGTTTGGGAATAACATGATACAAACCAAAAAGAAATAAACTGAACATTTTTAAGTTTAAAAAATTCTTTTTTTCTTAAGCTTTTTACAGATTTTTTAAAAAAATACTGAAGAGCTTAACAGTTGGGCCAATAATTATTGTTATTGGTATTATTATTATTAACATTTATGGAATAATTACAATTTTCCAAGCACTGTACTAAGCACTTTAATCTTCACAATATCCTAAAGTAGTTGCTAATATTATTCTCAATTTACAAATGAGGAAATTGAGAGGGCGACTTGTCAAAAGGCAGATAGCTAATAAATTTGGATCTAACAGTTTATGGTTTTGGACATTTCAAAGGCATGATTTTTGTTTCATCTGGCACTTTTGGAATAAGATTTATTGTGGTTGCATTGTCATTATAAATTAAGACATAAAAATGTATCTTTCTCTAAAGAAAAAGTGTTCTTCTCCCAATCCCTTCAAGAGTTTCTAGGTGGGTTATTTCTGCCATGAAAAGATTTCCAATGGGAATGGCCAATCAGTACATGAAAAGGTGCTCAACATCATTAGTCACTAGAGAAATGCAAACTAAAACTATAAAGAGATATCTCTTTATACCCACAAGAATGGCTAAAATTACAAAGACTGGCAATGCCGAGTGTTGATGAGGACTAAGAGCAACTGGAACTCTCACGCACTGGGAATGCAAAATGATGCTGATACTGTGGAAAGCTGCTTGGCAAGGTCTTAAAGCTGAACATACATGTACCATATATTCCACTCCTAGTTATTTACCCAAGGGAAATGAAAGCATATATCTTATGCTGTTAATCTCCCGTTCACTAACAAAGTGGGTAAGCAAATTGCAGTGTATTCATAGAATGGATATATGGCAATTAAAAGGAATAAGCTATTGATATACTCAACAACATGGATGAATCTCATGATGCATTATGCTGAGTGAAAGAAGGCTGGATTCAAGGACTGTGTACTATGATCCCACTTACATGACATTCTAAAAATAACAAAACTATAGGAACAGAAAAATGATCAGTGGTTTCCTGTGGGGTGAAGAATGGGTTTGTCTACCAAAGGGCACAGAGGAATTTTGGGGAGGGGGGGGTGATAGAATTCTTCTTTGTCTTGATCATGGTGGTGGTTGCATGATTGTATACATTTGTCAAAACTCAATGAAGACCTTACACTAAAACCAAAAAACCAAATCCAGTGCCATCAAGTCAATTCCGACTCATAGCAACCCTATAGGACGGAGTAGAACTGCCCCATAGAGCTTCCAACAAACGCCTGGCAGATTTGAACTGCCGACCCTTTGGTTAGCAGCCATAGCACTTAACCACTACACCCTTACACTAAAAAAAAAGGATAAATTCACTGTATATAAATTATACCTCAATAGACCCCACTAAAAAAAAAAAAAAAAAAAAAAGGATGTACGGTCAGGTCTGCATTGCTGCTTTCTAAATCAGAGATCACAAGCCGAATCTAGAATACTGAATTCTAATTTTTTTAATTGGTTCTTCTATCAATATCATGGAGCCCTGGTGGCACAGTGGTTAAGAGATTGGCTACTAACCAAAAGGTTGGCAGTTCAAATTTACCAGCCACTCCTTGGGAACCCTATGGGCCAGTTGTACTCTGTCCTACAGGGTTGCTATGAGTCGGAATCCAGTCGACATCAATGGGTTTGGTATTTTCTTATATCAATACCAGCAACTATTATTACATTATGCTGCAAAATTTTAACTTTTTAATTACTTTCTGTATCAGTTAGCTATTGCTACATTACATTGTGTATCAAAAAACCTCAAAATTTCAGCAGCTTACAACATTAAGGGTTTATTTCTCACACATCTGTGGGGTGGCTGGGCAGCTCTCCTGGGACCTATATGTCCCTCACCCTCTTCCTGGGACCACTGGGTTAGCCAGGCCTGTTCCTCCTGTGGCCATGAAGGAGCACAAGAGTAGCAAGCAAAACATGCTTGGCCTCTTAAGGCCCAAGTTTGTCACTGGCTTACTGCCATTGCTGCCATGTAGCACTTGACCACTAACTGAAAGGTTGCTGGCTCAAAGCCACCCAAAGGCACCTTGGAAGAAATCTCTAGCGATCTGCCTCTGAAAGGTCACAGCCTTGAAAACTCTACGGAGCACAGTTCTACTCTGCACACATGGGGTCACCATGAGTCAGAATCAACTCAGTGGCAATGTGTTTGGTTTTTGTTTTTTTATCTGCAGCAAAAACAACTCTTATAGCCAGGCCCCAGGTCACAGGCTGGAGAAGCCCACAGTGCCCACGATGAGGCCACGACAGGGTGAAAAATTGGAACCAAACATGCAATCTGCCACAGCTACTGACATTTAAAAAGGGAGAGATTTCACATTTAAAATCCAGATTTCTGGCTTTTCTTATGCATGGGAAGACCCTGGACCTGCCTTCCTGCTTGGCAACAACCAGCCAACGTTGAAAAAGAAATACCACTCACTTCAGGCAAGACGGGGGCTCCCCATTCCCACATTCATTGTCATCGCCTCCTGAGCCCTGAGGGCCCGTTTCTGAAAATCAGGAGTTCTGAGGAAACGTTTCAGAATTCCTGAGATCATTTCTTCGCTGAACTTCCCCAAGAGTTCTACAGGAATTTGGGCAATGTGAGTACTCAAGTACCCTAAGGTTGCCTTCACGACCATTCATTCAACAAATATTTACTGAGCACCTACTATTATGTGGAAGGCATTGTACTGGGCACTTTTGACAATACACAAAGGAAACCAAATATGTCTACAAAACTCTTTATAGACTAGTAGAAGAGGGAAACATATATAAATATCTAAACAGCAGAACTCACAAGCTGGGTTCACAGGGTTATCACTGACACTTCCCACGTGGCTATGGTCAGTCTCCTTACCATCACCCTATTTCTCGTCTTTTTGGCTGAACTTTCCTCTACCAGGTAAATGCTTAGGAAAAAAACACTCAGATAATGAACAAAGTTGGAGGCCTCACACTTGCTGATTTCAGTGGTAGAAAACCTACTATAAAACTTCAGTAACCAAGACAGTGTGGTACAGGCATAAGGACAGACATATAGATTAATGAAACAGAATTGAGAGTAGATTGGTTTTCGACAAGGGTGCCAAGACCATTCAATGGTGAAAGAATAGTCTTTCCAACAAATGGTGCTGGAACAACTGGATTTCTACATGTAAAAGAACAAAGTTGGGTCCATGTTCTTATATCACATATGAAAATTAACCCAAAATAGATCAAAGACCTAAATGTAGGAGCTAAAGCTACAAACTCTTAGAAGAAAACATAGGTGTAAATCTTCATGACCTTGGAATAGGCAACCGTTACTTAGATATGACACCAAAAGCTCAAACAACCAAAGAAAAACCAGATAAAGTGGATTTGATAAATACCAAAATCCTTTGTGCATCAAAGGACACTATCAAAAAGTGAAGAAACAACTCACAGAATGGGAGAAAATTTTTGCAAATCATATATCTGATAAAGGGTTAGTATCCAGAATATTTAAAGAACTCTAAAACATGGACAAAGAATTTGAATAGACATTTCTCCAAAGAAGATATACAGATGGCTAAGAAGAATATAAAAATATACTCAGTACCACTGGCCATTACAGAAATGCAAATCAAAGCCACAATGAGATACCACTTACACCCACTAGAATGGCTATAATCAAAAAGATGGGAAATAAAAAGTATAGACAAGGATGTGGAGAAATTGGAACCCTCATATTCTCCTGGTGGGAATGTAAAATCAAGCAGACACAGATTGGCAGTTCCTCAAAAAGTTTAACAACGAGTTACCATACAACCCAGCAAGTCCGCTCCTAGGTGTACAGCCAAGAGACTTGAAAACATATGTTCATACAAAAACTTGTGCAGATTTTCCTAACAACACTATTCATAACAGCCAAAACGGAAACAACCCAAACGTCCATCAGCTAATGAGTAGATAAATAGAGTATGGTGTAGTTATATTTGTAAGGAATTTGGCCTTACCTAAAGACAGGTCACTATAAGTTGGAATCAACTTGATGGCAATGGGTTTGGTTTTTTGTTTTTGTTTTAAAGACAGGTCTGGTCTTTGTCTCAGCTCCTGGAGGATAACCTCTAAAGCCTTGGAATTTCCTGAGTGATAGGATTGTTTTTGTTATTCATGGTGGGTCCCTGGGACCACATTTCACGGTTTATACTAACAAGGTGACTCAATGTATCCCCCTAGATAGTTTATGCTAATGAGATGACTCAGGATAGGGGCTGGCCATGCGATTAGAGGGTTGGTGCTTTGAGCCATGTTATATCAGCCCAACTTTTGGGGGTGGGAGCTGGAGATTGAGTTCAATTATGTAGGTAATGATTCAATCAATCATGTTTATATAATAAAAACTCTGGACACTGAAGCTCATAAGAGCCTACCTGGGTTGGCAATACTCCCTGAGGACTCAGAAGCTTTGTGTTTGGCACCCTCCCAGTCCCAGGTTTCACTCTATGTGTCTCTTCACTGGTTCTTATTTATATCCTTTTGTTATAATAAAACTGTAATCATAAGTATAGCACTTTCCTGAGTCGTTCTGTGAGACATTCTAACAAATTATTGGATTTAAAGGAATGTGTGGGGACCCCACAATTTGTAACCAGCTGATCAGAAGTGTGGATGGGCCCGGCTACCCCAAACTTGCAGCTGGTGTCTGAAGTCTTGAGCAGATTTGGAAGTCTCTGGAGGACTATCCCCTTAACCTCAAGTTTGACTAATTCCAGGTACCATATAATAGAATATTATTCAGCCATAAAAAGGGAAATAAAGTACCAAAACATGCTACGACGTGGATGAACTTTGAAAATATTATGCTACGTGAAAGCAGCCAGACGAAAAAGGCTACCCATCGTCTGGTTCCATTTATATGAAATTTCTAGAACGGGCAAATCCATAGAGATAGAAAGTAGATTAGTGGTTTCTAGGGGGTGGAGTAGGGATAAATGGGGAGTACTAAAGGGTATGGGAATTTCTTTTCAAGGCGATGGAGTGCTTGGGAATTATATAGTGTGTCAGTGGTTGTAGAACCTTGTGAATATGCTAAAAACCATTGAGTTGTATACTTTAAAATCGTAATGTTTATGGTTTGTGAATTATATCTCCATTAAAAAACACACTCTGAGCATGTCATTCCTCTAATTAAACGCCTTCGAAGTCCATCATTCCCTTCCAAGGTAAGTTCATAGAACATAGCTCAAAATGCAAAGTTTCAAAATGATCCCTGCCTGGTTCTGCAGGCATGCTCTCATCGTGGTCCCCCAGGAGCCCTTCACTCAGACCAGCTGGTTTTTACACTCCCCTTTTACACCTGCCTTGAGCTTCCTGCCTCCAGGTTTGGGGATCCTGTCCTCTCTTTCCATCCAAGCTCTGTCCTTCCTGAAACTTCAGTTCAAGCTGTTGGCGTCTATCAAGTCCTGCCCACCATGCAGTTCAAGCTGTTGGCTTCTATCAAGTCCTGCCCACCATGCAGTAAATCCACACAAATATCCAGCTTAGATGTGCTTCCGATTTTGGGGTCAGATACAGGCTAACCTGGAAGACCAGAGCACAAACGCAGCCCAAGACTAGCCCAGGACAGCCTCGGGAAACACATTCCCAAGACCTGCTTCAGGTCTCTGTGGGAACATCCAGTAAACAGCATTTCTCGTCACCACCTGGACTCTGAAGAAATTGAGAAATAAGATAAGGAATGGCAGATGGAAACCAAACTTCTGCCTTTATCACTGATAGAAGCATAGTTAGAGGACCAGGCTTAATGTGAGGACTCAGTGGGCCTGCCTACTAACCCCAGAATTCAAGGTGGACTCACCCACAAATCATCCTGGGAGGCTCTGCATGTGGAGTGTAATAGTACAGCAGCTGGGTTAATACTGCCAGGCTTACCACTCACAAAAGTCACCCCATCCCAGTAATTTAAGGGGTAGAGAGAGAGCAAGAGCAATTTGGGGTGGGGTGGGGTGGGGAATTACTTTAATGGAAAATCCCTCCTTGAGGAAACCAGAGGATGAGGAAAGGACCTTCATTCTAGAAAATTCTAGCTCAAGCCCCTAAATCAGAGATGAGTACAGGGGAACCTAGCCTGGTGGAGCATGGGCATTCCTGATTTTTGCCCAATATTCCCTTTTGTGCATCATTTTCTTCTTTTTTCCCCCATCAGGTTTCACTGTGGTTTTTACAACTCAAGTTGGGCCATGCTCATGGGGGTTCTCTCAGCTGGCCTCATGCCCTCCCACAGCCTCACTCTGCCTGGAAGAGAAGTTACTCCCTCCGTACTCCTTTCTGCCTGCATACTTAAATAAATAAAGATTCCACTTTATGGCCGGCTTTATGACATGTAAACTAAGAGAATATTTAGCGTTGTAGGTGTCAAAACAGGCTAGCTTGAGTTTTATACAATAACCTAGAAAACAATAACTCATTTTCTCAAACTGGTAGAGTGAAGGGCTGCCAGAATCAATGGGTCACAGAAACTAGAAGTTAAACAGAATGGATTTTGTAAATATGAAATTTGAGTATAAGCACTGGGACCGGAACCGTCCAACAGAATTTTCTGTGATAATTAAAATGTCTCTATCTGCACTGTTCAAAGCTGTAGCCTCTAGCCCTATGTGAATTCTGGGCACTTAATATATGGCTAGTGCAACTGAAAAACTGAATTTTTGACTTCATTTAATCACAATTAAATTTAAATAGCCACATAGGATTTCCCATTGGCATTCCTGGGGGACAAGCCCAACATGTAAAGTCAACACATTCATAGCCCATCCCAAATTGTCCCTGGTAGGAAAAACATATCTTAGCCATCAATTGTCACAATAATTCTATATAACAAACCACCCCCAAACTCAGTGGCTCAAAGCAAGAAGCATTTATTTAGATCACAAATCAATGTTAGATCACAAATCAATGGGTCATCGATTTAGGCTGGGTTCAGCTGGGTGCTCCTTCTGGTCTCCTCTGGGCTTGCTCACATGTCTGGCAGTTGTCTGGCTATCAACTGTGGCAACACGGGTGCCTGGGCCATGTGATTCTCATTCTCCACCAGGCTAGCCTGGGAGTGTTGTCATGGTGGAAGCAGAGGCATGAGTGAACAATCTCAACTCGGAGAGTGCTTCTCAAGCCTCTTCTTGCACCTATGGGCCAAAGAACAAAACATGGGCAATCCAAGTCATCGCGGGAGATCCGGGAAGCTGAGGACACTACCAGGCAGTGTGGCAAGGTACATAGGAAGGCCACAGGAAGGGGGAGAGAACTGGGGACCAATAATGCAACGAATCTTCCACAACCACAGGAGGACATTATCAAGTCCTATAAGTCTTTCTTTCTGGGAAAAAAAAAAATCACTGGACTACACCAAACTCATGTTAAAATATACTCTTAAAATTCTAATACCTGAATTGAGGCAATTAAATGTATAGAACAGAGATCAGCTCCCACTCTCCCCTGCCCCCAAAAGGCATGCAGCGTGCATCTACGGTATTGCGCTGGCCCTGGGTGTGGGACGCCACTGAGCAGTTTCTATAAAACCAATATAGCCCAATGTCCTTCCTCAAGGATGGTATTTTTGAGTTGATATTATGGTAAAGTTATCAAAAAGAAGCACGTCCGATGTTTGGAGAGGGGCGCAACTTCAGTGCTTGCCATAGGCACCATTTTCTGTAGATGTGCCTCCGGCCGTACCCAGTTAATAGAAACTACTCAGGGGCCGCCTGCACCCAGGGCCTGTGCAATACTTGCCATACCTTAGTTAAGCCTCTGTCATTCGGGGATCTGGCCCATGTGAGGGCACTCTTATTTTAGGACAGAGCTAAAGAAAGGCCAAAAGGCATGTGTATACCTAAAATAGAACAGTTATATTTATCTTTGTGTATGTTATACCCATGCCTAAGTGGCAGCTTTTTGTATTTGGTAAAATACGTAAGGTACGCCTGCCCATAAATTAATGAAACTGTTTGTGAATAGACAAAATAAAACACACACACATACACAGATACATTTTCTAAGATAAGCGATGCACTTTTTCAATGGTATTGATACTACATTTTTTTTTAGAATTCCTCCTTTATAACTGCTGTCAGAAACAAAGGCACATTCTTTTACTGTCCCATAACATTCAGGATACTTTCAGCTACAAGCACCAAGAACAGCCACAACTCGAAAGGCTTAAACAGTGAATGGAAATATTATCTCACATAAAAGAAGTCCTGAGGCAGTGCTAGAGAGACCAACCGCCTGCTTTGCTCAGGACTGAGGGGCTTCCCAGGACACAAGAGCTTCAGTGTTAAAACCAGAAAAGTCCTGGGCAAACAGGGATGAGCTGGCCATGCCAGAGTTGGTCCTCCCAGAGTTGGTTTCTTCAGTGGCTCAATGAGTCTTCAAAGACTCCAGGTCTTTCCCTCCATCTTCCTAATCTGCTGTCTGAGGCGTGTTCTCTGAGGCCAGCTCCCCTTATGGCTACAAGACGGCAACAATAGTTTCAGGCAACGTCCAGTGGAACAAAAGAAAGCCATTTTCTCCCATACTTCTCTTGATCCAGAAGGCCTATTTTCCAGAGGCCCCTCAATGGACTTCTTCCCCATCTCATTGGTGAGGACTGGCTCGGGTTCAGCAAGAGTCACCCTTTGAGGCTGGCCTGGCCAGGACTGCCTGAACCTGGTGGTTGCGTGGAGACGTGTGGAACCTGGAACCAAAGTGGGAGTGAGCGAGAAGAGAGAGAGAAAGCAGTGAATGCTGCCCATCCTCCGTGGTGGGAAAGGTTAACCCCTGAGCGGTGCCCTCAGGGTGCAATCAGACACAGAATCATTAGAAATGGTAGGGACTATGAGGTTTGTTATGCGGATTTGACCTTGTACATTTGTGGGAGTGGGTTAAGCAGTTTATGTACAGATGTTGCTCCTGCAGCTGGTGCTGGGCCTAAGCTCAGGAGGGCAGGCAGCCTAGACCAGAAGTCAGAGAAGCTGAAGAGGGAGACGGGGGAGCTGACGTTGCCACAGGCCCCGCCGTCACCTAGGGGCTGCACGCACAGACCTAGGAGTTAGAAAAGCTGAAGTAGGAGTTGTGGCTGGCTGCTGCCACAAGTCAGAGTGAGCCAGCAGAACAGGGACAATTCACACGGGCTGCAACTGGGCCTGGTGGACTGTGCCAACTTTCAGATGTAAAAAGGATACAGTGCTGCTTCACTTGCCTTTCAAATATCACTCAAGGTCACATGGTCCGTGCTAACCACAGAAATCTGCAGGGAACGAGAATTCTAAAAAAACGCAGTTCCAGCTCAGCTAAATTGACAAAGTACAAAGCCACCAGCCACACTAGAAGCAGTCTAATTAGCTCAAGCTAAGTCTAGGGAATAACGTGGTTAAGCAGGCTGAGCACCGGCATTTAGGTATTCTGGAGGACACTGTCACTTTACTTTTATTTTTCCCATCCACTGCTATGGACCCTGATACGCAGACAACCAGAGCAGAGAAATAGTAAGAAGAACAAATTGCCAAGTCTCTCAATCACACCCCTAACCCTGCTAAGGATAAACTGCTGACAACCCCTTGGGAAAAAGTCAGATGTAGTTATAAGAGCTTGGCCAGCTCCTGTGTCTGCAGAACTCAGGTAATGAAACTCACTGTGCCTGCATGGTGAATGTCACTAATGTCGCTGAATTGTACACTCAGGAGTAGTTTAAATGGCATTTTTGTGTGTGTGTGTGTGATTATATGTTTTACTGCAATACAAACATAAAAAATAAGTAAGTAAAACACTGTGCCTATGAGACAAATCTCGATAAATTTCTTCAGCAGTTTTGAAAGATTTACCACCCCTAAACAAGGGAGGGAGAGGGGGAGAGATGAAAACCAAAGAAGGAGATCTTTGACGGACAAGCAGGAGAAATGCTTGCTTGAGAAGGCTGTTCCGTTAAAGTGTATTAGTTAAAGATTGCTCTATCTGTTGGAGCCCGGGTGGTGCAGTGGTTGGTTGGCTGCTAACCAAAAAGTCAGCAATTCAAATTCACCAGCTGCTCCTTGGAAACCCTATGGGGCAGTTCTACTCTGACCTATAGAGTCGCTATGAATCAGAATCGGCTCAACCTCAGAGGATTTTCTGTTTGTTTGGTTTTGGTTTTGGTTTACTGTATCTGCCGGGAGAAAGATGTGGCAATGCTTCTGTAAAGATTACAGCCTTGGAGGCCACATAGGGCAATTCTACTCTGTCCTATAGGGTCACTATGAGTCAGAATTTAACTTGATGGCAATGGATTTGGTTTTTTATTTTTTTGTTTTGGTTTAGCGTATTGGCATACGCATCACAGAATCCCCAAATTTTAAGGTAAAGAACAGTCTGCAAAAGATGTCGTCTAATGACTCACTTAAAAATGAGAATCCTGAATGACACAGCGTGGACGAATCTCTTCACACTGAAAAGAAGAAGCTGGACACAAAAGACTACATAACCCACCAAGCCAGGTGCTGACCAGGCAATTTCGGCTCATAGTGGCCCCAGAAGACAGAGCAGAACTGCCCCACAGGGTTTCCAAGGGGCACCTGGTGCATTCGAACTGCTGACCTTTTGGTTAGCAGCCAGTCTTAACCACTATGCCACCAACGCTCCATATGAATTTACACAAAATTATAAAACAGGCAAAACTAATCTATGGTGGAAAAACATCATAATAGTGTCTACCTTGACATGCAGGTGGGCTGGGAAAGGGTCTGAGGACACCTGCAGGGTGATGAGGGTGGGCACTGGTCAAAATTCACCAAAGCATATGCTTCGGATTTGTGTATTTCACTGTGTGTAAATTTTTATGAAAAAGGAAAAAAAAAAAAAACTCAAAACAAGTATTGAACTCTAGTTAATAATATGCATACTGAAGTGTTTAGTGATGAAGTATATTGATGTCTGCAACTTATTTTGAAACTTTAAAGAAATAAGATGGATTGATGAATGGATAGAAAGACGGATAGTGGACAGATACATAATAAAGCAAATACAGCAAAATGTTAATTGTAGAATCTAGGGGGTGAGTGTATGGGTGTTTGCGGATCAGCCCAGGATTGAGTCATAGACAGTTGCCAACATACCTACTGAGGAAGAAATGGGGAAGAAGTCATTGGAAATGATTCATAATAGCTACTGTCAAGAAGTGAACAGGTAGGCCAGACCTTCAGAACACACAGTGTGGTTCACTCTATTTAAAATACATGAAATAAAATAATCCTCATTGAATTCAGTTCTTCTCACAGTTATTCCACCACTCTTCTGTCAATTTGTTGTCCTGTGGTGGCCTGCATTTTGCTATGATACTAGAAGCTATGCCACAGGTATTTTAAATACCAGCAGGGTTACCCATGGAAGGCAGATTTCAATGGAGCTTCCAGACTAAGACAGACTAGGAAGAAAAGCTTGGAAGTCTTCTGAAAACTAGCCAATGAAAATTCCAAGAATCACATGGAATCACTTTTCCACTATAACTCTAGAAGATGAACCTCATATGTTAGAAGGCACTCAAAACACACAGTGGCCACAACAATGGACTTGAGCATACCGATGATTGTGAAGATGACCCAGGACTGGGTAACATTTTGTTCTGTTGTACACTGGTTTCCATGAGTCAGAGTCAACTCAACGACAACTAACAACAACACAGTAACTAGCTACTAACAACCTGGGCACTATTGCAAGATTGTCCATAGCACACTAAGAACCTCTGTCTATTCTCCTTTCAATACAGGCCCTGTATCAGTCAGCTGTAACATGTGCTGTATAACAAGCCACCATCAAACTCAGTGGATTACAACAATAAGCAATTATGTCTTGCTTATATGTTTGCGGAGTTGCTGCGGATTGGTAAATCTAGGCTGGATTCAGCAGAGCTAGGCCCTAGGCTCCAGGTGTCTCTCATCCCTCCTGGATCAGTAGGCTCCCTGGGGCATGTTCTTCTCATGATGATGATAGAAGCACAAGACCCCTGCACAAGTACATTTCAAGACTTTGCTCACATCATCTCTGCTAAGCTTCCCTTAGCCAAAGCACATAACACAACTAATCCAAATAGTCCTAGTCCCCATATACCCAGTCTAGAAATGGAGGAGGGTTTGACTCCAGTTCTTTTTCATTGGAAGAGATGCTGGGGCTGCATTGGCCCCAGGGTCTACTGATGTGCTAGAACTCTCTTCCTTGGATGGGCTCTCCCTGTCTTCCACCAGGCAGTTAAAAAAAATCTTGAGTATATCACTAGACTAATTCAAGCGGCCAGTCCTATTTTGCCTCTTCAGCTTCCCTCGAGGTAGAATCCCAAGGGGACAATTACAAACATCTGGCCAAGGGAAGGAATATAAGGCACTTGTTTTTCTGCTTTAGGAGAAGTCAATTAGAGTTTCAGTTTCCTCTGTTAAATGTCACCTTTTTACAACATCATGGAGGGAGAATTGGCAGCCCTGTCATTAGGAAAAAAAACTCTTTCAGGGAAAGGTTATTGTCTATAAAGACACAGAAGGGCCTGGAGATTAAAGGACCATCTTGAGCTATCTGAGCTTCCCAGAGCTCTTGGTTTCTATTTTGAGCTGCACATGTGGCTTTCCCTATAGCTTCCAGTGAGCCCTTTTAGCTGGACTGCACCACTTTTTCTACCATTTGCAGAAAGGGATAATAAGACTCGCTGGTGAGTGATGCTTAGAAAATGCACTGAGAAGCTGGGAGAAGGTAGACGTCTCGAGTGGAAAGCTACCAGTGCGTTTCTCCTGATCTCCAAATATATCTGGTATCTGGTGCCCCTCATTAGAGCATCTGGTCCTTTCTCAGAGAAGTTAGATGAAAGCCAGAGCAAATGGAGCAGAGGGGATCCCTTCCTTGGCTTCTGCTGCAAAGGAGATATGTCAATTTGAGTGATAAACGATCACTATTTTTCAGTTGTTAACACTCTGTACCCTATTTTTAAATTAAGGAGCACATTGCTGGCACGCCTGAAAGGTTGAACACTCCCACTCCGTTCCTTCAGTTACTAATTGGTGCTTTATCACAGTTTCTGTGGATGGAGCGTCATGTCCACAGAGCCCATTCTCCACAGACCTGGGTGAGATTTTGAGAGCATCAAGAGTTTCTAGTTAGAGTAAAAATCACTCTCCTTCTTTTAGGAAGGTATTGTACCTAAAAAGATTCTATCTGTTAATTATCTATTTTTATTTTTAAAATTCTTCCCTTTTCAATTGTAAGGCGATTCATTTCTCCTTCTCCTGGTATTTCAACCTAGTCTATAAAATAGAAACCCTTTCCAAAGCTTTGAGAGGCAAAGAGTTGGGTAACTGGAAGCCTCTTAATGCTGCAGGTGGTTGTGTTGAATGGTCCCATTTTGGAAAGCAGGTTTTAATACCTACAAAAAAGAGGCATTTTTGTTGGGCATATCTCTAGAAGTGGAATCCCTGGGCCATACGGGGTATTTCTAGGGCTATACCCAACAGAAATGCCTATGTATTTTCACAAAAGACACACATTAGAATGTTTTTAAACAGCCAAATCTGGAAACTACACATACACTCATCAACAACAGAATGGATAAATAAATTGCAGTGGACTCACAGAGTAGAATACTACACAGCAATGAGAACTAACAATCTACATCTATACTCACAACACGAATAAACCTTACAATCATAATTTTGAGCAAAAGACGCCCAACACAAGAGTCTCTTCAGCCTGCAGGAGGCTGGTCTTGACCTACTCCCTGAGGTGGGTGCTGGTGGCACTGGTGTTTTCAATTGGTGAAAATGTATTGTGCTACAAACTTATTTTTTAAATAATTTTTTATGGAAAATTTTGTTTTATTTTAATCATTTTGCATTGAAAATTTTCATAAATATAGTACACATGTGTTTGCATTTCTGGATAAAAAGTTTCACACACACATGATGTGTGCCCCTATCCATATGTATATTATATTTCAATAAGAAGTTTTTCTATGTTCATAGAGAAGAATTGCAAAAAAGTAAAGCAAGAAAGTATTAGAGAAAGCTTCTGCCTAACTTTCTATCTCCTCACTCCTTCCCATGGGAAAAACAGTGCCATGGCTGACTGGGGAGGAGAGAGAAGGAGCCATATCCCATGTAACCAGGACATCACCTCTTCTCTCTGTTCCTGGGCCCTACCTGACCCTCAGTCTTCATCGCCATGACCCAAAAGGTGAGAGGCAACAATTCTCTTGTCTGGCCAGGCTGGTGGGCCTGCTCTGTGGACCCAGGCCACTCTCCCATGGCATCTCAGGTCTGCCCTTGGGTGCAAAGCAGAAAGCTCTGTCTTACTGTCATACGACCATGTCTCCCCCGCATGCATCTACTTCTCCACTGATTCCAAAGATGGAAGGAAAGAGCCATGATTAATTGTCACCCGTCAAACCTCAACAACATCTTTCTTCGCAGCTAAGAATGCAGGCAAGAATAAATATATTGCTTTTATTTCATGGAACATTAAGACCAGAGGCTGTGAGTGCCTAATGCTGGGATCTGAGGAGATAATGACCACCTCTTTGGAACAAAACTAACTGGATAATTAGGAAAGAAGAATGAAATTATCTGATCTCTTTCCTAGAATATTTTCCTGCACTAAATTAAATGCTATGTATGAGTACATTTTGGATGAAGATTTAGAGTGAGTTTAATGTAATGTCAGAAATTATCCCTTTGCTAAGTTAGACATCACAGTCACCAATTGTCATAGATGGGGAAATATGGCCACAATATTTTATTGCTCCTCCCATCAAGAAATATATTCCATTTCTCCATCCCTTGAATCTGGGCCTAGCCATGGGACTTGCTCTAGACAATGGGACATTAGCACACATGAAGCCAGCAGAGGTTTGAAAAGTGCTACACATTTGCACATGCCCTCTCTTGCTATTGGGAAGCCTCTTCCCAGCACATGAAGAAGCCTGCACTAGCCTGCTGAAGGATGAAAAGCCCCATGAAGGGAAGCTCCAGCCATCCAGTCAAGGCCCCAGACATAGAGAAGTTATCCTAGACCACTCAGCCCTACATGAGCAGCCCAGATGAGAAGAACCACCTAGACAACTGACAGAATTATG
This sequence comes from Elephas maximus indicus, assembly GCF_024166365.1. Taxonomy (NCBI): domain Eukaryota; kingdom Metazoa; phylum Chordata; class Mammalia; order Proboscidea; family Elephantidae; genus Elephas; species Elephas maximus. The sequence goes on along the minus strand of NC_064843.1, from coordinate 59,542,782 downwards.
AGAAATAAAAAATGTGTGTTATTCTAAGATACTGTGTTTGGGGGTGGAAACCCTGGTGGCATGGTGGTTAACAGCTACGGCTGCTAATCAAGAGGTCGGCAGTTCGAATCCACCAGGCACTCCTTGGAAATTCTATGGGGCAGTTCTACTCTGTCCTGTAGGGTCGCTATGAGTCAGAATCAACGTAATGGCAATGGGTTTAGTTTTTTGTTTGTTTGTTTGTTTTGGTACATTTGGAGGTGGCTGGTTATATAGCAAAAGCTAACTGATATGCTGGGTCAAACCCTTGGATGAGGAGATGAATCAAAGGGGGACCAAATCTCTGACCCCTCAAAACTCAGATATACAAATGAGAAAATACACATAAGCAGCAGCCATGGAATTCAAGAGTGAGTTAGATTCACACCTATGGTTTGGCATGTTGGTTAAAACCAAGCAACAGGCTAAACCTAACATTTTACAAGAGGACTCACTTGACAGGTCCCATAGCGAGCAATTTTAGATTCTTCTTTATTGTTAGGGGAAGCAATTTCTTGCACTGAGATCTGGCAACAAAATTCCCATTTCTACAGGCCTCAAAAGTAGAATGTAAGGTAATGAACACAATTCCAATGTTTACCTTTAAAGAAGCAGAGAGTCCAAGGTGTTTCTACCTGGACAGTTGAACATGTGCCCATCCTGCTACAAGCACCTGATTAAATACAGTCCAGTCATAATCATTAGCACCAAAGGAGAGAAAAAATGCAAGAGGAAGTACTGAAATAATGGATTATCCATAAATAAGTTATTTGGTCCTTTGGAAAGAGTGAGTGCACTGCTCCCCTGCCACCTCCCTCCCACCCACGTTGTTCTCTCTCTTCCTTTCCCCTGGCACATCAGCAAACACAATGTTGGGCCCTTTTCTCTTTTTAAAAGAGACCTTAAAGACCTAAAAGACCTTAATATTGTGAAGATTTCTTTGGATCTCAGGTATAATGTTCTGAGAATATTGCCTTGGAAGGTAAAACAAGAAAATTTTCTGTAGGAGGTGGTGCCAACACAGCTGCCTAGACAGATGCGTCATGCCGTCCCTCCACATCAAAGACTTGAAAAACTAAGTAAAACAGATACAAATGTCAATCCTGGAACCCTAAGCATCAAATAAAGGGATAAAGAAATAGATCAAACACTGAATGGAAGAAGAAACTGAAGGAAAACAGAGAATGAGGAGAGATACGTAGTGGAGGTCCCCTGACAACTAACACAGCACAGCATCGCCATCTTGGATCACAGCTATTAAAGACCCCAGAGAGGGAGTACAGGAAGGCAACTTCACAGAGCTCCCAAGAGGAGACAGAGCGCCCAGTAACCAGAGAAACATACTTTCTCACCCCTCAACCTTCTGCCCTGGCTTGAGAGCTAATGGCCCACTGCCAGCCCTGGTCCACCTCGCCACACTTCCTGGCTCCTGCCACACCAGTTTTTTTTTCCTTTACTCTCTGCTTTCTCCCTTCCACCTGGCCCATACCTCACCTCTACCATCTCCCACCAGGCCATAACATGCCACCTTGGCTAGACAAGTCTAGAGAGACACTGGCCTGCTGCCAGCCAGAGTCCACGCTGCCCCCACCTGCTGGCTCCTGCCACACCATTTTTTCCCTTTCTTCCTTTTCTTTCTCCCTACTTAACCCTATAACCATATAACCATAGGGTCGCTATGAGTCGGAATCGACTCGATGGCAGTGGGTTACTTAACCCTGTACCCAACCATCCCTTCCCGCCAGCCCTCACAGTGCCATTGCAGCTAAAGCACCCCTGCCTCAGGTGCAGCATTGCAACAGGACTGTGCTGCACCTCCCATCCTGGTTCTCAACCAGCTGCTGAACAGAGGGAAGTAAGCCTATACCACTTCCCATCTGATACTCCCACCTATCTGGCAAGGGTCTGTGAGTGTTCCCACACATCTGGACCAACATCAGGAGGCAGACAGTGCACACCCACTCCACTCTTAGCCACCTTGCCAAACCAGTGTACAGAAAAACAGGCTCACCCTGCCTGCCACTGCCCTGGCCACATGGACAAGGTGGTGAGAGCTACTATGTCCACAGATAAACAAACAGCAAAGCATGTCTGGTATGCTCACCCTGACATATCAAAACAAAACAAAGAAACAGGATTAAACAAACAAACATAAAATGAATAAATAAAGAAAAGAATACCTTAATGTCTCAGAGACAGGAGACAATATCAAAACATATAAAAAGGCAGAAAAAGATGGCTCTAGCAAGTGACCAAAATAAAGAATTAGATGACCTTCCAGTAAAAGAAAAGGCAGTGGAACTACCTGACCTGGAATTCAAAAGATTATTATTTAGGGATCTCCAATTTTTTTTTTTTTAAGAGATTAGGAAAGAGGTCAAGAAAAACACAGATAAAACCAAGGAAAAAATAGACAAAATCATGGAAAAAAACAGAAAAAAAAAAAGCCAAAATCAAGGAAAACACAGTCAAATCAATAGAAGAATTCGGGATAGTAATATGAGAACAAAATGTCAAAATAAATGATTAGAAATCATATAAAAACAGTAATTAGAAATCCAAAGGATGAACAAAAAAATTTCAGAAACAGACACTCAATACAAGGTTTTAAGATCAAATTTGAAACACAGGAAGACAGAGTCAGTGAGACTGAAGACAAATCCATGCACACCACTTTGTTTGAGGAAAAAATCAGAGAAAAGAATAAAGAAAAATGAAGGAAATCTAAGAATTATGTGTGGCACAATCAAGAGCAAAAAATCTGCACCTGATCAGAATTGCAGAACAAGGGGAGAAAATGGAAAACACAGAGAAGATCGTTGAAGATTTGCCAGCAAAAAACTTCCCAAATATCATGAAAGGCAAAAATCTGACCTTCCAAGATGGTCAATGATCCTATACGGGACAGACTCCAAAAGAAAGTCACCAAGACATATTAAAATCACACTTGCCAAAACCAAAAATAAAGAAAAAATCCTAAGAGCATCTTGAGAAAAATGAAAATTTACTTACAAAGGGGAAACAATAAGACTAAACTCTGATTACTTGGCAGAAACTATGCAGGCAAGAAGGCAATTGGACGACATATACAAAACTTAAAAGAAAAAAAACTGCCAACCAAGAATAATATACCTGCAAAATTCTTTCTCAAATACAATGGTGAAATTAGGACATTTTCATATAAAGGAATTTGTAAAAGCCGAACTAAACTTTCAAGAAATATTAAAGGGAGTCCTTCAGTTAGAGAACCAACAATAACAGACAACTGGAGTCTAGGACACAGAACAGTATCAGCCAGATACCAACCTAGGCAAAGAACTCTCAATAATAAAAGAAAAGTAAAAGACTTAAAACAGGGAAACAGAGGTGTCAATCTGTAAATGACAATGTCAAAACAACAAAAGGGGAATAAACAGTGTAGATATAGAATGTTCAAATAGAGAGGAAGTCAAGGCAATGTCAAGTAATAAAAGACTAGTTCAAACTTAGGAAGATAAGAGTAAATTTCAAGGTAACTACAAACAAAATTAACAAATCTACTCATCAGAACAAAAAAGAAGAAAAATATAAAATCTCAGTAAACAGAAAATCTATAATAATGAAAGAAAAGGAAATCACCTTGGGAAGTCAGAGGAACAAAGACACCATGGGCACCATACAAATAAAGCACCACAAAATGACAGCAATAAATTCACACCTATCAATAATCACAATGCATATAAATGGCTTAAATACACCTGTAATGAGACAGAGCGGCAGAATGGATAAAAAAAAAAGCACAACCCCTCAATATGCTGTCTACAAGAGACACACCTTTGACACAAAGACATAAATACATTAAAAATCAAAAAATGAAAAAAAAATATATCAAGCAAACAGTAAACAAAAAAAGGTAGGAATGGCAATACTAATCTCAAATAAAATAGATTTTAAGGCAAAATTTACTACAAAAGACAAGGAAGGACATTACATAATGATTAAAGGGACAATCCACCAAGAACAGATAACCTTAATAAATATCTATGCACCCAGTGACTGAGCTCCAAAACACATAAAACAAACTCTAACAGCACTGAAAAGAGAAATTGACAGTTCCACAATAACAGTAGAAGACTTCATTCAACAAGCCACTCTCAGTAAAGGACAGAACATCTAGAAAGAAATCCAACAAAGATACAGAAGATCTAAAGGCCAAAATCAACCAACTTAACCTCATAGGCATATACAGAACTCTCCACCCAACAGCACCAAAGTATACATTCTTTTCCAACCCACATGAAACATTCTCCAGAATAGACCACATCTTAGGCCTCAAAGCAACCCTCAATAAAATCCAAAACATCAAAATAATACAGAGCATTCTCGCAGATCAAAACACCATAAAAGTAGAAATTGTTAACAGGAAGAGCAAGGAAAAATATCAAATACATGGAAACTGAATAATGCCTTGCTTAAAAATAACTGGGTAATGGAAGAAATCAAAAACGGAATTAAAAAATTCCTACAATTAAATGAGAATGAAAAGGCATCATACCAAAACCTTTTAAACACAGCAAAGGCAGTGCTCAGAGAGCAATTTATATGCACACATCGAAAAAAAAGAATGAACCAAAATCAAAACATTAGCCACATAACTCAAACAAACAGAAAGTGAACAGCAAAAGAAGCCCACAGGCACCAGAGGAATGGAAATAATAAAGATTAGAGCAGAAATGAATGAAATAGAGAACAGAAAAACAACAAGAGGAATCAAGACCAAAAGTTGTTCATTTGAAAGGATCAACAAAATGAACAATCCACTGGCCAAATTGACAAAAGAAAAACAGGAGAGAAAGGAAATAACCCAAATGCAAAATGAGATGGGGGATATTACAACAGACCCAAGTGAAATAAAAACGATCATAACAGAGTACTATAAAAAATAGTACCCCAACAAATCTTGAGAACCTAGAAGAAATGGACAAATTTCTAGAAACACACTACTTACCTAAACTAACACAAACTGAGGTAGAAAATCTAAACAGACGTATAACAAGAGAAGAGATTGAAGAAGTAATTAAAAAAAAAAAAAAAAACTCCCAACAACAACAAAAAAGAAACCCCTGGCCCAGATGCATTCACTAGAGATTCTACCACACATTCAGAGAACAGCTCACACCAGTACTACTCAAACTATTTCAGAGCATAGAAAAGGAAGGAATACTCCCAAATTCATTCTATGAGGCCAACGTAACCCTGATACCAAATCCAGGCAAAGATACACACACAAAAAAAGAAAATTATGGATCAATATCTCTCATGAATATAGATGTAAAAATTCTTAGTAAAATTCAGCACCATATCAAAAACAATAATAATAAGAATACATTAGACCAAGTGGGATTCATACCAGGTACTTATGCAAAGTAGGTTCAACATTAGAAAGTCAATCACTGTAATTCACCACATAAACAGAACAAAAGAAAAGAATCACATGATCATCTCAATTGATGCAGAAAAGGCATTTGATAAAGTCCAAAACCCATTCTTGATTTAAAAAAAAAAAAACCTCAATAAAATAGGAATAGAAGGGAAATTCCTCAATACAATAAAGGGCATCTATAAAAAACCAACAGCCAACATAATTCTCAACGGAGAGAGACTGACAGCATTCCACCTGAGAATGGGAACAAGGCAAGGATGCCTTTTATCATCACTCCTATTTAAAATAGTGCTGGAAGTCCTAGCTACAACAACAAGGCAAGAAAAATAAATAAAGGGCATCCAAATTGGAAAGAAGAAGTAAAACTATCCCTATTCGCAGATGATATGACCTATACATACAGAATGCCAAAGATTTCACAAGAAAACTACTGGAACTAGTAGAAAGATTCACTAGAGTGGCAGGATACAAGATAAACATACAAAAATCAGTTGTATTCCTATACACCAGCAAAGACAACTCCAAAAATGAATACAATTTATAATAGCCCCTAAAAAGATAAAATACTTGGGAATAAATCTAACCAGGGACATGAAAGATCTATACAAAGAAAACTACAAGACACTACTGCAAGAAACCAAAAGAGACCTTCATAAATGGAAAAATATACCATGCTCATGGATAGGCAGACTCAACATTGTGAAAATGTCAGTCCTACCTAAAGTGATCTACAAATATAATGCAGTCTTGATCCAAATACCAACAGCATTCTTTACTGAGATGCAAAAACTAATCACCAACTTTATATGGAAAGGAAAGAGGCCCAGAATAAGCAAAGAGTTACTGAAGAAGAACAAAGTAGGAGGCCTCACACTACCTGATCTCAGAACATACTACACAGCTATAGTAGTCAAAACAGCCTGGTACTGGTACAAAGACTGACACATAAGCCAATGGAACAGAATTGAGAACCCAGATGTAAATCCATCCACCTATATAGGGTCGCTATGAGTCAGAATCGACTTGACAGCAGTGGGTATGGTCAACTGATATTTGACGAAGGCCCAAAGTCCATTAAGTGGGGGAAAAGACAGCTTTTTTAACAAATGGTGCTCACGACACTGGATGTCCATCTGTAAAAAAATGAAACAGGACCATACCTCACAACACACAAAAACTAACTCAAAATGCGTCAGTGATCTAAATATAAAATCTAAAACGATAAAGATCATGGAAGAAAAAATAGGGACAAAATTAGGGCTAGGGGCCCTAATACATGTCATAATTAGAGTATAAACCATAACTAACGATGCACATGCAACAGAAGATAAACTAGATAACTGGGATCTTCTAAAAATTAAACACTTATCTCATCAAAAGACTTCACCTAAAGAGTAAAAAGAGAACCTACAGACCGGGAAAAAAAATTTTGGCTACAGCATATCTGACAAGGGTCTAATCTCTAAAATCTATAGAACACTTTGACAACTCAACAACAAAAAGGTAAATAATACAATTAAAAAATGGGCAAAGGATATGAACAGACACTTCACCAAAGAAGACATTCAGGTGGCTAACAGACACACGAGGAAATGCTCACAATCACTAGCCATTAGAGAAATGCAAATCAAAATTACACTGAAATACATCTCATTCCTATATTACTGGCCGTAACAACAACAACAAAAAAAAACCCAGAAAATACTAAACGTCAGAGAGGTTATGGGGAGATTGGAACTCTTATCCACTGCTGGTGGGAATGTACAATGGTATAACCACTATGGAAAACAATATGATACCTCATTAAAAATCTAGAAATAGAAGTACCATATGATCCAGGAATCCCACTCCTAGAAATATATCCTAGAGAAATAGGAGCTGTCACATGAACAGACATATGCACACCCATGTTCATTGCAGCATTATTCGCAATAGCAAAAGGATGGAAACAACCTAAGTGCCTATCAACAGATGAATGGATAAACAAATTATGGTACATACATACAATGGGGAAACCCTGGTGGCGTAGTGGTTAAGTGCTACAGCTGCTAACCTCAAGGGTCGGCAGTTCAAATCCACCAGGTGCTCCTTGGAAACTCTACGGGGCAGTTCTACTCTGTCCTACAGGGTTGCTATGAGTCGGAATTGACTCAACGGCACTGGGTTCGGTTTTTGGGGGGGGGTTTACACACAATGGAATACTACACAAGGATGAATCCCTGTAACATAACACATATGTATCTGGAGGGTATTATGTGAGTGAAATAAATCAATGGCAAAAGAATGAATATTATATGAAACCACTATTATAAAGACCCAAAAAAAGGTTTACACACAGCAAAACCCAATTTTTGATAGTTATAAGTGAGGGGAAGGGAAGAGAAATCGCTAACTACATAGTAAACAAGTGTTAACTTCGGTGAAGCAAAAGATAACACACAATATAGGGGAAGTCAGCACAGCTTGACCAAAGCAAAGTCATAGAAGCTTCCTAGACATATACAAACACCTTGAGGGACTGAATTACAGCAGTGCTGGGGACCATGATCACGGGGGATATCTAGGTCAATTGACGTAACAGTTTATAAAGAAAATATTCTACATTCTACTTTGGTGAGTAGCATCTGGGGTCCTAAAAGCTTGCAAGTGGCTATCTAAGATACATATATTGGTCCCAGCATGTTTGGAGCAAAGGAGAATGAAGAAAACAAAAGACACAAGGAAAATATTAGTCCAAAGGACTAATAGACCACGTGGACCACGCCTCCACCAGCCTGAGCCCAGAAGAAGTAGATGGTGCCCGGCTACCACCTACTGCTCTGACAGGGATCACAAAAGAGGATCCCAGGCAGAGTGGAAGAAAAATGTGGAACAAAATTCAAATAAAAAAAAAAGACCAGTCTCACTGGTCTGACAGTAACTGGTGGAACCCCCAAGACTATGGTTCCTGGACACCCTGCTGAGAACCGAAGTCCACTTTTCAGCCAAAGATTAGATAGTTCTGTAAAACAAACAATAACACATGTGAGGAACGTGCTTCTTAGTTCAATCAAATATAGGAGACACACCTGCCCCAAAGCAAAGCCCAGAAGGCAGGGAGGGACAGGAAAACTGGTATAAAGAGAAAGGGGGAGAGTGCTGACACATTACAGGGATTACAACTAGTATCATAAAACAATTTGTGTATAAAATCTTTGAAAGAAAAACTAATTTGCGCTGTAAACTTTCACCTAAAACTCAATTAAAAAAAAAAAAAGAAAAATTCCCGGGAGAAGAAAAACTGAAGTCGGGGTCCTGAGGTCAGATTCCAGCCGCAGCAAGGTTTGCATCTTGGATGGTGTGCAGGCAGAAACATTCATCTGTTACTGTTAGCTCTGCAACAGACCTTGGAAGGCAAGGAGGAAGTGTTGTGGAGGATACGGAGCACAGCTTATAACTGAGGGAGCTGGCAAGGATTTGAAATTAGTGCAGTCTCCTGAATTGGCGAGAATCACATCAAGGCAGTTAATTAGCTGCTAACCATATGTCTCTTGTCTTTGCATGTGCTCCCTAATTCAACATGAAAATGATGACTAAACTACAGAATGGACCTAAGTTTGAACTTTTATACCTGAGCCACTTTATTAATATTCTTCTGTCCTACTCATGGGTCAGTCCAGAGGTGCAAAGAAATTTATCCTGCCCACATTCCATCCATCCATCTGAGGAGAGAATAGGAACACTTAAGGAAGCTTCATCTATAAATTCTGAGAGGGTTTTCTAGTTTAAATCAAATGCTACCTTAAGGGATATCCCTACACTTCCGTAAATTCTTTGTCAGTAACATGTGTCAGCAAAACCGAGAAACAGGGCTCAAAAGACAATGTTAAGAACAATTTTTTTTTTTTTTACTGTGATGCAAAACGTTTTTAATATGTACATATGTCGGCAGTTCACATCTGCCAGGCGATCCTTGGAAACTCTATGGGGCAGTTCTACTCTGTCCTATAGGGTTGCTATGAGTCAGAATCGACTCGATGGCACTGGGGTTGGGTAAGTGTATATTAACATCTTGCCCCTGCCCAAAGTCACATTTAAATATTGGTGCATTTTTCAAAAATCGTATTGTATCTTTCACCAACATCAATGAAGTGCTGAAAAACCAGGTGCTGGCAGGAATAATACAAAGCAATTAGAACCCTCATACCCTACTGGTGGGAGCACAAAATGGTACAGCACTTCCCAGACTGCCTGTGATACATATACAATACAGCGCTGGGGAGTTAGTCAGTGTCTGTATCAGACAGGGGTCTTAGATGCAGACAACAGAATTCACTCTAGCTAGTTTAAGAAGAAAAGGCTTATTCCATTAGGTATCTTACAGAATTTTCATAGGGTCAGGAACTAAGCTTAGGTACTACGTGGCCAGAAGCAATGCAGCCAGGAGATACGACCAACTACTTCATAGGATGTTTTAGCAGAAACCCCACTGCTGTCACCACTAACTGTAGGGGATAAGAGTGTAGAAGCTCCACCTCTGCTGCCCCAGAAGAACCAAACATCTCTGACACAAGATTCCTCAACCATGTGGGCACCCAAGTGGTCATTCAGGTGGAACATGAATTCCATGGAGCACCCACTACCTCACATTTCTCACTCCAGCCTTCCATGTCTCATGTGGCTGGGTCTGCCCCATGGAATTTAATTGAATGTGTCACCCTAGCTGCACAGAAATCTGAGAAAAGTCATTTTTAGCTTTCTAGATTATATAGCACAGGAAGACATGTGTCTTAGTCATCTAGTGCTGCTATAACAGAAATACCACAAGTGGATGGCTTTAACAAAAAGAAATTTATTCTCTCACAATCTAGTAGGCTACAAGTCCAAATTCGGGGTGCTGGCTCCAGAAGAAGACTTTCTGTCTGTGTCGGCTCTGAAGGAAAGTCCTCGTGATGCATCAGTCTTCCCTTGGTCTGGGAGCATCTCAGCGCAGGAACCTCAGGTCCAAAGGACGTGCTCTGCTCCCGGCGCTGCCTTCTTGGTGGTATGAGGTCCCCAGCTCTCTGCTCGCTTCCCTTTCCTTTTATCTTTTGAGAGATAAAAGGTGATGCAGGCCACACCCCAGGAAAAATCCCTTTACGTTGGATTAGGGATGTAGTCTGAGCAAGGGTGTTACATCCCACCCTAATCCTCTTCAACCACAGGCAGACATTATGATTTATAATACATAGGAAAATCACAAAATGGAGGACAATCACACATGGCCTAGCCAAGTTGACACATATTTTGCGGGGACACAATTCAATCCATTACAACATGCTATACAGGGATTGAAATGGATGCTGAGTGAGCCAATACGGGGGATCTTTATAGGAAGGGCAGGCTGAGTGAGTCCAGAGAACCGGGGTACAGAATTCTCATAGCAACTGGAAAAGGCCAGTGCCAAAGACTTAGACTGAGGAGTTACTACCTGCAGGGAGGTGAGGACTGAAGTCAGGATAGGGGCTAAAATGACTTAGAGAGGATGCTGAGAAAAAAACAGAGCGAACAAAAGACAGTACCTTTGGAACACCTGCATTTAAGAAGTTAGGTCTGGCAGAACAAAAGTTAACATAAAACTCTATTTTGCATGAAGGAGGGAAAAAAGTTTTGTTTTGTTTTTGTTTGCTTTTTTAATAATTATTTTCATTCTTAAGGGAAAAGCAGAGTCACTAAGATAGACTGATGTTGTTCATATATACATCACTGTCAGGCTCCAAAGGCCCAAATAAGTTCACACAGGGAGTGATGAGAAGCCAGGGGACAACTGATGGTTTTCCCTCCCTAGCCCTCTCTCATTTTTTATCACAGAACCTTAACTTTCTCTTTGTAATACTACCCCATCCCCACTCCATGTGGTTTTATCCCACCCAAACAGTGAGAACATGTCCCAAATCAGGCTGCAATCTCCTAGCGTTAGACATCGTCTAACTTCAGGAGGAGGGATGCGAATCAAGATAAGCACAAAGCTGATTCATATGAGGTGGAGGGGAGACACACCTCCACTCTCCAACTTTTTCACCATTTCTGACACTAGCCATCTGCCTACTCCCCACAGCACTCTCTGCCTCTCTCGGGGGGCGGGGGGGCGTTGATAATTCCTTGCAACAGTCACGCAGAACTCACAGACAATACTCATGATCTCATGATTACGTCGATCACTGGGGAAGTAACAGCTACATCTCAGGATCAGGGTCAACTTGGAAGTAACAGGATACAACTCAGGGGACAGGATACAGTTTGTCAATCAGGACACCTTTCAAACAAAACTGCTCTCAGCTTGTTCTCAGCCGCGCCCACAGGCAGGTGGCTCTTCTCTCGGCCTTGCCCACAGACAGGTCTTTTCTTGGCCATCAGCCCTTCGCTGGGCTGTATCTGCCACCAGGCTTCCCCTCAGCTGTGCCTGCCGGGGGGCCTCCTGTCCCGCTTGGGCAGTGTTATAGCTCTCTAACTCTGATGGCAAGTGCCTGGAGGCACCCCCTCCCACCAGCAAACCTCCTGCCTGAGGTGCTCAGCTTTTTTCTTGCTCCATGGGGCATCAAGCATCACTGCAGCCGCCTCACACCAGTCTCTTGGTTTCCATCACTCATACTGCTGTCTCTGTATCTGTGCTGCTGATCTGTGTTGTGGTTGCTGCCATTTCTTGCTGTCTCATGCCATGTTGAATATTACAGCTCTCTCTCTCCTACGTCTAGGCAGTTCTTAGCATAAAGACACCAGGTCCAAAGGACATGCTTTGCTACAGACTCTTCATGATGGTAGTGAAGTCCTCCTAAATCTCTATGCAACTGGCCCTTATGTAAACCAACTTCTTGTCAATTCCAAGTCATGGCCCTCCCACCAGACCACAAACTGACCAATCCCCTTGGTAGGCCACAGTGACTTAATTTGTATAGTAATCAACCAATTCTCATAAGGTCATATAATCCTGTCATGTGGTTTTATGCACCATATTTGCATAGTAGACTAACCAATTTCCGTGCTAGATTGTGGTCTAGTCAATCATTTTGGCAAAATTACTGTATTTTTATGCAGATAGTGTGTACCCTTTGCATTTGTTTGCCAGCCACACCGCCCCCCAGGAGGCACCCTTGAAAGTGTGCTATGCTAATTTTTCTTCACAGCAACGTGTAAAAAAAACCAGCATCCCAGCATCTATGAAAATATCTCACGGGGTGGGGAGGGGGTGTGGGGGTGCAGTTAGCAGAAGAAATGCAGGAGACACTCATTATTTACGTAAAAACACATTATAAACCCAAGGCCAGAAAAGCCATATATAAATAGAAACTCATTGCACTGCAGACTACCCCCTGGCCTTTTTTGGCCACGAGTTCTTACACATACTTAACATTTAGAGGGTTACTTCCCTCTCCCAACATTTTACCAATCCAAATCAGTCATTGGCAATTAGTCCTTCCGTAGGGCAAAAACTCCTTTCAGGGTGAGGTTACTCAGGCACCAGCCACTCGGGTCTGCTGCAGGTGTTCATCTGATCTGCTCAGGTTCCCCAAAAGTCATCTCAGCTCCACCTTTCCTGGCCTCTGATAAAATTCATCTCAGAGAATCTTATTCTGTTGCTCTGAGCCTCTCCAGGTATCAGCATAGTAAAACCTTTAAGGGATTTTAGGTTTGGCCACTGTGCTCCAGTCCAGCAGTGCCTCCCCTGTAGTCTACTATTTCAGTTATAGTTTCTATAATTACATTTCTTACAATCATAATTGCATCTGTTCAGCAATCAATACTCACAGGTGAATCATACAGTCATATCAGCATCTTACTCCACCTTCTCTTCCCTAGACCCGTCAGGAAAAGAGGAACCTATTCAGTGGCGACTCTCCTTGTCCCCCTCATTTTGAGTGTAAGCACATCCATGGAAGTATGTCTTTACCTCCCTATTTTAGACAGCCAATGTTTAAATTTCTCATCCCTACCAAACCAGTACTCTGAGGAGATAAGCATGTTCTTTCATCTGAAGAATCTTCTGTTCTGGCTGAAACTTTGAGCATCTGCATCATAAGCAAAGTTCAGTCCAAGGCAAGTCATCAAATTGCAGTGAATCTTTCTGTCTATGCCAATTTTGTGGCTTCAAAAATCTCTCTCCCTCTCTCTGTCTTCTCCCTTCACCGAGGGCCAAGTCATCTTCATCCCCATTCAGTCATGGTCTAGTCAGCTATGCCACTCAATCAGGGTCAGCTCATCACTAGTCACCATAGGTTAGGTCAGTAGGTACCAGCCATAGGCTCAGGAATTCACACAACTTCCTGCACTTCAGACCAACCATCCCCTTCTCTCCCTCTCTCATCCCAGGCCACCTGGGGCTAGGTCAATGGCTGCCAAATGAACACGTCCAAACTCAGCTCATCTCTTCACTGCTGCAACTTTGCCACTTCCACTCAGATCACGGGCCCAGCTGGTAACCTCAACCAAGCATACCAGGCTATCTACTCGCTAGCTCCCTTTAACTTCCATTCCTGGAAGGAAGTTCTTCTGATAGGTACTGACATTTCCTGCCTTGATGCATCCCTCCAATTTTCACAGAGTTGTGTCCTACATGGGCATTTTCTAATTGTCCATTTTACCTAACTCCACAGGCAGACCACTGACCACAAGCACAAATTTAAAAATGGCAATCCACTTGCCCTCAATTCAAAAAGCAAAACAGTCCTCCTCCCTCTTCACAAGCAATTGTCCTTCAAATGCAAATTCCCTGCTCCAGAGTTTCTGGGTGGGGCTCAGGTTTTCAACCTAAGTCCCCAATACTTTATACAGAGGAATACTACATTGAAACAAACAGCCTGTGTTCCTTTTTTTTTTTTTTCCAAAGCTTATTTCTTCTTTTAGTATATCTAATCAGTATTGCCCAAAGGGTAGAGTTACAAGTAATCTGTCTTTTGTTGTTAGGTGCCTTCGAGTCCATTCTGACTCATAGTGAACCTATATACAACTGAACAAAATACTGCCCAGTCCTGTGCCTTGTGCAGAGTCACTATACTTGAGCCCATTGTTGCAGCCTGCCTTAGTCACCTAGTGCTGCTGTAACAAAAATACCACAAGTGGATGGCTTTAACAAAGAGAAAATCATTCTCTCACAGTCTAGTAGTAAGACAGGGAACAGAGAGGGCCCCCAAATCTGCAATTCACATAAACAAATTAAAGTAACAAAGTAACAGGAAATGGTCCAGGGCACAGAAACAAAGCCACTCCCCAGGACAATGTGGCAGGATATTAGAAAACAGCCTGCAAACTTCCTTGAAATTGTTTTTCAGAAGCAGCCAGATGAAACCAGCACCAGGGACATGCTCAGAACATCCACCTGTGACCACTGTGTGACCTTCCAGGGGCAGTGAGGAGCTGCAGCTGCAGCCGGGGAATCAAACTGCAGGAGCAAGAGACTGCACAGGCACGATACCCCATAATAAGTCCTGCTATGAATCCCAGAGGCCTCCAGGACAGGAACCATCTTAGAAAGCTGCTGCTTGTGCACCATAGTTAACGTATCTCCACCCAGACGGGCCACCTCCTGGAAAACCCCGCCTATGCGTAGGAATAAACATAAATTTCTTCTCACCCAAAAACCTTTAAGAACCCACGCAAATCCTTTGTTCTGTGAGACGGGGGTGAGTGTTGCCTAGGCCCTCCTCGTCTTCACTTGCAAGTCTCTTCAATAAAGCTTTGCTTGTGCAGAAAACTCTCCGTGCCTTACCTGCTCACTCCTGACCAGTGAGAAGCAAGAACCTTATTTAATTGAAGGCGTAGAGGTGCTGGCAACAGTAGGTTATAAGTCCGAATTCAGGGTGTCAGCTCCAGGGGGAGGCTTTCTCTCTCTGTCCACTCTGGAGGAAGGTCCTTGTCATCAGTCTTCTTGTTCTGGCAGCATCTCAGCACAGGAACCTCAGGTCCGAAGGAAGCGCTCAGCTCCCGGTACTGCCTTCTTGGTGGTAGGAGATCCCCAACTCTCTGCTTGCCTCCCTTTCCTTTTTATCTCTTGAGAGATGAAAGGTGGTGCAGGCCACACCCCAGGGAAACTCCCTTTACATTGGATCAGGGATGTGACCTGGTAAGGGTGTTACAATCCCACCCTAATGCTCTTTAACATAAAATTACAATCATAAAATGGAGGATGACCACAGAATACTGGGAATCATGGCCTAATCAAGTTGACACATATTTTTGGGGGGACACAATGCAATCCATGAAACAGCCACTGTGTCAGTCCATCTCATGACAGGGACTTTCTCTTTTTTGCTGACCCTCTTCTTTACCAAGCACGATGTCCTTCTCCAAGTATTGGTCCCTCTTGATAACACGTCCAAAGTACGTGAGACAAAGTCTTGCCATGTTCACTTCCAAGGAGCACTCTGGCTGTATTTCTTCCAAGACGGATTTGTTCATTCTTTTGGCAGTCCACGGTATATTCAATATTCTTCACCAACACAAATCAAAGGCATCAATTCTTCTTCTATCTTCCTTATTCTTTGTCCAGCTTTCATATGCATATGAGGCAATTGAAAAAACCATGGTTTGGGTCAGGTGCACCTCAGTCTTCAGGGTGACATCTTTGCTTTTTTAACACTTGAAAGATATCTTTTGTAGCAGATTTGCCCAGTGCAATGCATCTTTTGATTTATTGACTGCTGCTTCCATGGGCATTAACTGTATATCCAAGTTAAAAGAAATCCTGGACAATTTCAATCTTTTCTCCATTTATCATGATTTTGCTTATTGGTCCAGTTGTGAGGATTTTTGTTTTCTTTATTTTGAGGTGTAATCCATACTGAAGGCTGTGGTCTTTGATCTTCATCAGTAAGTGCTTCAAGTCCTCTTCATTTTCAGCAAGTAAGGTTGTGTCATCTGCATTACACAGGTTCTTAATGAGTCTTCTTCCAATTTTGATGCTGCATTCTTCTACATACAGTCCAGTTGCTCGGATTATTTGCTGAGCATACAGATTGAACAAGTAAGGTGAAGGATACAATCCTGATGCACAGCTTTCCTGACTTTAAACCACACAGTAACCCCCTGCTCTGTCCAAATGACTGCCTCTTGATCCATGTACAGGTTCCTCATGAGCACAATTAAGTGTTCTGGAATTCCCATCCTTCACAACGTTGTCCATAATTTGTTATGATATACACAGTCAAATCCCTTTGCATAGTCAATAAAACACAGGTAAATATCTTTCTGTCATTCTTCACTTTCAGCCAGGATCTATCTGGCATCAGCAATGATATCCCTGGTTCCATGTCCTCTTCTGAATCTGGCCTGAATTTCTGGCAGTTCTGTATCAATACATTGCTGCCACCATTTTTTAATGATCTTCAGTAAAATTTTATTTGCATGTGATATTAATGATATTGTTCTATAATTTCCACGTTCAGTTTGATCACCTTTCTTGGGAATAGGGATAAATATGGATCTATTTCAGTCAGTTGGCCAGGTAGCTGTCTTCCAAATTTCTTGGCATAGACGAGTGAGCACCTCCAGCACTGCATCCCTTTCCTGAAACATCTCAATTAGTATTCCATCGGTTCCTGGAGCCCTGTTTTTCAACAATGCCTTCAGTGCACCTTGGGCTTCTTTCTTCAGTACCATCAGTTCTTGATCATATGTTACCTCCTGAAATGACTGAACATCAACCAATGGCTTTTGGTATTCTTTCCATCCTCTTTTGATGCTTCCTGCATCATTTAATATTTTCCCCATAGAATCCTTCAATACTGCAACTTAAGGCTTGAATTTTTCCTTCAGGTCTTCCAGCTTGAGAAATGCCAAGTGTGTTCATCCCTTTTGGTTTTCTATCTCCAGGTCTTTACACAAGTTATTATAATACTTTACTTTGTCTTCTTGAGTCACCCTTTGAAATCTTCTGTTCAGCTCTTTTACTTCATCATTTCTTCTGATTGCTTTAGCTACTCAATGTTCAAGAACAAGTTTCAACATCTCTTCTGACATCCATTTTGGTCTTTTCTTTCCAGTCTTTTTAATGACTTTTTGCTTTCTTCATGTCTGATGTCCTTGATGTCATTCCACAACTCATGTGGCCTTCAGTCATTAGTGTTCAATGGGTCAAATCTATTCTTGGGATGATCTCTAAATTCAGGTGGGATATACTCAAGGTTGTACTTTGGCTCTCATGGACTTCTTCTAATTTTCTTCAGTTTCAACTTGAACTTGTGTATGAGCAATTGATGGCCTGTTTCATAGTCAGCTCCCGGTCTTGTTCTGACTA
Source organism: Elephas maximus indicus (assembly GCF_024166365.1). Classification (NCBI taxonomy): domain Eukaryota; kingdom Metazoa; phylum Chordata; class Mammalia; order Proboscidea; family Elephantidae; genus Elephas; species Elephas maximus. The sequence continues at coordinate 59,525,095 of NC_064843.1, read as the reverse complement.
ATGATATTGAGCTTTTCCCTCATCTGTTTCCACAGATGTAATCAATTTGATCCCTGTGTATTCCATCTGGGAAGATTCACATGTATAGTCAACATTTATGTTGGTGAAAAAAGGTATTTGCAATGACAAAGTCGCTGGTCTTGCAAAATTCTATCATGAGATCTTTGGCATTGCTTCTATTAAACAACAACAACAAAAAAAAATCAGTGCCGTTGAGTCAATTCCGACTCATAGCAACCCTATAAGACAGAGTAGAACTGCCCCATAGAGTTTCCAAGGAGCGCCTGGAGGATTCGAACAGCCGACCCTTTGGTTAGCTGCAGTAGCATTTAACCACTACACCACCACGGTTTCCTCGTTTCTATTACCAAGGCCATATTTTCCAACTACCAATTCTTCTTCCTTGTTTCCAGTTTTTGCATTCCAATCACCAGTAATTATCGATGCATCCTGATTGCATGTTTGACCAATTTCAGACAGCAGAAATTGATAAAAGTCTTCAATTTCTTCATCTTTGGCCCTAGTGTCTTTTACATACCTAGTATTTGTTTCCATTATACATTTAGGTCTGTTTTACAATACCAAGTAAGAGGAACATTCCTTTAATTAAACCAATATTCACAGTACATTCAGATAAGCACAAACCTTTTTAACATTAACAGTTTCATCTTCTCTTCTCCACCCCTTGACTATCTTCCCATTCATATGCATATGGTCTTATATGGTCTTAGGCCCTTAGCTGAGTCAAATCAGAGGACCCTGGACCCTATCAATCACCTTGCTTATCCTTGTTAAAAACCTGAATGCATAGAAAAACACAAGAAATTAGTGTAACAGAATATATTTATTGTGAGTAGATACAATTTGAATCGGGGAGTGCCAAACCAAAAGTATCGGGAAGGCACTCCAAAGAGGGGATAGTGAAAACAGGTTGTATAGGCAGGGTCCAGGCAGGGTAGTCTCCTAAAGTCATTGTAAATCCCTCTCATGTTGGTTTCAGGGTCACATGCAGTGTTTCAGGGTCAGTCATTCATAAAAACAGAGTCATTAAGAACATGCCATGGGATTCCTCTACATCAACAAAAAGAACATTGAAGAGGAAATCACCAAATCAATACCATTCACAGTAGCCCCCAAGAAGAGAAAATACTTAGGAATAAATCTTACCAAAGATGTGAAAGACCTATACAAAGAAAACTACAAGACAGTACTGCAAGAAATTAAAAGGGACATACATAAGTGGAAAAACATACCTTGCCCATGGATAGGAAGACTTAACATAGTAAAAATGTCTATTCTACCAAAAGCCATCTATACACACAATGCACTTCCGATCCAAATTCCAAAGACATTTTTTAATATGATGGAGAAACAAATCACCAACTTCACTTGGAAGGGAAAAAAGCCCTGGATAAGTAAAGCATTACTGAAAAAGAAGAACAAAGTGGAAGGCCTCACTCTACGTGATTTTAGAACATATTATACAGCCACAGTAGTCAAAACAGCCTGGTACTGGTACAACAACAGACACATAGGCCAGTGGAACAGAATTGAGAACCCAGGTATAAATCCATCCACATATGAGCAGCTGATATTTGACAAAGGACCAGTGTCAGTTAATTGGGCCTTTTTAACAAATGGTGCTGGCATAACTGGATATCCATCTGCAAAAAATGAAACAGGACCCATACCTCACACCATGCACAAAAACTAACTCCAAATGGATGAAAGGCCTAAACATAAAGTCTAAAACGATAAAGATCATGGAAGAACATGCCACGTATCCTAAAACAGCTTCCCATCAGACTCTGGAGTTCCTGCTTCTTGAAACTGACTGCACAGAGATAATTCTAAACAGCCCAATGCCTAAGGCAAAATGGTCTCTGCTAAGCTGCTCACTAGGCTATGGTTTGACCTGAAGGTGACTCTGGAAAAAGCAGTTCCTTAAAGGCTCAGTGTTCAAAAGGACATCTAAGGGCAAATGGCCTGGGTGGGTCCCTCCCACTCCATGGACCCAGAAGTCTATAGTCCAGGGGAATTAAAATAGTTTCTCGCCTTGCTGGGCTTTCACCCCAAGCCACTCCAGACTGGCTTTCCTATCTGCTGCTTCAGCATAACATCTCTTACTTTCCTTTTAGCCATTACAGATAACAACAACCAAAGTAACCACCCAAGAATCAAAAATTTCACATTCCACATCTGTTCATCGTTTCTCTTCCAAAACCCCATACTTCCATGAGTCAAGAGCCATTCCAACATATCCCACTTCTGATGCCAACTGTAATCTAGTGGCATCAGAAGCCCTATAACTTCAGGAGGTGGGATGAAAATCAAGATAAGCATAAAGCTGGTTCCTATGAGGTGGAAGTCAGATATACCTCTACTCTCCAACTTTTTCACCATTTCTGACACCAGGCACTCCCCCTCCCCGCCACAGCACTCTCTACTTCTCTGAGGGGTTCAATAATTCCTTGCAATGGCCACACAGAACTCACAGACCATACTCACAATTCTGTGGTTTATCAGGGAAGTAAAGGGTACAACTCAGGATCAGGATCAACTTGGAGGTAACAGGATACAGCTCAGGAAACAGGATATAGTTTGTCAATCAGGACAGCTTCCGACCAAGACAGCTCTCAGCTTCTTGGCATGCCCACAGACAGGTGGCCCTTCTCTCGGCCATGCCCCCGCCAGGTTTTTTCTCAGCCTGTGCCCTGCTCAAGCAAGTATAACAGCTCTTTAACCCTGTTTACAATTGCCCAGAGGCACCCTACTCCATCAGCAAGCCTCCTGCCTGAAGGCACTCAGCTCTGTCTTGCTCCTTGGTTCAGCAGGCCCACTGTAGCTACCTCACACCGGTCTCCTGGTTCTCACCACTCTTACCACTGCCATCATACCTTTGCCACTGAGCTCTGCTGTGTTTGCTGCTATTGCTTGTAGTCTTGTGCCATCTCCAGTATCACAGCTCTCTCTCTTGTGTCTAGAAAGTACTCAGCACTGGGATCCCGGGTCCAAAGGATGCATTCCACTCCAGACTCTTCATCATGGTAGTGAGGTCCCCCCAGATCTCTGTGCAATTGGCCCTTAGGTAAGCCTACTTCTCGTCATTTTTAAGTCACGGCCCTCCCAGCAGACCATGAACTGACCAATCCCCTTAGTAGGCCATAGTTACTTAATTTGCAAAGTAATCAACCAATTCCTGTAAGATCACTTAATCCCTTTGGGTTGTTTTATGCACTATATTTGTATAATAGACTAATTCCTGTGCACGATTGTGGTCTAGCCAATCATTCTGGCAAAATTATAAACCCAGTGCCAGAAAGGCCATATATAAACAGTAACCCATTGCACTGATGGGCCAATGTTCTTCAAGGAATCTGAATCTTAAGCCAAATGACACCAAGGCCAAAAAAAAAAAAAAGCTGGGAGTAAGTCATTCTAATGGTAGTTCCCTAAAGAAGGCTATATATTAATTCTTGCTTTAGAAGTCTCTAGAGCTGCCCCATTTCTATGACCTTTGAGATTTCATTGTAAAATTCTTCCCTTCAAGTCTGTGTGCATCTGACTGACTTAACTAAAGTCTGTTTCTGTTGCTTGCCATGAAAGAACACTAGCTCATATACAAGTGCTGTGGTACAAACAGGCTTGCTTGTTCCTAATAAGGACATATTTTGGTTAATCCTTATTCACCAGACCATGGGGTATAGTACCAAAACCAAACCAAACCCAGTGCTGTTGAGTCGATTCCAACTCATAGCGACCCTATAAGACAGAGTAGAACTGCCCCATAGAGTTTCCAAGGAGCGCCTGGAGGATTCGAACTGCCGACCCTTTGGTTAGCAGCCGTAGCACTTAACCACTACACCACCAGGGTTTCCATGGGGTATAGTAGATCATTATAACAATGATCCCCAATGAGTCCATGCACCTTTGCAATGTGATGTCCTCCCATCAAGACTCCATCCTTGGAGTCTATTTTTCTATCTCCTTGAATCTAGGCTGAATTTGTGACTTGTTTTGACCAACAGAATATTGTAAAAGTGAGATTGTGTGAGTTCATGAGTGTAGGCTTTAATAAGGCTTGCAGAAGAATGAAGAAAACTAAAGACATAAGGGAAAGTTTAGTCCAAATGACTAATGGACCACATCTACCATGGCCTCCGCCAGACTGAGTCCAGTACAACTAGATGGTGCCTGGCTACCACTACTGACTGCTCTGACAGGGATCACAATAGAGGGTCCCAGGCAGAGCTGGAGAAAAACGTAGTACAAAATTCTAACTCAAAAAGAAAGACCAGACTTGCTGGCCTGACATTGACTGGGGAAATCCTGAGAGTATGGCTTGCTTTCAGCTCAGTAATGAGGCCACTCCTGAGGTTCACCCTTCAGCCAAAGATTGAACAGACCCATAGAACGAAACAAGACCAAAGGGGCACACCAGCCCTGGGGCAGGGACTGGAAGGTAGGAGGGAACAGTACAGCTGGTAATAGGGAACCCAGGGTTGAGAAGGGAGAGTGTTGACATGTCATGTGGTTGTTAACCAATGTCATAACAACAATGTGTGTACTAACTGCTTGATGAGAAACTTGTCTGTTCTGTAAACCTTCATCTAAAGTCCAATTTAAAAAAAGGAAAAAAAGAGAAGCCTTTCAGCTTTTACCTTCACTTTAATGGAACCCTGAGAATACGATGCTATGAGGAAGCCCAAGCTAGCCTAGCAGAAAATTAGAGGCCACACGGAAGAGAACCAAGGTGTTCCATCAACACCCAGACATATTAGTAAGGGCATCTTGGACTCTTCAATCCCAGGCAAGTCATCAGATGACCATTCTGCAAGGCCAGCAGAAGAACCACACAGATTGCCAGCCCAAAGAAATGTGAGAAATAATAAATGGTGGTTCTTTTAAGCCACTAAAGTTTGAGGTAGTTTGTTACACAGCAATAGATAACTGATAGACGAGGAAAGAAATAGTATACAGGACACTGCAACCATTGTGACACTCTGGCGACTGTCACAGAAACATTGTGTATCAGGTGGGGTGAATGTGCACGTGCCTGTATATCTGACAATAAGATGGCTAAGGGAAACACAGGAATAAATTACTAATATTTCAAAGGCTTGACTTCCACAGGAGGAAAGAAGATTGGAGATGAAATGGACTCCATCTACAAGGAACAGTCCAACAATTTTTGCTCGCATCTGCTACAGGGAGAGGGAATCAGCCAACCCACCGCACACCTGAGCCCAGCTCCCGGCTCAGCGTGGAAGGTTACAGTATGGAGGCCAGAAGTTGTAACAGTACCAAGAGGTTTGGGACTTGGATTCCAGTCCAAGTGTTGTTGCTGCCTGGCTTGGAAAAACCATTTAACTACCACAAGTTCAGTTTCCTCATCCATAAAATAGGCATGATAATACCTTCCCTGCCTGCTTCACAATATCGTAAGGGTGAATGAGGTAATAAATTGAAAAACCAAATAAGGTCAAGAGCCAATTTGCCTTAGCCAGCTAGGTAGCCAGAAACCACTGGATTTTAATTTATTATAAGGGACTCTGTCAACATGTGGGGGGCCTACTCTGTCTCCTGAGGATGTTCCATGGCAAAATATGGCTTTGTTAATATATGTTTATCATACAATTCTACCCTCATAAACCAAAAAACCAAACCAAACCTGTTGGCATCAAGTCAATTCCAACTCATAGTGACCCTAAAGGACAGAGTAGAGCTGCCCTATAGTTTCCAAAGAGCGCCTGGTGGATTCAAACTGCCGACCTTTTGGTTAGCAGTTGTAGCACTTAACCACTAAGCCACCAGGGTTTCCTCTACCCTCATAAAAAAAATAGGCCCCATAAAATGTCTAATGGTTGTATGAATTTTCTATCTGGCTTCACAAAATCCAGGAGAAAGGTCCCAGTCTGATCATTCGTGAAACTTTACCAGAGCCCTCTAAATAAATCTCTTCATCATTTAATTGCCAGCCGTGGCCTATGTTATTCTCATTCTCTTCCTCTCCCTCTCCCTTTCCCTCATTCTCTCTCCCTTCTTTCTTCCCTTCTCTTTAAATTACAGTTTGCCTAAGAGCTTTTAAGAGCTCATGTTAGCTATTGGCAAATCTGGCTTCCCCTTCTGATCAATTAAACCTTTTCTGCAGCCTCCCTTGAATATTGTCTTTTCCTGATCCTAATCCCACAGTTTGCTCAGCCCAATGGTAGCACCACCTCTCTTGTTGTTATGTTGTTAGATGCCTTTGAGTCAGTTCCAACTCACAGAGACCCAATGTACAACAGAAAGAAACACTGCCCAATCTTGTGTCATCCTCATAATTGTTGCCATGTTTGAGCCCGTTGTTGTAGTCTCTGTGTCAGTCCATCTCATTGAGGGTCTTCTTCTTTTGCGGTGATCCTCTACTTTACCAAGGATGATGTACTTCTCCAGGGTCTGGTCCACTCTGATAACATGTCCAAAATAAGCAAAATGAAGTCTCTCCATCCTCATTTCTAAGGAGCATTCTGGCTGTACTTCTTCCAAAACACATTTGTTCATCCTTCTGACAGCCCATGGTATATTCAACATCCTTTGCCAACACCATAACTCAAATGCGTGAATTCTTCTGTCTTCCTTTTTCATTCTCAAGCTTTTGAATGCTATATATGGTGATTGAAAATACCATGGGTTAGGTCAGGCACAGCTTAGTCCTCAAAGTGATATCTTTGCTTTTAACACTTTAAAGGGGATTTTTGTTGCACATTTGCCAAATGCAATATGTTGTTTGATTTCTTGACTGCTGCTTCCATGAGCATTGATTGTGGACCCAAGTAAAATGAAATCCCTGAAAACGTCAACTTTTTTATGCCATCTTTATGCCTAAATGTTGAAATTCCTTGCAACCCTGAGGGAAGAAAGTTAAAAAATCAACAACTGCATCCTGTTGGGCTGTGTCTTAGGCTGGGATCTCTAGAGAGGCAAAACCAGTAAAGCAAATAAATATATATATACAGAGAGACTTATATCAAAGAAATAACTCAGGTGGTTGTAGAGGCTGTAGCATCCCAAGTCCATGGGTCAGGGTAGAGGCTTCTCCTGATTCACGTAGCCAGCCACAGGGGCTAGCAAACACAAGACTGGCAGGTCAGAGAGAAGGGCTGTTGCTCACCAGCAGCAAAGATCTACGAATCCCAAGATCGGCAGGCAAGACCACAGGTCAGCTGCTAGCTCAAGTCCCAAGAATGGGAGGTCAGATGAACACGAGCCAGCTGCAGGATCCAGTGCAAAAAAAAGTCCTTGAGCCTTGCCAGATTGTCTACTTATATTTGATGCAGGCCACATGCCCAAGGACACTCCCTTTCAACTGACTGGCTACTCACAGCAGATTCCATCATGGAAGTGATCACAATGTCATGTGACTGCCAAACCACTGAGAATTATGACACCCAGGGACCCCGGGCTCCTTCCCGCCAGCTCCAAACCCCTTCTGCCACCACTTAGATTCCCAAGGGGACCAAGTCCAGACCCCAGGCCCCTTCCCGCTGGTTCCAGGCCCCTCCCACTACATGCTAGGGCACTCAGGGCACCCAGCCAAACCCAGGCCCCTTCTTGCTGGCTCTGGACCCTTCCCACTGCATTTTGAAGCTTGAAGGGGGCCTGGTCCAGACCCCATACCTCTTCCCACCAGCTCTGGACCCTTCCCACTGCCTGCTGTGGCCTTGAGGGGTCCCAGCCCAAATGCCAGGGCCTTCCTCGCCAGCTCAGGATCCACCCCAGTTGCAGTAGCCCTACTCTAGCCCCCAGCCCAGTTCATGCTGCAGACAAATGACCTATATCTGCCCCTTCCCTTCCTGCTGAACCTGCCCATGGATGAGCAACCAGCCCTGCACACCAGGACAAGGTGGTGAGAAGTATAATGTGCACGGACAAGCAAGCAACAAATCATACCCAGCCCACCCTCCCAGAGATAACCAGACAAACAAAAAATCAGGACAGAACAGACAAATCTACAGTCAATAAATAAAGAAAATAATACCTGAATGTCTAGGAGACAGCAGACAACATCAAAACATTTAAAAAAAAGAACAAGATGGCTAAAGTAAGCAACCTGAAAAAAGCACCAGTTGAACTTCCAGCAGAAGAAAAGGCACTGGAACTACCTGATATGGGATTCGAAAGTCTAATATTCAGGGCTCTCCAAGGGATTAGGAAAGAGATCAAGGAAAACATGGAAAAAAATCATGGAAAACACAGAAAAAAACCCAAAACATATCCAAAATCAAGGAAAACACAGAAAAAGCAATAAAAGAATTCAAGAAAATAATACGGGAACAAAACATCAAAATAAATAAACAATTAGAACTCATACAAAAACAGCAATTAGAAATCCAAAAGATAAATAAGAAATTTCAGAAGTGGACAATGCAGAAGGTTTTGGAGCAAATTTGAAAAAAAAAAAAAAAAGAAGACAGAATCAGTGAAATTCTTCAAATCCATGGATGTCACTTTGTTTGAGGAAAAATCAGAGAAAAGAATGAAGACAAATGAAGAAAACACATTTATGTGGGATGCAGTCAAAAGCAAAAATCTGCATGTGATCAGAGTTCCAGAACAGGCGGAAAAAATGGAAAACATAGAGAGGCTTATTGAAGATTTGCTGACAGAAAACTTCCCTAATATCATGGAAGATAAAAAGCTGGACATCCAAGAAACTCAATGATTCCATGTAGGACAGACCCCAAAAGAAAGTCACCAAAACATCATATTCACACTCACCAAAACCAAAGACAAAGAAAGAATGCTGAAACAGCTCAAGAAAAATGAAAAATCACATACAAAGGGGAAACAATAACACTAAGCTCTGATTACTCGGCAGAGACCTTTCAGGCAAGAAGGCAATCAGATGACACATACAAAACTGCGAAAGAAAAAAATTGTCAGCCAAGAATAATATATCCTGAAAATCTCTCTCTTAAATATGGTACAAAAATTAGGACATTTCCAGATAAACAGAAATTAAGGGAATTTGTAAAAATCAAACCAATCTTACAAGAATTATTAAAAGGAGTCATTTGGTTACAGAACCAACAACATTAGACAACAACCTGAATCTAGGACACAGGTATCAGCCAATTACTGACCTAGGTAATGAGCTCTCAGGAATAAAAGAAAACTAAAAGTTTCAAAATAGGGAACTAGATACATCAATCTGTAAATGATGACAATATCAGAATAAAAGGGGGAATCCACAGTGTAGCTATAGAGCATTCAAATGGGGAGGAAGTCAAGACGATATAAAGTGATAAATGACTTGTTCAAACTTAAGAAGATAGTGCATATTTAAATATAATCACAAGGAAAGTTAACAAACTTACCCACCAAAATAAAGAAAACAAAGTCTCAGTAAACACAAAATCTACAATAATGAAAGAAATTTCACAAACAAAAAGAGCTCAGCACAGGAGAGTCAGAAGAACAAAGAACATAAGCACCACCACCAAAAAAAAAAAGCATTACAAAATGACAGCAATAAACTCATACCTACTGATAATCACACTGAATGTAAATGCCTTAAATATACTCATAAAGAGACAGAGAGTGGCAGAATGGATTAAAAGAAACATGACCCATCAATATGTTGTCTACAAGAGACACACCTTAGGCACAAAGACATAAATGTTAAAAATCAAAGGATGGGGAAAAAAAATCAAGCAGTGACCAAAAAAAAAAAAGAAAAAGCAAGAGTGGCAATACTAATCTCAGAAAAAATAGACTTTGAGGCAAAATCCACCATAAAAGACAAGAAAAGTTGTCTAAGTTATCTAGCGTTACTATAACAGACTACCACAAGTGGATGATTTAACAAACAGAAGTTTATTCTATCACAGGCTAGTAGGCTAGAAGTTCAAATGCAAAGCATCAGCTCCAGGGGACGGCTTTCTCTCTCTCTTGGCTCTGAAGGAAGGTCCTTGTCATCAATCTTGCCTTGGTCTAGGAGTTTCTCTGCACAGGAACCCTGGGTCCAAAGGATGCACTCCGCTCCTGGTACTGCTTTCTTGGTGCTGTGAGGTGCTATGAGGTTCCCCTGTCTCTCTGCTTGCTTCTCTCTTTTATATCTTTTGTATCTCAAGACATTGACTTAAGATACAACTTAATCTTGCAGATTAAGTCCTGTCTCATTAACATAACTGCTTCTAATCCTTCCTCATTAACATCACAGAGGCAGGATTTACAACACATAGGAAAATTACAAAATGGTGGACAATCACATAATGGTGGGAATTATGGCCTAGCCAAGTTGACACAAATTTGGGGAGAGATACAATTCTATCCAAAATGGAAGGACATTACATAATCTTTAAAGGGACAGTCTGCCACGATGACAATACCATGATAAATATCTACGCACCTAACAACAGGGCTCCAAAATACATAAAACAAACTCTAACAGCACTGAAAAGAGAAATTAACAGTTCCACAATAATAGTAGGAGACTTCAACACACCACTCTCGGTAAGGACAGAACATCTAGTAAGAAACTCAGCAAAGATATAGAAGACCTTAAGGCCATAATCAACCATCTTGACCTCATAGACAAATACAGAACACTCCATCCAAAAGCAGCAAAGTATACATTCTTTTCCAAAGCACATGGAATTTCCACTAGAATAGACCATATCTTAGGCCATAAACCAACCCTGAACAAAATCCAAAACAATGAGGTAATATAAAGCATCTTCTCTGATGACAATGCCATAAAACTACAAATTAATAACAGGAAGAGCAAGGGAAAAAAATCAAATGCATGGAAACTGATTAACACCTAGCTTAAAAACCACTGGGTAATTGAAAAAATCAAAGATGGAATCAAAAAATTTCTAGAATCAAATGAGAATGAAAACACTTTATACCAAAACCTATGGGACACAGCTAAGGCAGTGCTAAGAGGTCAATTTATAGCAATGGACTCATATATGAAAAAAAAAAAGAAAGGTGCAAAATCAAAATTCTAGCTGTACTAGAACAAATGGAAGAAAAACAGCAAAAGAAACCCACAGCCACCAGAAGAAAGGAAATAATAAAGATCAGTGGAGAAATAAATGAAATAGAGAATAGAAAAACAATAGAAAGAATCACCGAAACAAAAAGTTGGTTCTTTGAAAGGATCAAAAAAATTGACAAACCATTGACCAAACTGACAAAGAAAAACAAGAGAGGACACAAATAACTCACACAAGAAATGAAATGGGGGACATTACAACAGACCCAACTGAACTAATAACTGAATCATAATAAAGTACTATGAAAAGCTGTATTCCAACAAATTTGAAAACCTAGAGGAAATAGACAAATTTCTAGAAACACATTACCTACCTAAACTAACACAAACTAATGTTGAAAATCTGAACAGACCCATAACAAAAGATTGAAAAGGTAACAACAACAACAACAAAAAACTAACAACAACAACAAAAAAAAACTCCTGGCCCAGATGGCTTCACTGGAGAATTCTACCAAACATTCAGAGAAGAGCTTTGCACCAGTACTACTCAAACCATTTCAGAACACAGAAAAGGAAGGGATACTTCCAAATGCATTCTACGAAGCCAGCATAAACCTGACACCAAAACCAGGCAAAGACACCACAAAGAAAGAAAACTACAGACAAATTTCTCTCATGAATATAGATGCAAAAATTCTCAGCAAAATCCTAGTCAGTGGAATTCAGCATCATATAAAAATAATAATACACCCGACCAAGTGGGATTCATACCAGGTACGCAAGGATGGTTCAATATTAGAAAACCAATCAATGTAATCCACCACATAAATAAAATTAAAGAAAATAATCACAGAATCATCTGCATTGACGCAGAAAAGGCGTTCAACAAACTCCAACACCCATTCCTGATAAAAACTCTCAATAAGATTAGAAGGGAAATTCATCAACATCATAAACAGCGTATATACAAAACCAACAGCCAACATCATTCTCAATGGAGAGAAGTTGAAAACACTTCCCCTGAGAACAGGAAGAAGACCTCTTCTATTTAACACTGTGCTGGAAGTCCTAGCTAGAGTAATAAAGCAAATAAATAAATAAAGCGTATCCAAATTGGTAAAGAAGAAGCAAAACTATCCCTTTTCGTGAATGATATGATGATATTATACAGAGAGAACCATAAAGACTCCACAAGAAAACTGCTGGAACTAATAGATTCAGCAAAGTAGCAGGATACAAGACAAACATTCAAAAATCAGTTGGATTTCTATACACCAATAAACAGAACTACAAAAAGGAAATCAGGGAAACAATACAAATATATAATAGCCCCTAAAAAAATAAAATACTTAGGAATAAATCTAACCAGGGATGTAAAAGACCTATACAAAGAAAACTACTGCAAGAAGCCAAAAAAAAAAAAAAGAGAGAGACCTACATAAATGGAAAAACATACCATGCTCATGGACAGGAAGACTGAACATTGTGAAAATGTCAATTCTACCCAAAGCAATCTAAAAATACAATGTAATTCCAATCCAAATACCAACAGCATTCTTTCAAGAGATGGAAAAACTAATCATTAACTTTATATGGAGAGGAAAGAGGCTTTGAATAAGTAAAGCATTATTGAAGAAAAACAACAAAGTAGGAGGCCTCCCACTGACCTCAGAACCTACTATACAGCTGCGGTAGTCAAAACAGCTTGGTACTGGTACAGCGACAGATACATTGACCAATGGAACAGAATTGAGAACCCAGAGGTAAATCCATCCACCTATGGTCACCTGATCTTTGACAAGGGCCCAAAGTCCAACAAATGGACAAAACACAGTCTTTTTAACAAATGGTGCTGGCAAAACTGGATATCCATCTGTAAAGAAGCAGGACCCATACCTCACACCATACACAAAAACTAATTCAAAATGGGTCAAACACCTAAATATAAAACCCAAAACTATGAAGATCATGGAAGAAAAAATAGGGTCAACACTAGGGGCCCTAATATACATCATAAACAGCATACAAACCATAATTAACAAAACACAACAACTAGATAAATGGGATCTCCTAAAAATTAAACACTTATCCTCACCAAAAGACTTCACCAAAAGAGTGAAAAAGAGAAATCTACACTCTGGGAAAAAATTTTGGCTATGACATATCCAACGAAGTTCTAATCTCTAAAACCTAAAGGAAAATCCAACACCTCTACTATAAAAAGACAAATAATCCAATTAAAAAACGGGCAATGATATAAACAGACACTTCACCAAAGAAGACATTCAGGCACCTAACAGACACATGAGGAAATGCTCATGATAACTAGCCATTAGAAAATTGCAAACCAAAACTACATTGAGATATCATTTCACCCCAACATTACTGGCACAAATAAAAAACCCAGAACATAACAAATGTTGGAGAGGTTACGAGGAGATCAGAACTCTTACGCACTGCTGGTGGCAATGCAAAATGGTACAACCATTTTGGAGAACAATATGGTGCCTCCTTTAAAAGCTAGAAATAGAAATATCACAAGATCCAGCAATTCTACTCCTAGTAATATATCCTAGAGAAATAAGAGCCATCACATGAATAGATAAATGCACACCTATGTTCACTGCAGCATTATTTGTTACTCACAGTAGCAAAAAGATTGAAATGACCTAAGTGCCAATCAACAGATGAATGGATAAACTATGGTACACACACACAGTGGAACACTATTCAACGATAAAGAACAACCTGCAAAACATCTCACGATATGGATGAATCTGGAGGGCATTATGTTGAGTGAAATAAGTCAATCACGAAAAGATAAATACCGTATGAGACCACTCTATAAAAACACATAAAAATGTTTCCGCAACAGAAAGAAACAATTTTTGATGGTCATGAGGGAGGGGAGGGGTGGGGAGAGAAAAACACTAACTAAAACACTAGCTAAACCAAAAGGAAGAAATGATGAAGCAAAAGAGTTGAATGGAAGATTTCAAAGTGCAGCTTGAGAATACAAAGTAAAGTATTATAATGACATATGCAGAAGCCTGGAGACAGAAAACGAAAAGGAAAGAACACATTTGGCATTTCTCAAGGTGAAAGAACTGAAGAAAAATTCAAGCCTCGAGTTCCAATAGGGACAGATTCTACAGGGAAGATGTTAAACAACACAGGAAGCATCAAAAGAAGACGGAAGGAATACACAGAGTCACTATCCCAAAAAGAATTGGTCGATGTTCAACCATTTCAGGAGGTAATATATGCTCAGGAACCCATGGTACTGAAGGAAGAAGTCCAAGCTGCACTGAAGGCATTGGCGAGAAACAAGGCTCCAGGAATTGACAGAATACCAATTGAGAGGTTTCAACAAACAGACGCAGCACTGGAAGTGCCAAGAAATTTGAAGACAGCTACCTGGCCAACTGACTGGAAGACATCCATACTTATGCCTATTCTCAAGAAAGGTGATCCAACCAAATGCAGAAATTATTCAACAGCATCATTAATATCACACACAAGTAAAATTTTGCTGAAGATCATTCAAAAGCTGCTGTAGCAGTATATTAACAGGGAACTGCCAGAAACTAAAGCTGGATTCAGAAGAGGATGTGGAACCAGGGATGTGACAACATTGCTGATGTCAGGGGGATCCTGGCTGAAAGCAGAGAATACCAGGAAGACGTTTACCTGTGTTTTATTCGCAATGCTAAGGCATTCAACTGTGTGGAGCATAACAAATTATGGATAACAGCATGAAGAATGGGAATTTCAGAACACTTATTTGTGCTCATGAGGAACCTGTACATAGATCAAGTGGCAGTCGTTTGAAGGCAACAAGGGGATAGTGCATGGCTTAAAGTCAGGAAGGGTGTGCATCAGAGTTGTATCCTTTCACCATACCTTATTCAATCCTTATGCTAAGCAAATATTCCAAGAAGCTGGACTATATAAAGAAAAACAGGGCATCAGGATTGGAGGAAGACTCATTAACAACCTGCATTATGCAGATGATACAACCTTGCTTGCTGAAAGTGAAGAGGACTTGAAGCACTGAATAATGAAGCTCAAAGACCACAGCTTTCAGTACAGATTACAACTCAACATAAAGAAAACAAAAATCCTCACAGCTGGACCATTAAGCAACATCATGATAAATGGGGAAAAGGTTGAAGTTGTCAAGGATTTCATCTGGATCCACAATCAACAGCCATGGAAGCAGCAGTCAAGAAATCATACGATGCATTGCATTAGGTAAATCTGCTGCAAAGAACCTCTTTAAAGTGTTGAAAAGCAAAGATGTCACCTTGAAGACTAAGGTGCACCTGACCCAAGCCATGGTATTTTCAATCGCTTCATATGCATGTGAAAGCTGGAGAATGAATAAGGAAGATGGAAGGAGAACTGACGCCTTTGAATTGTGGTATTGGTGAAGAATATTCAATATACCATGGACTGCTAAAAGAAGGAACAAAACTATCTTGGAAGAAGTACAACCAGAATGCTCCTTAGAACCAAAGGTGGCAAGACTACGTCTCACATACTTTGGATATGTTATCAGGAGGGACCAATCCTTGGAGAAGAACATAACACTTGATAAAGGGTCAGTGAAAAAGAGGAAGACCCTCAACAAGATGGGCTGGCACAGTAGCTGCAACAATGGGCTCAAGCATAACAATGATTGTAAGGATGGCACGGGACCAGACAGTGTTTCTTTCTGTTGTACATAGGGTCTCTATGAGTTGGAACTGACTTGACGGCACAGAACAACAACAAGATATTAGATAAGTGGTAACTTTGGTGAAGGGTAAGACAGTACACAATACTGGGGAAGGCAGCACAACTTGACCAAGGCAAGGTCATAGCAGCTTAAGGGATATATTCAAACACCCAGAAAGACCGAGCTACTGGGCTGAGGGCTGGGGTCCATGGTCTAGGGGGACATCTAGCTCAATTGGCATAAGACAGGCAATAAAGAAAATGTTCCTCATCCAACTGTGGTGAGTAGAATCTGGGGTCTTAGAAGCCTGCGAGCAGCCATCTAAGATACATGTACTGGTCCCATCCAGGCTGCAGCAAAGGAGAATGAAGAAGACCAAAGATACAAGGGAAACGTTAGTCCAAAGGACTTATGGACCACAACTACCACAACCTCCAAAAGACTGAGCCCAGAACAACTAGATGGTGCCTGGTTAACACCACTGACTGCTCTGGCAAATATCACAATACAAGGTCCTGACAAAATGGGAGAAAAATGTAGAACAAAATTAAAATTCACACATACGCACACACACAAAAAACTGTCTTGCGGGTCTGACAGAGACTGGAGAAACCCCAAGAATATGGTCCTCAGACAGTCTTTTAATTCAGTACTGAAGTCACTCCTGAGGTTCACCCTTCAGCCAAAAGTTAGGTCTATAGGGCCAACAATAACACATGTAAGGGACATGCTTCATAGTTCAATCATGTATATGAGACAAACGGGCGAACAAGCCCAAAAGCAAAGACAAGAAGGCAGGAAGGGATAGGAAAACTGGATGAATGGAAACCAGGAACCTGGGGTAGAGAAGGGAAGAGTGTTGACATCGCAGAGTTGGCAACCTACGTCACAAAACGATTTGTGTATTAACTGTTTAATGAAAAACTAATTTGCTCTGTAAACTTTCACCTAGATCACAATAAAAAAAATCAGCCATTGAAAACTCTAGGGAGTACAGTTCTACTCTGATGCACGTGGAGTCTCAATGAGATGGAGTTAACTTGATGGCAACTGGTAACTTTCTACAAGGCAAATCAACCTACTCGCCCATTTGCAAGTATGGTGGTTTTAAAACTACACCCCTGAAATTTTTTACACTCTCTTCATCAAGAATGGGGCATATTTTCCCTCCTTTTGAATCTGGGTGCAATAGAGGACAGCAGAAGTGATGCTGTGTGACTTCCAAGATGGGTCAAAAAAAGCCATCAAGTTTCCATCTTGTTCACTGGAACATGGTGTTTGGAGCCTGAGCTCCCATACAGGAATTCCAACTATGTGGAAGCCACCATTTTGGGAGGAAGCTCAGCCATATGGAGAAGCCGAGTGTGGGCACTCTGGCCAGAAGTCTGAGTCTTCAAGTCTTCCCACTCTAGGCACTAGACGTGAGAGTTGAAGGAGTCTTCAGATAACTCCAGTTCCCAACTATTGAGTCACTTGCCACATTCAAGGCTTTCCACCCAAGACCTTAGAAATTGGGCAGCACAGATAACTTACCCTGGTATGCTCTGCTCAAATTCTTGACCCACTGAATTGCTTACCTATTGCTGTTGAGTTGATTTCAACTCATAGCAACCTTACAGGGTAGAGTAGAACTGTCTCGTAGGGTTTCCACGGAGTGGCTGGTGGATTCGAACTGCTGACCTTTTAGTTAGGAGCCAAGCTGTCAACCACTGCACCACCAGGGCTTCACTGAATCCTTCAAGCATTATAAAATGGTAGTTTTAAGCTGCTAAATTTGGAGTAATTTGTTACAAAGCAGTAGACACTGGAACAGCAAGTTACAGTATAAACAAACATGTGCAAAGAAGGGCGGTCCCTCTGCAGCTGCTCTCACGACCACCTCTCCACCACCAGGCAGAGTCCTGGAGAGCGTGGAATGGAGAACTCTGGTATCCCTTTTGAAACATCTAAACTGTGACTGGGTCTGGGCCAAGAGAAGGAAGATAGCAGCCCTGCCCTGGGATGTACTGCTAGGTAAACCCAAAAGCCAAACCAAGCCAGTTGCTGTCCAGTCAATTCCGACTCCTAGCGACCCTGGAGGACAGAGTAGAACTGCCCCACAGGGTTTCCAAGGAGCAGCTGGTGGATTTGAACTGCCGACCTTTTGGTTAGCAGCCAAATGCTTAACCACCGTGCCACAGTGCCCCACTGACATTCACTTTTGGGGGACACAATTCAATCCATAACAGCATTATCATTATTGTTGCTATTATTATTACTGTCATTATTGCAATTATTTGTCCAAGCAATGGATCTTTTTCTTGTTCCTTTTGCCAGAGAGCTGAATTATTATTTTTCTCTTCTACTTGCTCTAGGCTGAAATTGCTCTGCCTTCCTGTTTTCCTAAAGTGGAAGCTTAGGTTACTGATTTTAGATCTTTTCTAATACCTGCATTTAATGCTATAAATTTCCCTCTAAGCACTGCTTTCCCTGTGTCCCACATATTTCGATAAGTTGTGTTTTCATCTTTAGTTCAAAATATATTTTAATTTCTCTTGAGAATTTTTTTTTTTGATCCATGGGTTATTTAGAAGTGTGTTGTTTAATCTCAAAATATTTGGGTTTTCCAAATATTTTTCTGTTATTGATCTCTAGTTTAATTTCACTGTGGTCTATGAGACGATAAGGGGAAAGGAAAACTAGAGTAGTGGAAATGGAACCACCAGAAAACAATTAATGAGAATGGTGACACACTGTGAAAAATGTAACTAATGTTATCGATTGATTTGTGTGGAAATTGTCAAACAGGAACCCAACCTGCTGTGTAAGCTTTCACCAAAAACACAATATTCTTTAAAAAAATTTTTTTGTTTTCACTGTGGTCTGAGAACAGGCTTTGTATGATTTCTACTCTTTTACGTTTGTGAAGGTATGCTTGATGACCCAGAATGTGGCGTGTCTTGGTGAATATTCCATGCAAGCTTGAGAAAAATATGTATTCTGCTGTTAATGGATGGGATATTCTATAAATATCAATAAGATCAAGTTGATAAATAGTGCTGTTCGGTTAAACTTTATCCTTATTGATTTTCTGCCTGCTTGACCTATCAATTACCAACAGGGGGATGTTGAAGTCTCCAACTGTTATAGTGGGTTTGTCTTTATCTCTTTTCAGTGCAATCGGTTTTTGCATCATGTATCTTGATTCTCCGTTTTTAGGAGCATACACTTTTAAGATGGTTGTCTTCTTGCAGGATTGACCCCTTTATCCTTATATAGTGTCCATCTTTATCCCTGATAATTTTCCTTGTTCTGATGTCTGCTTTGTGGGTAATTAATACAGCCACTTCAGCTTTCTTTTGATTAGTGTTAACATGGTATAATGTTTTCCATTTCTTTACTTTTAATCTGAGTCTTTATAAAATGAGTTTCTTGTAAAAAATATACATATAAAAAAAAATATACATACATATAATTACCCTAGAGTTTTCAATATACATTTTTGACAAATATAGTCCATCTTCAAATCACAGCACACCACTTCACATGTAGTGAAAGTACCTTATAACCAGAGTTTTCTCAGGGCCTCCCTCCCATCCCTTGTGACATTGCTGGCTAAAATCAACAAATGCATTGTTGCCATCATTACCTTAAACAGCTATTCTTAGATCTTTTAAACACCAGGAGAGGCTTTCTTTCACAATATCAACCAGTTGCCATCAAGTAAATTCTGACTCATGGGGACCCCATGTGTGTCGGAGTACAGCTGTGCCCCACAGAGTTTTCAATGTCTAATTTTTTTTTCAGAAGTAGATCACCAGGCCTTTCTTCCAAGGCACTTCTGGGTGAACTTGACCCTCCAACCTTTCATTAGCAGCCGAGCGCATTAACCATTTGCACCACCCAGGGACTCCTCACAGTACCAGGCAGAGCCTTTAGATTTGTCTCTGGTGTCAGCAGTCCTCATTTAGACAGTGAAGTCTACTCCTGACCCCTCTAGAAACAGGGTTTCATTGGAACATCTCAGGAGCATCTCTCACGTAGAGTGCTGTGCTAGGCACTCTGGGACGGTCAGCTGATCACAGAGTTGGACGTTGCCTACTCTGCCCTGCACCCAACAGACGAGGCAAGTACAGCCCCACACAGGGAAGTAGTCTGTTCATGGCACATAAGAAAGAAAAGGAAGCTCAGGAAGGCAGCCCGGTCCTAGTCCAGTTCCTGCACTGAAGGAAGGACATTATTGGACTAATTGGGAGAATTAGAGTAAGGACAGTGAATTGGATAAAAGAACGTTAAACTTACTGAAGGTGACAACCGTGCAGTGGCTTCCTGAGAGGAGGTCCCTATTCTCAGGAGATACACTGAGGCATTTAGGGGTGAAGGGCCATGAAGGACATGGCTTACTCTCAATTATGAATGTAATTTATCCTCACATGGTTCAGAAACATGTACATATGTATAAAAAAAAAAATGTATAAAGGGGGAAGATAAAGCCAATGAGGCAAAATATTAACAATAGGTAAGTCTGGATAAAAGGTATAGAAAAAAAAAGGTATAAGGGTATTTTTTTTCCACCGTTCTTGCAACGTTTCTTTAAATTTGAAATTATTTCAAATAAAAAGTTTTTTTTAATCCTTTAGATCATTTACTATAATAAGTTGTAATTCTAAATTCATGGAAATCCAGGAATTTTTTCTAGTGTCTTCCATATGGCTGGTTCCCCAAAATGTCAAAATAAAATTTATTTTTGTTACTGTAAACTGCTTTTCAGAATGGTGAATTTACTGTGAAAGTTAGCATCGTCTTGAGGAGAGGGGTACCTGGAGACCCTGTGTAGGGAAGGGGAAGGTCCCGCTCTCCTCAGAAGCAAGTGCTGCCACGGTGGGAAGGACCACAGCCACGGCAAGGCCATTGCTATTTTCCCCAGGCACAGCCACGCTGTGTCTCCCTGGGGCACCACTTCTGTCCTTATTCAGAAGTATCCCATTTTCAGGAAATAGTAGGAAATGTGGGGAAAATTGGCTGTCAGTTCACCAGGTAGTATTTCTGCGTACTGGTCAAGCAGCAACCAATGTCTGCCAGAAAGAAACTCAATGTGGAAAAGAGCAGCATGCCCAGCAGACCCAGTGGGCCTACCTCATGCCATCGCACTCCCTCATCTGACCCTGCCTGCAACTTTGCCAAAGTCTTGAGGGAAAACAGCCGTAGATCACAGTCCACCATTCACTCCCAACATCCCTTCCCTTCTCCACTGCAGACACAATGTTCACTGAGCAGTGTCGCGTGTGGAGCCTGGTCCCATGTGTTATTACCTTGAAGGCTAACTGCGGCCAGATCATGGCCACTGTGCAGACAAGAGACTCAAAGGTCAGATGGCTTAACCAAAGTCAAACCTCTAGAAACAAGAAGTCAGACCTGGCGCTTCTGACCAGATGTTTGTCCCTCTGTCTGCTCTTCCTTCTGCCAATACTGAGCTCTGGGCCATCATCTACTTTTCCCATCTCATGTACCAACACCCCCTGCCCCCAACATTTCCTTAGTGTGGTACCCCATTTCACTATACCAAAGAAGAAGGCAAAGCCCGCCTCTGAGCTTGAGAAGAGAGAGAACAGATCCCTAGACCAAAAGCTCATTTTCTCTTGGGGTATCACCAAAAATGATCCAGGCCCAGGACTGCTGGTTTTGGCCTCAGGACACTGCCTTGATTTCACTGAATAACCTATTAATGCAGAACGAGAAGACAAAGATAGAAAAGACCAGCAAGACTTTGAATAGGACCTTAAATCTTCCTGGAGTTTCCTAGAATACTCTGCGCTTCTTCACATCTCTTCTCTATGCACCTTTGTATAAGCTGTTCGCTTCCACCGGAATATCCCCTACGTGCCCCAGACCACCAACAAAGCCACCTTGGCAATTTCACTCAAATGTCACTTTTCCTGAATGGTCTGGAAATTTTTGTTCAGCCAACTCCCTGAAGGCTTTGGGGCCGTAGCCCACACAATCAAGGTTTCTTTGCTCCTGAGCAAGTCAGTTTTGTTCTTGGTTGCCTCATCTACGAATTAGTGATCATTCTTCTCTGGTTATATACCACAGAATTGTTTCAGTAAAGGGATGATGTCTACAAAAGTATTTTTTATGTAAAATACCATGTCCATCTACATTTTCTTTACATTTTAAGATAAGAAGAGCATGATTAAAAGGCTTTGTAAGATGGAAAGCATGCTGTGCTACCAAGTGTAAGATTTCCTGCGCCAGTGGTTCTCAGCCTTGGCTGCTTATTGGAACCTCGTGGGGAATGTCACTGGCTTGACGGGCAGCCTGGGCAGGGGATTTTAAAAGCCTCCCAGGAGACTCTAAAATGCAGCTCAGCTTCAGACCTTCTGGTAGAGCCGGAGATGTGAAGCTGGTCAGATGATCAGAGATAAAAGCCCTCAGGTCTTCTATTTGGGACAGGGGAGGGCAGTGACTCTCAAAGCTCGCCTGCATCAGCACCAGCTGGGGGACTTGAAGCCTAGGCCGCCACACCCCCAGTTTCTGATTCAGTAGGTCTGACGTGAGCCTGAGAATTTGCATTTCTAACAAGTTCCTAGATGATGTTGATTCTGCTTAGTCTGGGGACCCCACTTTGAGAACCACTTGGTTAGGGTACCAAACCCATTGCCATCAAGCTGATTCTGACTCACAGTGACCCTACTGGACGAGTAGAACTGCCGCATAGGGTTCCCAAGGCTGTAAACTTGACTGAAGCAGACTGCTGCATCTTTCTTCTGCAGGGCAGGATTGGTGGGTTCAGACCTCTGACCTTTCAGTCAGCAGCCGAGTGCTTTAACCATTGCATCACCAGCGTTCTTTTTGGTTAGGGTAGTGAGTGATTCCCCAATCAGAATCTCCTATGGAACTTTTGAAACATACCAAGTGGCAGCTCCAGCCTGCTGAATCGCGGTCTCTGGAATCTGAGTCTTTACCAAACTCTGCTAGTGACTCTGCTCACCATGTAGATTTGAGGACCTCCCTGAGTGGCCCAAATGGTTAAGCACTCTGCTACTAACTGACAGGTTGGCGGTTTGAACTCACCCAGAGGTGCCTCCAAAGACAGTCCTAGTGATCTGCTTCTGAAAGGTCACAGCCCTGACAACCCCATGGAGCAGCTGTACTCTGCACACGTGGGGTCGCCATGAGTCAGAATCAACTTGATGGTAACTAGTTCAGTTTTTCTGGTGTATAGTGGGGTGATTCTGTGACCATTTCTATGGCTGATGAAAGCTGCAAGGAACTCTTAGTTTTGCCCTGCAAAGACCGTGTGTGTGTGTGTGTGTGTGTGTGTGTGTGTAACAGGAAGAAGCAGCAGCTCTGTCAGCTCCGAATGCACACCACTGAACCACTCATCCTAAGTGACCCACATGGGCTGTGCATCACCTGTCCTGGAGGGGCGTTCTAAGCACACTGAAAGAGTGACACATGGACACAGGTCTCCTTTGTCCCACTGAAACACAATGCCCTTCACCACGACAAAGCAAAGGCCTGGTGATATCATTTTGTCACTACAATATGCAATTAATTCTCCTTCATTCTTACCAGGAAATAAACATTTAACTGGAAGGATGAGGGAACAAATAGAAACACCTCTGAAAAAACTCTAATGGAATACGTAACTGTTTCACTAAAAAAAAAAAAAAAAAGTTCTAATAGTAGAAAATCACTTCTTTTTTTCCCTGAGGAGACTAAAAATATTAGTAAGATGAAGACAGGTTTTTCCAGCAGGTGACTTCACTACATACATTTATTCATTCACTCAACAAAGATGTGAGCCCTCACCAGGTGCTGGGCCCTGTGCTGGGGCTGGGGGTTACACAGTGAGCAAGACAGACATGTCTGCCCTCACTGAGCCTGCAGTTCAGTGGAAGAGCCTGACAACAACCAAGTCAACACACCAGGGAGTGTGAAATGTCCAACTTCATTAGGCACTAGCAAGGAAAAGAAGAGAGTGCTCTAAAAGAATGGGGCGGGGTCTACTTGATCCCACCTTCGCTGAGAAAAGCCGTCTAGAACAAGCACATTTAAGCAGAGGCCTAAGGGATGAGAGGAACTAGAGACAGAACAGGGGAAGAGAATTCCAGCATAGAAAATAGCACATGCAAAGGCCCTGAGGTAGGAGGGGCTTGGCTCAACTATTGAAAACAAAGGCCATAAAGGATGAACAGCAAAGGGGAGAAGGGTGAAAATCCAGGTCAGACATGATGCAGGGAGCAGAGCATGAGGTGAGACAAGGAAGTGATACAAGGTGGCCAACCATTCTGGTTTCTGGGACACAGGACTTCCAGTGCTAAAGCCAGGAAAGGCCCAGCAAACTGGGACAAATTGATCAGGCTGGAGGCGAGGTTAGAGATGAAAATGGGGCTGGGTCAGGAGGTGATATCAGAGGTGGGTGGGAGACAAGGCGAACTTTATAGCCCTTTATAAGGAGCCAGGAAGCCACTGAAGGCTTCATGTAGGGAAGCGGCATGGTTCAGTTTATGTCCTTAAATGGCCATAGAATGGATTGGAGGAAGCAAGAATGGAAAGCAGAGAAACCTATTAAAAGTGGTTGTTATTGTCCAGTTAAGAGGAACAGCAACTTAGACCAGGATGGCTGGGAGATGGAGAGAAGAAGAGGCAGGCAGAGGCAAAGGGAAAGCTGTAGGGACACTTGGGCATCCCCATAAATCTGAAGGTCCCAGGGAAAAGAGGGAGCAGGGAGCAAAACGGTGCTCCCTGAGAAGGGCAAGCATAAGCCCAGTGCTTGTCACTATGTCCTACAGGATCAGATGACAACTCATTAACTACTCTCGGGCCAGGCAGTGGTAAAAGGTAAGCTTCCAAGGCAAGGAGTTACAGCCGGTGTAAAAGATGTCCTTGCAGGAGGGGTCTTTACCCAGGGGAATGGTGGTGAAGTGTGGTCAGAGGCAGCTTCTGAAGTCACTTCTCAAGGACAGCCCCAAGTATGGTGCCAGGTGCAGGGAGATGCTCCCTTGACCTGCAGAGTGTATGTTCGCTTACCTGCCTCTGAAGGTTGGCCATATTGCCCTCCTCATGGCTGGCCGTATTAGCTGGCCTGCCTCTTAGGAAAAAGAGTGGAAAGAGGTTAGGGAGAGCACTGTTGCTGTCTACCTTTATAAGAAAAAGGACAGAAGGAACAACAGGGACAATAGCTAGGAAGGGGAAGAAAGGAAAAAAGGGTTGTGAGTGGGTAGAAGAGGGTAAGAGGAAGAGTAGGACCTGGCACCACGTAAGGCTCAACACCTAGGAGGCTCTTCTGGCCAACGTGAGCAGCAGGGATGCCCGCACTACGGTACACAGACACAGGTAAAACAAAGCGGTAGGAGAACAAACGCTGTTCTCCTGATGAAAGGAAAGTCATCTGGTAAAGGCAGCAGAGGTGACAGATGACGTGATGTGTTGTGTTAAGTGAGTTATCTCTTCCTACAAGTCCCTCGATGGCTAACATGCTCAGCTGCTAACCAAAAGGTTGGCAGTTGGACTCCACCCCGAAGTGCCCAGGAAGAAAGGCTTGGCAATCTGCTTCCAATAAATCAGTCACTGAAAACTTTATGCAACCATAACAAGTAAACAGGTCAAATCAGTGGTCAAAAACCTCCTAACATAAAAGAAGTCCTGGACCAGACAGCTTCACTGGCGAACTCTACCAAACATTTAGAGAAGAATTGACACCAATACTGTTTAAACTCTTCCAGAAGATAGAGAAGGAATACTCCCTAGTTCCCTAGTTCATTCTGTGAAGCAAACATAACCCTGATACTCAAACCAGACAGAGATACCACAAGGAAAAAAAAAAACCACAAACCAACATCTCTTATAAATATAGATACAAAAATTCTCAACAAAGACCAGAGATCAGAATCCAACAGCATATTAAGAGAGTCATACACCGTGACCAACTGGGGTTTATTCCAGGAAAGTAGGGATTGTTGAACATTAGAAAATCAATCAACGTAATACACATTAATGTTGTTGTTGTTAGATGCCACCAAGTCGGTTCTGACTCACAGTAACCTATGTACAACAGAACGAAATGCCATCCTCACAAATCATTGCTGTCTTTGAGCCCATTGTTGCAGCCACTGTGTCAATCCACCTCATTGAGGGTCTTCCTCTTTTTTGCTGAACCTTTACCTTACCAGGCATGATGTCCTTCAGGGATTGGTCCCTCCTGATAACATGACCAAAGTATGTGAGACAAAGGCTCACCATCCTTACTTCCAAGAGCATTCTGGCTGTACTTCTTCCAAGACAGACTTGCGAGTTTTTCTGGCAGTCCATAGTATATTCAATATTCTTCGTCAACACTGTAATTCAAAGGCATGGAAGAAAGGAAAAGAACCACATGAACATTTCTATGGATGCAGAAAAAGCATTTGATAAAATCCAACAGTCCTTATTGATGAAAACCCTAAAGAAGATTGTAATGGTGAAAAATTCCTCAGTATGATTTGGGGCATATATAAAAAGCCAACAGTCAACACTATATTTAATGGAGAAAGACTGAGAGCTTTCCCTTTGAAATCAGGAACAAGACAAACGTGCTTCCTCTCACCACTTCTATTAAATATTGTATTAGAAATCCTAGGCAGAGAAATAAGACAAAAAAAGAAATAAAAGGTATCCAGATTAGAAAAGAGGCACAATTGCCTCTATTTGAGTATGACATGATCTTACATATAGAAAATCCCATAGAGTCCACAAGAAAACTTCTAGAGCTAATTGAGGAATCTGGTAAAGTTGCAGTGTAAAAGTTCAAATAAAAGCAGTTGGGTTTCTATACACCAGCAATGAGAAACCTGAAACAGAAATTAACAGTTTCATTTAGAATAGCATCTAAGAGAATAAAATACCTAGGGATAGATCTAACTAGGGATGTGAAGGACTTATACAATGAAAATTATAAAACGCTGCTGGAAGAGATTAAAGAAGACTTAAATAAATGGAAAGATGTTCCATGTTCATGAATTGGAAGACAATATTGTTAAGATATCAGTACCACCCAAAGCGATCTATAGATTCAACACAATCTCAATGAAAATTCCAACAGCTTTCTTTACAGAAGCTAAAAAAAAAATCGAAACTCAACTTTACACAGAATGGCAAGAGGCCCCGAATAGCTAAAAAAAAAAAAAGAAAATTAAAAAAGAAGAACAAAGTAGGAGGACTTACATTTCCTGATTTTAAAATATACTATACAGCTACAGTAATCAAAACAGCCTGATACTGGTAGAACAACAGACACATAGACTGATGGAATAGAACTGAGGGTCCAGAAATAAACCCACACATCTGTGATCAAATGACTTTTGACAAGGTGCTAAGTCCATTCGATGGGATAAGAAGAGTCTCTTCAATAAATGGTGTGGGGAAAATTGGATTTCCACAGGCAGAAAAATGAGGATCCATGCCTCACACCACACACAAAAACAAATTAAAAACGCATTAAGGACCTAAATGTGCAAACTAAAACCATAAAATTCTTAGAAGAATAAGTAGGGGCAATGCTGTCAGGCCTAGTGTTTAACAATGGAATATCTAATATAATAAAAGCACAAACAACAAAAGACAAAATAAGTAAATAGGACCTCATAAAAATCAAAAACTTTACCAAAAAAGTGAAAAGACAAGCTACCAACTGGGAGAATATCTTCAGAAACCACATTATCTGACAAGAATCTAACAACCAAAATATATACAAAACTTCAACAACTTAACAAGAAGACAAATAATCCATTCATAAAATGGGCAAATGACTTGAATAGACATTTCACCAAAGACGACACTTGAATGGCCACCAATCACATGAAAAGATGCTCAGCATCATTAGCCATCAGAGAGATGCACATCAAAGCACACTGAGATACCATTTCACTCCCACTAGAATGGCTAAGATAAACCAGAAAATAACAAAAGTTAGCAAGGATGTGAGGAAACTGGAACCCTTACCCATCGCTGGTGGGAACGCACAATGGTACAGCCATTGTGGAAAACAGTGTGACGATTTCTCAAAAAACTAAAAATAGAAATACCTTATGACTCATCAATTCCACTCCTACATATATACCCAAAAGGCTCAAAAGCACAGAGACTCAAAGGGATAAGTACACCAATGTTCACTGCAGCACTATTCACAATAGCCAAAAGGTAGACATAACCTACATGTCCATCAACAGATGAATGAATAAACAAAATGTGGTACATACATACAATGGAATACTACTCAGCCAGTAGCAAAAATGAAATCTTGACACATACTACAGCATGGGGAGCTCAAAGACATTATGCTGAGCAAAATAAACCAATCACAAAAGAACAAACCTCCTATGGCCTTACTTATATAAAAAGACAAGAAAAGGCAAATGTATAGAGAACAAAGTTTATTAGCGGTCACCGGTGCAGGAGGGGGTAACGATGATGGAAAAATTGCATTGATTAAGGGTAGGGATGCACAGCTAATTATTGCAATTGTTGTCAATAAGTTATACACCTGTAAAAAATTGAATTGACAAAAATTGTGATAGATACAATTACAAAAAAAAAAAAAAAACAGCTACTGAGGCTGCTTATATACAACCACACATCTCATAGGGTTTAGTTCCTTGGTTTGGAGGTTTAGGGTCATAGTTTCATAGGACAGCCTAGCTAATTGGCCTAATAACATGTTTAGTGCTTCTGTTCTATCTCTGTGTACGCTGTGCAGTGCCTGGAGTCTTAAAACCTTGCAAGCAGACATCCAAGGCCCAAAAATTGGTCTCTATTCTCCTAAAGCAAGAGAGGAAAAAGGAGAGTCAGGAAAAGGAGGAAGATATGGAATGTGTGGCCAATTGCCTTCATGAACAACTGCTCCTAGTCCATGAGACCAGAACTGGATAGTGCCAAGCTACCACTACTGAACGTTTTGATCAAAGGTTCCATAGAAGAATCCTGACCAAAAGGGGGAAGATGTGGAACAGAATTTCTAATTCTCATGGACTCTAGATTTTCTGGAGCATACAGGGTGGATGAACCCCTGAAACTATTGCCCTGGGATAATCTTTAAACCTTAAACCAAAAATACCCCCTTAAATTACCTTACAACTAAACAATAGTTTAGCTTAACTAGTAAAAAAAAAAAGTCTCGCTTGATATTACGTTCTTTTAAGAACTATTTATATGGGATCAAATTGACACCAGCAACTTGAAAGATTAGATAGGAACCTTAGGGGCCAGTGAATTTATGTTAATGAGGCAGGAACAACTCAGAAAAGGACGGTGAGAATAGTTACACAACTCGAAGAATGTAATCAATGTCACTAAACTGTACATGTAAAAATTGTTGAATTGTATGTTTTGCTGTGTATATTCTCAACAACGAAATAAAGAAAATTTAGGGCAAAAGAAAATCCTATGGAGCACGGGTCTACTCTGACACATATGGGAGCACTATGTGTCAGGGCCCACTCCATGACGATCAGTTCTTCTTCTTGTTTTGGTCTTCCTAGGAGAGCAGACCCTGGCCCACCAGCCTCACTTGCTCTGCCTGTTCATGTGAGATGGAGGTTCTATAGTCACAGGAAACCTGGCAGTGCTGTTCTCATGGATTGAAGCGTGTTCCTCCCCAAAAATGTACCTACTTGGCTAGGCCATGATTTCCAGTATTGTGTGATTGTCCACATTGTCATCTGATGTGATTTTCCTGTGTTGTAAATCCTATCTCTATGATGTTAACGAGGTGGGATTAGCAGCAGTTATGTTAATGAGGTGGGACTTAACCTATAAGATTAGGTTGTATTTTAAGTCAATCTTTTTTCAGATAAAAAGAGAGCCGTGAGCAGAGAGACACGGGGACCTTGTACCACCAAGAAAGCAGCACAAGGAGCACAACACATCCTTTGGACCCGGGGTCCCTGCACAAGGAAGCTCCAAGACCAGGAGAAGATTGATGACAAGGGCCTTCCTCCAGAGTTGACAGAGAGAGAAAGCTTTCCCCTGGAGCTGGCACCCTGAACTCGGACTGCTAGCCTCCTAGACTGTGAGAGAATAAATTTATCTTTGTTAAAGCCATCCACTTATGGTATTTCTGTTATAGCAGCACTAAATAACTAAGACAGCTGTCCTTGGAAGTTTCTGGGATGATGGTTGTTGCTGTTAGGTGCCGACGAGTCAATTCCAACTCAGAGCAACCCTACATACAGCAGAACAAAACATTGCCAGGTCCTGCACCATTCTCACAATCATTGCTATCTTTGGGCCTATTGCTGCAGCCACTGTGTCAGCCCATCTCGTTGAGGGTCTTCCTCTGATAGCAGTGTTCTGTATCTGCACTAACATGGTAGCTGCTAGTTACATGCAGTTGTTGAGCACTTGAAACGTGGGAACTGGGACCTGGGTTTTAATCAATTTGGTCACATGTGGCTTCTGTATTTGTCAGTGCAGTTCTAGAGGTTCTGAAGTTCTGGGTGGAAACCAAAAGACATAGCCTGACAGAGGGCCTTTCAATTTCTTCCTTCAGTGTATGGTGAGCTTTGGAAGAGAAGGCAGGCCAAGACCTGTGTCAGCCGGCAGTGCTGGGAAATGGTTCCTCGACAGGGCCCCCTGTGAGCAGGAGGTGCAGGGCCTTGACAGGGAATTTAGAGAAAACAGATTCAACTGGCAACAGAGAGCAAGGCAGGTGACACAGAACAAAGGATCATACAGGAGAACCCCCCGCCCTGTGATTTTCCAGAAATAAACAAACAAAAATAGCAGGAAAGAGGCTGGCAACAGTCCCCATGACTTCCGTCACACTGAGCAACGGCAAAGAGTTGTCACAGTTGCTGGGGAGTCGATTCCCACTCACGGTGACCCCATGTGCGCAGAGTGGATCTGCACCACAGGGTTTCAAAAGCACACGGCCAGGCCTTACTTCGAAGGCAAACCCCCCACCTTTTGGTCAGTAGTTCAGCACTTAACCATTAGTGCCACCTGGGAACTCAAAGAGTAATGAAAGGACTTCCATCTTACACAGGAAGGAAAACACTGGGCCTTGTAGGTAGGCACAGCCGCCAGGCCATGAAGGACTGCTGGACAGTGGTGCATAGCCGGTCTCCAGGAGCAGGTGGGATGAGGAGGCTCAGGGGGTTAGTGCTGGGGTGGGCCAAGGGCAGCCAGTGAGAGTGGGACGCAGCAGCGAAGGGCCACTGGCCCAGCCTGAGGGAGCCTAAGAAAGGAGCCTCCACTGTCCTCAGGGCACAGGGAGGAGCTGGAAGGAAATACCTGGCATCACTTGCTGGCACCTCCTACTGGCTGGACCAACAAGAGGCCAAACAACAAGTCCACAGCTGGCCTCTCAGGCAACAGCAGGGAAGATCCACACAGAGAGGAATCCGGCCCAGATGGACAGAAACAGGGGCAAGAAAAAGGGGATTAGAAAGAGAATGAGAGCAAGATCATGAGTAAGTAAAAAGGAGCTGGTTGCAGGAAGGAGCTGATGGCATTAGGCCTCTCCTGTCTCCTGCCAGCACCCGTGACACTGTGGCAGGCTGAGTGGTTACTGGTAAACAGGGTGAAGTCTCCTACTCCTCATAGTTCTTGAGGTTACTGCACCTAAGTCTCAGTTTCCTCAGCTGTAAGACAGGAGTAATAAATGGTTGTGGAGATTACAAGAGTTGATGAAGTTACGGTACAGAACCAGGGTCGCCGATAACTGGTAACTGAAAAACATTCCACAAAGAAGAGAGGGAGCAGATACCAAACACTTCAAAAGTCCCAATTTCGAAAAGACGGATTCCAGACACTACAGACAGGCCAGTTTGACGTGGCTCCCTAGAATAGATGATCTAACAGATGGTTGTGCGCCCGTGGGGAAGGCAGCACTGATCACTGGAAGCCAATACGAGTTCACAAATAATGCTATGTGCTACACTATTATTTTTTCTAACTGGATCACTGAATTAATTACCAAAATACTGTGAAAACAGTGTAGCCTGATTTCAGCAAGAACAGGCAATGTGGGAAGGAGGAATGTGAGGTGAATGAGAATATATCTGCCGATCTGAAAGATTTCTAATGGAGAGCCCACCTCTACCCTGCGTATCATCTTTAGCCAAGACTTGGGTAAAGATGGAGCCCTAGTGGCACAGTGGTGAAATGTCAGGCTGCTAACCAAAAGGTCGACAGTTCAAATCCACTCCTTGGAAGCCCTGTGGGCAGTTTTACTCTGTCCTAAATGATCACTATGAGTCAGAATCAACTCGGCAGCAACAGGTTTGGTTTTTGTTGGGGGGGGGTGGTGTAAAGATAAACACGCCTGAAGATGACACATGCTGGGGGGAATAGCCAACCTGACATCTGAAATATTTCAATAGACCAGAACCATGGGCTGAGACAATATATGATGAAGTTCTTCATTTGGGCTCTTCACTGGCTGCAATGGCTTATATGGAATAAGCCTGGGGGTTTAGTCACCTGCAACCTCCGTGTGAAAGCACAGTGTGATGCAGCTGCTAAGAGAAGGCAGCTGACATCACACCGAGCTGCACTAACACAGTCACAGCGCCCACATGCACTTCCATTCACCACGGGCCAGGTGCTGCGTAAGTGCTGTGGCGAGCCCTCCCGCTGGGCCCTTACAACCCTCTCCACGTGGCTACTACTGCCTCCCTTTTAGAGATGAGGAAAGAAAGCCCTGAAAGCTAAATCAATAAACTGTCCCAAGGTCACCCAGCAAGCAAACAGGAGTCAGCCCGAGTCCGTACAACCCCTTGGCCACCAAGAGACACCACAGTCCAATCACGGGGCCTCAGCACAGGCCACGCCAAATCTGCAGAGTCCCATTGTTCTCAGCGTCACTCTCAGCCACACTATATGAGAACTGGGGACCGAAACAAGTCAGCTGGAGAAGCAGGGAGACAGGACTCCTGAACATGACTTACCAGGCCTCCTGTGGTCGTCTCTGTGCACCTGTGTACCTCTTGGGCTGGTTTCTTTCCATGCCCCTCCACTCCCCTCTCCCCACATCCAGCCCACCCACCTGGGGCAGGTCTCAGACCCACACCTCCTCTCACACCTTTAGACTGCTGCACCTCTTGTCTGACCCTCCCCAGTTGGTCCAAGCCCATCCCTGCGGCAGGTGGGGAAGGGGGCCGTCAGTTGATGCTTCTTCAACAGACCCATCACCAATACAGCTCCTGCTTGAGGACTGTGCCTCTAACTTACCAATCCCTCAGGGAAGATCCAAAACCAAGGAAAGTTGTATTTGTGAAGGAAACCCCGGTGGGTGGCATAGTGGTGAAGTGCTACGGCGGCTAATCAAAAAGTCGGCAGTTTGAATCCACCAGCTACTCCTTGGAAACTTGATGGGGCAGTTCTACTCTGTCCTATAGGGTCACTGTGAGTCAGAATAGACTTGATGGCAACGGGTTTGGTTTTTGGTTTAAGTGTGAAATGTACAGTGCAACCTGTGAGAGCCAAAACTCAACAGTATGGTCTTGTGTCTCTGGGTCTCACAAGTTTTCTGTCTTTGACAGGGTGTGGTCTTACCGCTTTTCTATCGCTTGTTTTAGTGGAAAATATTTGCGTTTTCCTTCTTCTGACAGGTTTCTGTCTTACACAGATTCTGGCTTTCGCAAAAAATCAATTTAACAAAACAAATGCAAAATGTCATCACTAAGAGATGCTTTCCTATTGGAACTTGAAGGTTTTGTTTTCCAGTACCTCTAAAAATGTAAGACACAGGCGTTCATACTCCAGGAGAAAAATGAAAACAGCAGCGTCTGTGGAAGGCGGACCTCCCTCCAAACAGCAGTGCCCATCTGCCTTTCTAAGATTATTGACAGGGTGTCCTACTTTTGACATTCTTCCATGTCTTCTGAAATGAGGTTCTTTAACTATTTTTCAAAGGCCCAAATAAACAATGTATCACAAGTTGACAACACTTCTGAAAGTGCTCGTCTGAAAAAGGACAGAAAATCTAACAAATCAGTTTGACAATGGATCACCTCACTGGCTAGTTACTAGAATGACACCATGCCAGGCGAAAGGCGGCATCTGTGGAAGTACAATTGAATCGACAAAAAGCCAAGTTTTCCATGCATCAGTCGGCACTCATCTATGAGCGAGGACACAGCTTGGTGGAGAACAAGGCTTTCTCCAGGCCCACCAGCTGGTGGTGGGCTGCGGGGCGACCGGCCCCAGAAGATGCCTTTATTTGGTCTCTGTTTTGTGCAACCACAAGAGTTCAGTCTCCTATAAAGTAAACCACGGAGGCAAGATTAAACGGGTCCTTGTACCAGTTTATCGGCACGACACTCTGTTTAAAGTACTGGGCACGTGAGCTGCCGGGGTTCTCAGAAAAGCCATACATGGTCCGGTCCTCCTCACCCATGCTCATTATAACTGATGGCTTAAGGGACAGTAAACAGCAACTTTAGAAATCAGCAGAAAGCAGGAGCTGGCGATGTTAGAAGGGATGTAAAGACTGGTCATTTTATACTCTGCAAGTAGAGCTGAACCCAAAATCTAATTTTAGCCATTAGTCCCACGGTAACAGTCAGAAATGACCTTCAGAAGGACGGTGAGCAGGGCAGGATGGGGAGAAGGGGTGGGAATTAACCACCTTTTTGATGCAGCTGTGGCTACCACAGGGTCCTTCTTGAGCTTTTTTTTTTTTTAACCTTGCCTATGGTTAGATCTGTTGATCTCTCAAGCCAGTCTTCAGTGTGTACACTGTTTTCTTTTCTGTTCCTAGGACTGGAAATGACCTCCAGGATGATGGAAAAGCTTCCTCCGATCCAGTGCTACAAAGATTGCATGCATTTTTTGACATTTAACCAAGTTCCTTACCTACGGTGAGGAAAAAGGGTGATTTTTAAATTAACTCATTAGTTAATTAATTAAATAAAATCTCTCCCCCCACATAAGTAGGCTCAGTACTTCTGCTCAAACACTTCTGGTGACCAGTATATCCCAACACTGCCATCCATTTTCAAATAGTGTTGTTAGAAAACTTTACTTCATATCAAGCCAGCACTTTTTATTACAACTGATACACATTGTTCCTATTTTTATCCCTGACCCAGCATCATTTCCATACCTTTCAAATATTCACAAAAGTGGTTTGTCTGTCTTGCAGTCTAAATAGCCACAGATCCTTCAGCTTTCCTTCCTCTATGGCCTCCAGGCCCTTCAACAACTTGACCACAGGACTCTGCTGACGCTCCCATTTATCAATGTCTTTTTAAAGTGGCATCCAGGCACTGGGCTGTGGGTGACGAGGGTGTTATCATTTCACCGCTGCCCACACATCAGGCACATTAGCTCTTCTCTCTGTGGGTCCTCATTACCCATTACAAGGACAGGCAACAGCTGCTCATCAAACATTAACTGGTGGTGATAAAATGTGATGGCAGGGAATGCATGAAACTCTGTTCAGCAGCCCGCAGCCCCAC
Organism: Elephas maximus indicus; assembly: GCF_024166365.1. Classification (NCBI taxonomy): domain Eukaryota; kingdom Metazoa; phylum Chordata; class Mammalia; order Proboscidea; family Elephantidae; genus Elephas; species Elephas maximus. The sequence continues at coordinate 59,489,964 of NC_064843.1, read as the reverse complement.
AGCTAAGGTTACAAAATGTAGATTCAGGTAACTATGAAGTAAGTGTGAGTTCACTCTGCAAAATACCACACAGATAGCTCAAAGAGGAGAGCTTCTTGGCCCCACTGCCCACAGCGCTGGGAGGGCTGAGCAGGGATCTGCATTCTGGGATGTAACGATGGCACATCTAGAAGGTAAACTATCATGGGTTATGCTGGACAGTCTGTACTGATTCAGAATAAAGCAGTCCAACAAAGCCCTCTCCAGCTCCACACTCCAGGTATTTGCATGCACACTGGAGATGTGATCTCAGCCTTTTTTTTCCCCACAACTTCTAACCATGTTTTCATTTGAAGTCGACAACTGGGTCAGACTAGAAGGGCTCAGAAGTTATTATAAAGGTCACAGACGAACAGAGGTTTAGCATTACAAAAACGCCAAGGAAGGATTTCTCTTCTGTCGTTAAGCAATAAAGTCAAGAGGGGAAGACTCTATTTACATAAGCATTACATAATAACATTATATACTATCAAAAATAGCCACTACAAATGTGCCGCTGTTATCGTTAGCTGCTGTGGCCTCAGCCCTGACTCACAGCGACCCCACGTGTTACAGAGTAAACTGCTCCGTAGGGTTTTCTTGGCTGTAAAATTAACGGAAGCAGTTTGCCAGGCTTTTCTTCCACGGAGCCTCTGGGTGGGTTTGAACTGCTAACCTTTAGGTTAGCAGCCGATCTCAAACCGCCTGTGCCACCCAGGCTCCTTAGATGTGCCACTAAAACCAAAACCAAACCCACTGCCGTTGATTGCAACTCATAGTGACCCTATTAGACAGCGTAGAACTGCCCCACAGGGTTTCCAAGGGGCAGGCCTTTTGGTTAGCAGCTGTAGCACTTAACCACTATGCCACCTAGTAGATTAAAATTTACCTGAGAAACTACTTTGGCAGGATTTGGCTCTTTCTTTACACATCTGGGGGGATATTGGCTTGTATACATGGTCAACCACAAAGCTCTTAGATAAAGGGAACTGATACAGGTTTAACCTTTCTCCAACTTCCCTAAAGGTGGATAAACCAGATGTACCAGCCACACCTGGTCTCAATCATCTGGCCATTCTGAAACTGGACTTCCTTCCCATTTACTCTCCAGTTTCCTGCCATCTCATCTCCAAGTAAAATGTCATCAACTGTAAATTACAATAGGTCAGCTCTCACCGTGGAATCGCGACCTGCGCAGGCCACTCAGTCTTGCAAGAGGGTTATTTGAAAAGAAGTGTAGATATATACGGACAGAGGTCAAACACGTGTTCTACAGATAACATCATTAAGCAGAAACACAGCAGAATTTGTTAAATAATAGGTAGTTTGCTGAGGTTTGGGATTTTATTACTATTTCTTTTTAGAAAAAAAGAGAAAACACACAAGATCCAGAGGTCTCACACAATACATTATCATTGATGATTTTTTTCCTTTACACTTTCACACTGGCTCTGGCTTATGAACCAGTGCTGCAAAGAACATGGACAGCATGAGCGTGTCAGAAATCCACCACAGACATGTGGAAATACACCACGGCATGAAAGGAGGACTCGGTGACAAATGATGTTGGACCAGCCTGCTCCAAAGCAAGCCAAGGCATTGTAGGAAGCCAAAAAGCCTTTCTGTGCAGGAGGCGTGTGTGTGCCCTGCTGCCATGTGCATTTCTAAAGCTGCAAGGAATGCGATGGGTGTACGCCTCCAGGCCCGCAGGACCCACTGCCTCTATTGGACCATGGCAACAACAGAAAACGCTAACATTCCTTTGGTTGCTTTTTTTGCAGGGCTACTCAGGCTCCCAATTTCTTATTTCTGTCTTCCTCTTCATATTTCAGTTCCAAATCCTTAAAGCAGTATAGGTGCTGTACATCTTTTATGAATTTTTCAGGATCCATTTCTGCCCAATGATAATGCACTAAAAAGAATAAAGATAAGACACATTACTCAGAGTCCCAATATTTGTGTCTTTACATCCTATTGAGAAAAAAAATAGCAAACAAAGCATAGCAAAATAGCTGACCACATTCTTTCAAGTTCATACAATGACAGTAACGTGACAACATTTCACTTCACTGAGAAAAATCTGCATGTTCTCATGCGTAAGTCCCTTATCTTCTTGTCAAAGAGTCTCCAATTTCTCAGGACTTCATTCTGAGAGTCAAAAAGACACCAAACTAATTATCGGGAAATTAAGCAACACACTTACATGTGCTTTCTCTGATGCCTCATGCATTAATGTCACAAGGCAAATTTGAAAATATTTTGAAGTGAATGAAAACTAAAATACAACATCAAAATTTCTGACACTCAGTTAAAGCAGTGTTTAGAGGGAAAATAATAGCATCAAATTATGTATTAAAAAAAGAAGCTGTCAAATCAATAATCTGAGTTTCCACCTTAGAAAACCAGTCAGAGAGAATTAAACCCACAGTAAGCCGAAAGAAGGAAATAAGATAAACAACAGAAACGAGAAGGAAATAATAAAGGTAAAGGACAGGAACGAATGAAATTAAACACAGAAAATAAAAGATGAATAAAATTGATAAATCTCTAGCCAGACTAACCAAGAAAAAAAGAAGAGAAGGCACAAATTACCAGTATGAAGAATGAAAGAGGCAACCTCACAACAGATCTTACAGACATTAATAAAGACGTATCAGGAACAACTTTTTGCCTACAAATCTGACAACTTAGATGAAATGAAAAACTCCCTGACAAAAGATATGAAAGTCTCATTCTTTTGAAAATGAGTGAGACAAAGGGGTCAGGAGCCCAAAGAAAGCACAAGCACAAAGAATAAACTAAATGCTTATTCTTGGCGTATTAATATATCAAAACGGTTGGTTCTTGGACATTAAATGTCCCAGTGTCTCAGGTTTCCCTCCGCAATTCTGAGGCTACAACAAAAGCCAGCTGATCTTACCAAGATTTGTGGTGCTTCTAGGAATCTGTTACCTAAGAGTTTAACTAAACATCAAAGCTTAACAGAATGGTTTTCATTCCCTCAGATCTAACTTCTAATCAGATGGATTTCAGCAAAAGCAAAAAGATTCTGCTAGCAGTAGGTGTGCCCATGGTGACATCATTTCTGTAAACATGGTTCCTGAGATGATGAGGAGGCGCCTAGATGGAATTAACAGCCTCCCATTTCTATGCTCCAGCTTGGTATCAAGGCCTCCAGACCCACACAAGTAAGGCTACTTGGAAGCACAGGGAGTCCATGAAAAGTTCCATCCAGAACCATACAAGGATTGCAAACTCCCCTGAGGCCTAACCCACTGTTACAGTCCTGTACTACTTTCTAAGAGATATCTAAAAGACCACCAGGGACCATTAGGGAATGGGAAACACACAGTGTAATTCCTAGAAACCATGTTACTTCCATTTTTAAGTCCAAAACAAAAAAGCAACCCATCTGCACCTATATTTTATTCAAGAAGTTAACCCAAACTTCAGAACCTGGGCGTATTAATACTCCTTCTCCACTTGGTGTATCAATAAAGTGAAATCCTGAAATTTTAGCTCCCACATTGGTCTTTAGAAAACCAATCTGTCTATCTCAATGCATTCTTGTGATGTCCCTTTGGGCCAGGTGAACCATTTGAGGGCAGACATGATCTGTAGGCTGGGACACCAGGCAGACAGTGGGAAGAAGTGCCTGATCAATGAGCATCACAATTTCATAGCATTATAGAGGAAGTAGAGGGACCAGAGCCTTCCTCCAGCTGTTGGGGTGGTTCTCTTCTAGTGCCTTCAAACGTTAGGGGCAGTGGTGAACTTCATCAGTGAGGCAGCTCAGGACCAGAAGTGAGGAATCCCTCAACAGCTTGTTTATTAAAAAGAGTGTGTCAAAGATGCTGCCTTCTAGATGACCAACGTCTGGCTTCATGGTGACCGAGCAACTACAAGACCTAAGTGCTGACTTTGGACATACACACTCCACAGAACCTCTCTCCAGGTGACTGTCAAGAGAGCGTTTACTTATGTATTTATTTTAGGTCACAGCTGGGAATCTCATCTAAATTCTTTCACCTAGAAAAACAAGGTGGTTCTATGCATAAATATGAGCATTGTTACGAAGTCAATGTCATCAATGAAGTTTTCATTCTGACCTTCTAACATTCCTGTAGGGTCCAGTAGCCCTCCACCTAATTGTCAAAAGAGAGAATCTCTTCCTTTGCTCAAGTGTTGATAGTCTTGACTGATGAGAATATAGGATGAGTGATTAAATTTCCTAATTAAGAAAAGACATCTTGGTGTAATGCAAGAAAACATGCAGGAAAAAAAAAAGTTATCTGAAAGTAGAAGGAACTCTGACCACAAAAATTTAGAATTGGACTTTTCATCATACGTCTTCCCTCATCGACTTCTCATATATGTCTGTATCATTTAACCACATCAGTCTTACAGAGTTCACGGTGGTTCAGGTGATCTCAAAATTGTAACCTGATCCCTCCAAATTAATGCTGTCCAACAGAACTTTCTGCAATGACAGAATTGTTCTACATCAGCAATATCTAATTTAGTAGCCACTAATTACATGTGACTAATGACCACCTTTTGAGTTGGAATCGACTCAACGGCACTGGGTTTGGTGTTTGGTTTTGGTTACTGACCACCTGAAATGTGGCTACTGCAACTGAGGAACTGAATTTTGTTGTTGTTGTTGTTAGGTGCCACGGAGTTGGTTCCAACTCACAGCAACCCTATATACAACAGAACAAAACACTGCCCCGTCCCACGCCATTCTCATAATTGTTGTTTTGCTTGAGCCCACTGTTACAGCCACTGTGTCAATCCATCTCATTAAGGGTCTTCCTCTTTTTCCGCTGACTTTACCAAGCATGATGTCCTTCTCCAGGGACTAGGCCCTCCTGATAACATGTCCAAAGTATATGAGATGAAGTCTCACCATCCTTGCTTCTAATGAGCATTTTGGCTATACTTTCTTCAACACAGATTTATTCCATTTTCTAGCAGTCCATGGTATATTCAATATTCTTCACTAACACCGTAATTCAGAGGCATCTATTCTTCTTCAGTCTTCCTTATTCCTTGTCCAGCTTTCCCTTGCATATGAAGTGACTGAAAACACTGTGGCTTGGGTCAGGTGCACCTTAATCCTTAAAGTGATACCTTTGCTTTTTAACACTTTAAAGAAGTCTTTAATTTTAATTTAGAGAATTTAATTTTGATTAATTTAAATTTAAATACCCACATGTAGCTGGTGGCTACTGTAACTGACAATGCACTCTGGTTATCTGTAAGCTTATCTGGGGATGACAGCAATCCCCTCTTCTACAGGGAAGAATGTGACTGAATATTCCTTTTAACAGAAAACACACACCTCAACTGCTCTAGCTCATTAAGAAGAAATGTGCTCAGCCAGGACATATCTTACAAAGGTCAAATTGAATAAGCAAACAGACAGAGCTTCCAAAACACTATCCTTTTTTGGTTTCGAGTGTGTTGGTGTTTAAGGGCAGAAATGTAGGGAGCTGGTCAAGGGCACACTCCTCACACAATCTAACTATGGCAGCTAACATCAAAATCCAATACTCAAATGAGGCATTGTTTTAGTGAAAAGCTGCCCCAACACCTTCAACTCCGGGCCAGAAAGGGGGAAATAATTGAGCTGCAGCCTCATAAAAACCTTGAATTCTCCCAGCAAGGTGTGGTAGCTTGAAAGAATTGAGAAAGAGGACAAAAACAGAAGTCAATTTTAGCAGTTTCACATCCATTTAATAAAATAAGAACCCTCGTTTGCAATGTGATACAGAAATGTTGACACTCAAAATGTCCTCTGAACCAGGAAGCTTTCTGACTCATTTTCAAAGAAAACTATGCCCAAGATCATGCGGTCTCTTGTTCCATTTTCTTGTGCCCTTTCTTTCTCTCTCATCCCTTAGAAACTCAAAGCTGCCCCCCGTTAGGGCCTGTGAGGCTCCCTAGGGCTTTTTCTGTTTTTAAAGAAGAGCAAATGAAAACGGCAGCTTTCTTCGCAGAGGTAGGACTGCTGTTTTTCTGTGGAGCAAAGCAAATGCCAAGGTCACCTTCTTTCTGTCACTACTTAACGCCAGCTCTTACAGATACCTGAATATTTGGTGGAGATTTTATGCATCTACTGGGATGACAAATATCATCAGACGGGGCAACAAAATCCCATGGGCAATAAAAGAACCAAATACCCAACTGGAGTACCAGCTGCCATTTAGTCCTGGCCCCCAAGCGTGGGAACATGGCTGAACGACCAGAAGTGGGAGCATCCCATCCCTCCCTGGCCCTGGCTGGCTGTGGGGGCTACAGAGGTTACAAGCACAAAGGCAACAAGGCCCTCCCCTTCACACCCATCTGTGCCTGGACACCAGCACCAGCCACAGGCCTCTGACTTGAATAACTACAACAGGACACTGACCGTAAACTTTCAATAAATGAAGTTTTCTTTGTATGTATGGTCAAACACCCAGACACTACCACACAAATGTGCAAAGACACATGGCGTCTTTATTTTTATGGGCCAGTCGGAACTTCCTCACGCACCCGCATTCTAACGAGTAGCAGCAGTAGCTGCAACAGTAACTCACTGCTGCCTTGGTGTCAACATCTCTGCAGGTCCTCAGTGGTCTCTGTGGCTGGAGAGCTGGTCTAGCTCAGTGTCCTACCTTGGCGTCAAGGCATGAGGGTGGATGACTGCCTGAGGTATGGTTTCTTGATTGTTCAGGAGCTGTCACGGATTGAATTGTGTCCCCCCAAAATGTGTGTCAACTTGCTAGGCCATGATTCCCAGTATTGTGTGGTTGCCCACCATTTTGTGATCTGATACGATTATCCTATGTGTTGTAAGTCCTAACCTCTATAATGTTAATGAGGCAGGATTAGAGGGAGTTATGTTAATGAGGCAGGACTCAATCTATAGGGTTAGGCTGAGTTGATCTCTTTTGAGGTATAAAAGAGGGAATCTAGCAGAGAGGGGTGGGGACCTCATGCCACCCTGAAAGAAGCACCTGGAATACAGTGCATCCTTTGGACCCAGGGTCTCTACGCTGAGAAGCCCCTAGACCAGGGGAAGATTGATGACAGGACCTTCCCATAAAAGCGGCAGAGAGAGAAAGCCTTTCCCTAAAGCTGGCACCCTGAATTCGGACTTCTAGCCTCCTAGACTGTGAGAGAACAAATTACTGTTTGTTAAAGCCATCCACTTGTGGTATTTCTGTTATAGCAGCACTAAATAACTAAGACAGGAACCCAAGGCCCTCACTGGCTGACCTAGCCTCACCTCAACTCCCACAAGCAGAACAGACCTCTCCAAACCTCATGCAGGGAGCCAGAGAGATCATAGCTGAAGCCTGGAGGGGTCTTTAGTGCAATTAAGGCCGAGGCCATGACCCCACAACCTTAGGGGCAGGTGTACCTTACCTCTTCCTCCGCATGGCCCTGACCAGCCCACTGGACCCCAGCAGGGCTCTCTTCTGCACCTCTCACAAGGCAAGGGGGACACTCCGGATTTCTTTCACACCGTATGAGAGTAAAGGACACTAGAAGGCACTCCCTGCTGCCCAACCATGCCTTGCTGCCCCTCTACTCACTGCAGCAGCTCATGGAGATTGGAGTCGTCCTGCACAGTGGTCTCCTTCACAGGCCTCATTGCTTCCATCTCTCCCATCAATGGAGCTCCCCACCCCCAAGGAGTCTGGCTTGGAGTGGAGAGCCAGAACACTCAGGTGTGGCCTCTGGCTTCCCTTCCCTTTGTCCCTCTTCCCTTTCCCACTGACACCTCTAACCTGAGGGCTTCCCTCCTGTCAAGCAAGGGCTCCCCAACATCATCTCCCTGCCTACTCCCTAGGGCCAAAATGGTAATATGGCTGCAGTGAATTTGATTTGCAGGGAAGGAAAGGGAAAACCACACCTGTATACTATTTTTGAAACTTCTGGCCCTCCTTTGCTTCTACCTCTCTGTCTGGTTGGTGGGACAACAGTAAGATCGCTACTCAATCTGCTCAATCTGCACTACCCTGAGAAGAAAATAAATACAATTACAAGCTTAAAACAATGTCATTGATTTTGTTGTTGTTGTTAGCTGCCATTGAGTTGGTTCTGACTCACAGCTACCCTATGTGCCACAGAACGAAACACTGCCCAGTCCTGTACCATGCTCACAATCGTTGCTATGCTTGAGCCCATTTTTGCAGCCAGTGTGTCAATCCATCTTGTTGAGGGTCTTTCTCTTTTTCACTGACCCTCTACTTTACCAAGCATGAAGTCCTTCTCCAGTATTGATCCCCCCTGACATGTCAAAAGTATGTAAGACACAGTCCCACCATCCTTGCTTCTGAGAAGTATTCTAGTTGTACTTCTGCTAAGACAGATTTGTTCATCGTTTTGGCAGTTTGTGGTATATTCAATATTCTTTGTCAATACCACAATTCAAAGGTGTCACTTCTTCTCCGGTCTTCCTTATTCATTGTCTAGCTTCCATATGCATATGATGCAACTGAAAATACCATGGCTTGGGTCAGGTGTACTTTAGTCTTCAAAGTGACATCTTTGCTTTTCAACACTTTAAAGAGGTCCTTTGCAGTAGATTTGCCCAACGCAATGTGTCTTTTAATTTCCTGACTGCTGCTTCCAAGGGTGTTGACTGCACATCCAAGTAAAATGAAGTTCTTGACAACTTCAATTTTTTCCCTGTTTATCACGATGCTGCTTATTGGTCCAGTTGTGAGAACTTTTGTTTTCTTTATGTTGAGGTGTAATCCATACTAAAGGCTTCGGTCTTGGATCTTTATCAGTAAGTGCTTCAAGTCCACTTCACTTTCAGCAAGCCAAGTTGTGTCATCTGCTTAACACAGGTTGTTAATGAGTCTTCCTCCAATCCTGATGCCCCATTTTTCTTCATATAGTCAAGCTCATTGATTTTAGAGAAGGAAAATTAGATGCTTACAAGCCTATGGGAAATTTTACCTCTTAAGCTTGGGAAATGCTGGAGAGCAATGTCCGCTTTACCTCCTGCCCTCTGCTTCTGAGCTCAGTTTTCTTTCTCTGAACATGTCCTCCTGGGGGTGCTATGACATTACACAGTTCCCTTTGCTCTGTGCATGTGGCCCACAGGTATTTTCTTGCTCACAGAAATAGCAAAATTACCCCCAGGATGCCCAGGGGCCACAGGATACCTACCACAGTGGCGTACTCTCTCCTGGGATTTACTCTGAGGCCAATAACTAAAGCAAACAGAATCTTCAAGTTGTTATGTTTTGTACTAAAAACTAAGAGAACAACTCAATCCCCTTCAATAGATAAAACATAGATTTTCAAGGTACTGATCAGATATAGTTAAAGCAAAAATCAAAACATCAGATTAATAAAATATATTATCAGGTTAATCATACAATAGAGAAAGGAATCAGCCAGGTGGCACTAAAATTTTTAAAGATTTTTTGAAAAGACAAAGCTCCAAGGTACATTTGACTGTGTGTGTGTTTAGGTTGACAAGCTGGGTTTGGTTGCTAGACTTGAGTGGTTATATTTTTATTCCTTTCCCATTCATTGCATTCATCATAGGTATCTGAAAATTCAATACTTTAAACTTGTGAAAAGTCCCAGCTCACTGGGGAAAAAGCTATTGCTTACTGTCTCGAGCAAGATTTAAGGGACGGGCATGGTTCTATGCCTGAGTGGAGCCCAGAGAGTAAAGAGCAGAAACACTGGGCAGCAGCCCCTGAGCCCAAGAAGTGAAAACAAGAAGCGTCCAGTCTAGGTTTGCTTCTGAACCAAGTAACTCCCCATTAACAAACCTGGCTGAGTGAATGTCGGCCCCTAGCAATCAGATTTGCCAGTTGTCAGTCAGGAAGCAGAAGATGGGGCCCGGATATTCTCTGTGACACCCTCCCCTGTGCAGAGGGGAAGCTTGAAAAGAAGTTGCACAGAAACAAGGGGGCAGATGGGGCAGTTAACTTATTGCTTCCCTGCCCCAGCCCACCAGGGACCAGGTATTGTGACTTTTACCTGCCCTGCTCATTCACAGTATCACTGTTCAAGGAGATTAGTTTTATTCTCTTATTTAACAGCAGAAAAGTCAAGGAAGCAGAAATTACATAACTTACTTTCTTAGGCTGGGTTCTGTAGAGCAGCAAAACCAGTAAATTGTATAAATACATATATAGATGTCAAGGAAATGGCTCACACGGTTGTAGAGGAACATCCCAATTCCATGGATCAGGATAGAGGTTTCTTCTGATTCACATAACCGCAAGGGCTGGCAAACCCAAGACTGGTGGGTCGGAAAGCAGGGCTCTTGCTCACAGACTGTGGAGATCAACGGATCCCAAGAAGAGCGGGCATGACCGCAAGGCTTCTCCTGATTCATGTAGCTACAGGGGCTGATGAACCAAAGATCGACAGGTTGGAGAGCAGAGCTCTAGCTCACAGGCTGTGAAGATCGACGAATCCCAAGAACAGCAGATAAGCTGGTAGCTCAAGTACCAAGAACCAGAGGTCAGACGAACAGGAGGAAGCTGCAGGATCCAGAGCAGGCAGAAGCCAGAACATCCAATTATATTCGGATGCAGGCCACATGTCCAAGGAAACTCCCTTTCAACTGACTGGCTATTCATAGCAGATCCCATCATGGGGATGACCACACATCAAATCTCAACAGAGAAGCAATCACAAAATTATACGATTGCCAAAACACTGAGAATCATGGCCCAGCCAAGTTGACACAAAATCTTAGCCATCACACTCACTATCACACAGAAATTACTAGAATGGAAATATGAACTTCATGAGTTTCTGAGATACTATTCAACCCACTTAATTAATGTAACTGAATAGCTAACTTAAGGAGTCCCTTGTTCTTGTAGTTAGGTGTCGTCAAGTCCGTTTTGAGCCATAGGGGCCCTATGAGTTTACTGATATGGGTCCACTAAGCACAGATTCTTCATTCAATGTTTCAGCTCAAGAAGTTAGGAAAGGATCTAACTCCAGGTCTTTGCACACATTTCAATATTTTACTTTGTCTTCTCAAGCTGCCCTTTGAAACCTTCTGTTCAGCTCTTTTACTTCATTTTTTCCATTTGCTTTAGCTACTTTACTTTGAAGAGCAAGTTTCAGAGTCTCTTCCGACATCCATTTTGGTCTTCTCTTTCTTTCCTGTCTTTTTAATGACCTTTTGCTTTCTTCATGTATTGCTGTCCTTGATGTTTTCCCACAACTCATCTGGTCTTCAGTCATTAGTGTTCAATGAGTTAAATCTATTCTTGAGATGGTCTCCAAATTCAGACGGGATATACTCAATGGTATACTTTGGCTCCTGTAGACTTGTTTTAATTTTCTTTAGGATCAACTTGAACTTGCATATGGGCAATTATTGGTCTGTGCTGCAGTTGGCTCCTGGTCTTGTTCTGATGATACTGAACTTTTCCACAGTCTCATTCCATATCCAGATGTAGTCCATTTGATTCCTGTGTTTTCCATCCAGTGAGGTCCATGTGTACAGTTGCCATTTATGTTGTTGGAAAAAGGTATTTCTGATGCAGAAGTTATTGGGCTCGCAAAATTCTATTATTCGATCTCTGGCATTGTTTCTATTGCCAAGGCCATATTTTCCAAGGCCATATTTTCCAACTACAAGTCCTTCTTTTTCATTTCCAACTTTTGCATTCCAATCACCAGTAATTATCAATGCACCCTGACTGCATGTTTGATCGATTTCAGACTGGAGACGTTGGTAAAAATCTTCCATTTCCTCATCTTTGGCATTAGTGCTTAGTGTGTGAATTTGAATAATAGTTGTATTAACTGGTCTCCTTGTAGTTGTACGGATATTATCCTATCACCGACAGTGTTGTACTTCACGATAGATCTCAAAATGTTCTTTTTGACAATGAACACGATGCCATTCCTCTTCAATTTGTCATTCCCAGCATAGTAGACCATATGACTGTCTGATTTCAGCTCACTAATGCCTAGGGAAAGCCTGGTGGTGTAGCGGGGTTAAGTGTTACAGCTGCTAACCAAAGGGTTGGCAGTTGGAGTCCGCCAGGTGGTCCTTGGAAACTCTATGGGGCAGTTTTACCTTGTCCTATAGGGTCGCTATGAGTTGGAATCGACTCGACGGCACTGGGTTTGGTTTTTGGTTTTTTAATGCCTAGGATATCAATCTTTATAAGATCCATTTCATTTTTGACGACTTCCAATTTTCCTAGGTTAATACTTCATACATTCCACATTCTGATTATTAATGGATGTTTGCAGCTGTTTCTTCTCACTTTGAGTTGTGCCACATTGGCAAATGAAGGTCCTGAAAGCTTGATTCATTAATGTCAACTATACTTTGAGGAAGCAACTCTTCCCCAGTCATATTTTGAGTTCCATCCAACCTGAAGGGCTCATCTTCTGACACTGTATCACACAGTGTCCTGCTGCTTTCATACGGTTTTCATTGGCTGGCTAACTTTTTTCAGAAGTAGACCTCCAGGTCCTTCTTTCTAGCCTGACTTAGTCTGAAATCTCCACTAAAACCTGTCCACCAAGGGTGACCCTGCTGGTATTTGAAATACCAGTGGCAAAGCTTCCAGCATCACAGCAACACACAAGCCACCACAGTTTGACAAACCGACAGCCGCATGGTGGAAGGAGACCCTTAATGTACTATAAACTACGGCACGGTTCAACTCTACAGATCTAAGAATCTGGCTAGGTTATAGTTCAGAAATACTAGCAATAATTGTGATAACAAAAATGACTATGGGTATGAGCAAATCATCAAGTTGTGTTTTTTGGGAAGTGGGAACAAAAGTTTTACGTTACATAAATGTAACGTGAAATGTTATTGTGTACTCACGAGTATTTAACATATTTCAGACTTCAAATATCACATCTCAGAAGGCTCTCCCTAACTCACACCAGCTTTTTCCATTCCTGAAGAAAAACCAGCAGCTTTAGGCCATGAACATGGTGATGGTGACAGAGGAGGCACAATATGAAGTAAATCCCTTTGATCCACTCTTTGCTTTCCTGTGCGCATAAGAGACACACAAGCCAAGGTGGGTACCACACCTCCATCACCTCCTCACAATTATACTTGGAAGAAAACATAGTTATAGGAGGAAAAGTCAACAGGATTTATTATCCAGTTCCTCCTTAAAACTACCAATGAGTCAACAAATATTTCTGGGTCACTTACTATGGCAAAGCTGTATGGGGCTAAAAAGAAGAACAGATAGACCATGATGTCACTGCGTCAGCAGTCTGCTTAGGGAGGAAAATACTCTTCCTCTGAACACAACTCTTTCTACAAAGCCACTGATCTGGAGTCCATCATTACATAAATCAAGGATCTCATTCTACTTTTCTCTAAATAGTAAGCCAGTCTCCCCCCTAAATAAACCACCCTTTATGAGCTCTCTATTCTGTTCCTTTGGTAGCAACCCTATAGGACAGAGTAGAACTGCCTCATAGGGTTTCCAAGGAGCACCTGGTGGATTCAAACTGTTGACCTTTTGGTTAGCAGCCAAGCTCTTAACCACTGCACCACCAGGGCTCCTTATTACTATGGGTTTTAAAATATATCTCAAAATCTGGTAGTTTCTGTCCTACAGTACATTTCATAGATAGACTTCTAGCACGTACTCCCTTTTGGAAAGGAAAGAGAAGGCAGAAAACCACCTTATTTGGTCTCCTCTCTTGAAACATGATGTTTCCAGGGTGAACCTATCTGCTGATTTGGTTTTAACCAGTCTATGAGCTGATGGCTCTCAATCTACACCTCAACCTCACTTCTCAGCCCAAGACCCATTGGCTCAGCAATCCACAAGACAACATCTTTGGCTGTCAGTGGGGGCTTGATACATAACATGTCCAAAATAAGTACCGTCAGCAACCCTCCCCCCATCTTCTGTTTGTTCACCAGGAACCTAAGTCATCTAGATGTCTCCTCCTCAGCATCAAATTAGCCACTAAGTTTAAATGATTCTATTTACAGCTTGAAAGATGCCAATCTTTCCCTCTCTTCTCACTATAATTTCTTCTCTTCATCTCTTCAACTGACTCCTAACTGGCCCATCTGCTTCTGGTCTCAATCCCCAAGGCTGCTAGGGTGATCCTTTTTTTTTTTTTTTAATTTTTATTGTACTTTAAGTGAAAGTTTACAAATCAAGTCAGTCTGTCACATATAAGCCTATATACACCTTACTCCATACTCCCACTTACTCTCCCCCTAATGAGTCAGCCCGCTTCCTCCTTCCAGTCTCTCCTTTCGTGACGATTTTGCCAGTTTCTAACCCTCTCTACCCTCCCATCTCCCCTCCAGACAGGAGATGCCAACACAGTCTCAAGTGTCCACCTGATACAAGTAGCTCACTCTTCATCAGCATCTCTCTCCAACCCATTGTCCAGTCTCTTCCATTTCTGATGAGTTGTCTTCGGGAATGGTTCCTGTCCTGGGCCAACAGAAGGTTTGGGGACCATGACCGCCAGGATTCCTCTAGTCTCAGTCAGACCATTAAGTCTGGTCTTTTTATGAGAATTTGGGGTCTGCATCCCACTCATCTCCTGCTCCCTCTGGGGTTCTCTGTTGTGCTCCCTGTCAGGGCAGTCATCGATTGTGGCCAGGCACCATCTAGTTCTTCTGGTCTCTCAGGATGATGTAAGTCTCTGGTTCATGTGGCCCTTTCTCTCTCTTGGGCTCATAGTTATTGTGTGACCTTGGTGTTCTTCATTCTCCTTTGATCCAGGTGAGTTGAGACCAACTGATGCATCTTAGATGGCCACTTGTTAGCATTTAAGACCCCAGACGCCACATTTCAAAGTGGGATGCAGAATGTTTTCATAATAGAATTATTTTGCTAATTGACTTTGAAGTCCCCTTAAGCCATAGTTCCCAAACCCCCGCCCTTGCTCCGCTGACCTTTGAAGCATTCAGTTTATCCCGGAAACTTCTTTGCTTTTGGTCCAGTCCAGTTGAGCTGACCTTCCGTGTATTGAGTATTGTCCTTCCCTTCACCTAAAGCAGTTCTTTTCAGCTAATTAATCAGTAAAAAACCCTCTCCCTCCCTCCCTCCCCCCCCCGTAACCACAAAAGTATGTCTTCTTCTCAGTTTATACTATTTCTCAAGATCTTATACTAGTGGTCTTATACAATATTTGTCCTTTTGCCTCTGACTAATTTCGCTCAGCATAATGCCTTCCGGGTTCCTCCATGTTATGTTTCACAGATTCGTCACTGTTCTTTATTGATGCGTAGTATTCCATTGTGTGAATATACCACAATTTATTTACCCATTCATCCGTGGATGGACACCTTGGTTGCTTCCAGCTTTTTGCTATTGTAAACAGAGCTGCAATAAACATGGGTGTGCATATATCTGTTCGTGTAAAAGCTCTTATTTCTCTAGGGTATATTCTGAGAAATGGGATTTCTGCGTTGTATGGTAGTTCTATTTCTATCTTTTTAAGAAAACGCCAGATAGATTTCCAAAGTGGCTGTACCATTTTACATTCCCACCAGCAGTGTTTAACAGTTCCAATCTCTCTGCAGCCTCTCCAACATTTATTATTTTGTGTTTTTTGGATTAATGCCAGCCTTGTTGGAGTGAGATAGAATCTCACGGTAGTTTTAATTTGCATTTCTCTAATGGCTAATGATCGAGAGCATTTTCTCATGTATCTGTTAGCTGCCTGAATATCTTCTTTAGTGAAGTGAGTATTCATATCCTTTGCCCACTTTTTGATTAGGTTGTTTGTCTTTTTGTGGTTGAGTTTTAACAGAATCATATAGATTTTAGAGATCAGGCGCTGGTCAGAGATGTCATAGCTGAAAACTCTTTCCCAATCTGTAGGTGGTCTTTTTACTCTTTTGGTGAAGTCTTTAGATGAGCATAGGTGTTTGATTTTTAGGAGCTCCCACTTAATCTGGTTTCTCTTCGTCATTTTTGGTAATGTTTTATATTCTGTTTATGCCTTGCATTAGGGCTCCTAAGGTTGTCCCTATTTTTTCTTACATGATCTTTATCGTTTTAGTCTTTATGTTTAGGTCTTTGATCCACTTGGAGTTAGTTTTTGTGCATGGTGTGAGGTATGGGTCCTGTTTCATTTTTTTGCAAATGGATAACCAGTTATGCCAGCACCATTTGTTAAAAAGACTATCTTTTCCCCAATTAACTGACACTGGGCCTTTGTCAAATATCAGCTGCTCATATGTGGATGGATTTATATCTGGGTTCTCAATTCTGTTCCATGGGTCTATGTGCCTATTGTTGTACCAGTACCAGGCTGTTTTGACTACTGTGGCTGTATAATAGGTTCTAAAATCAGGTAGAGTGAGGCCTTCCACTTTGTTCTTCTTTTTCAGTAATGCTTTACTTATCTGGGGCTTCTTTCCCTTCCATATGAAGTTGGTGATTTGCTTCTCCATCACATTAAAAAATGTCATTGGAATTTGGATCAGAAGTGCATTGTATGTATAGATGGCTTTTGGTAGAATAGACATTTTTACTATGTTAAGTCTTCCTACCCATGAGCAAGGTATGTTTTTCCACTTATGTGGGTCCTTTTTAGTTTCTTGTAGTAGTACTTTGTAGTTTTCTTTGTATAGGTCTTTTACATCTTTGGTAAGATTTATTCCTAAGTATTTTATCTTCTTGGGGGCTACTGTGAATGGTATTAATTTGGTGATTTCCTCTTCGATGTTCTTTTTGTTGATGTAGAGGATTTTTGTATGTTTATCTTATAACCTGAGACTCTGCTAAACTCTTCTATTAGTTTCAGTAGTTTTCTGGAGGATTCCTTAGGGATCTCTGTGTATAAGATCACATCATCTGCAAATAGAGATAATTTTACTTCCTCCTTGCCCATGCGGATGCCCTTTATTTCTTTGTCTAGCCTAATTAGGGTGATCTTTTTAAAGAGTATATTTGATTATAACACTTGTAGACTTAAAATCTTCCAGAGGTTCCCTATCACCCCAAGATGAAATCCAAACTTCTCAACATTGCATACCAGACCCTCTATGACCCAGAACCCTCCTACTTATCTAACTTAAGCCCTGGACCCCTCCTACTTACACCCAGCGGTGCAGTAACTCTTCATTATTTTGTCCCACAATCTTGCCCTTCCCTCCTCCTGAACCCTAAATAGCACGTGCCCCTGCTCTTTCTCTGCTTGGGCAGCTATTTCCACCCTCTCCTTTTATCTCTCCATTTCTACCTGTCCTTCCACTCTGAGTCCCAAGTCCTCCCTTCTGGGGAGCCTTCCCTGACAGCATCTACCCCTCACCATATTCACATGCCCACCCCCACACACTATGCTGCCACATCACTATTCTTGCTTCTCCACTGAGCTGTGAACTCCTTGGGGACAGATCCTTGGTTTCCTGTTTCTATGTCACCAGTGTGTGGTTCTGTGCCTGGCCGGTAAGAAGCTCCTGGCAGTATGTTCACTGGGGGAATAGCATGAGCAAAGGGCCTTTGGGGAATGAATCAAATTGTGGAGGCCTCTGACTTTCAGGCAGACAGGGGTCTTAAGGCTACAGTGAACCACGGTGAATTCCTGGGTATGGAAGTGGTAAGAATAAAGCACCAGGTTAGGAAAAGCAAACTGGGCCACATCATTCAGGAAGGATGGCGAGAGCTGAGGCAGGAGACTGTGAGAGGAGCTGAGAGCAAGAATGGGGAGGAGGAGCAACGACGGGAGACTCGATGACTGTGCTTGGTGTGGACTGTGTGTCTGCCAGTACTACACACATGCCAGCTGCAGCTGTCCACTGACAGGCAGCTCTGCAGGTGGTGCACCCTGAACCAACTCCTGGTGAGTAACCCTGAGTCCTGTGGGTAACAGACTGCCTGCATCACAAAGAATAAAACACAACTTCATTTGCCAACTTTTCTCTCCATCCTGGAAAGCAGCAGATTTAAGCTATAAATGATCGGCAACAAAAAGACAAATAACCCAATTTATAAACAGCCAAAAAAGGAAAAGGGGAACCCAGGATGGAAATGGGAAGAGGGTTGACAAATTGTGGGAAGTGAAGCCAAGGCCCTGAAACACTATGTACAAACTATCAAGTGGGAATTTAATTTGTTCTGTAAACTTCCACTTAATGCACCAAAAAAAAAAGGGGGGGGGGCGTCAAAGGACTGGAATAGACACTTGACCAAAGAAGAAATATAAATGGCCAATAGGCACGTGAAAAAAATGCTTAACATCATTGGTAATGTTGTTGTTGTCAGGTGCCATCGAGTCAATTCCGACTCACAGCAACTGTATAGGACAGAGTAGAACTGTCCGGTAGGGTTTCCTAGGCCGAAATCTTTATGGGAGCAGATTGCCAGTTCTTTTTTCCCGTAGAGCTGCTGGTAGTTTCGAACCTCTGATCTTTTGGTTAGCAGCAGAGTGCTTAACTATTGCGCCAACAGGGCTGCTTCCATTAATCATCAAAAAATGCAAATCAAAACCACAATGAAATACTACTTCACACCCACTAGGACAGCTATTATCAGGAAAATGGTAAACAGCAAGTGGGGGTGAGGATGTAGAGAAACTAGAACCTTTGTGCACCGCTGGTGGGAATGTAAAATGGTGCATCCAGTGTGGAAACCTGTGTGGCAATTACTCAAAAAGTTAAACGTAGAATTACCATGTGACCCAGCAATTCCACTCCTGGGTATTTACCCAAGAGACATGAAAGCAAGAACTCAAACAGATGCTTGTACACCCATGTTCATTGCAGCATTATTCACAGTAGCCAAAAGGTAAAACAACCCATGTGTCCTTCAACAGATGAATGGATAAACGAAATGTGGTATATGCATACAACGGAATATTATTCAGCCATAAAGAGAAGTGAAGTTGTGGTTCATGCTACCACATGGATGAACCTTGAAAATATTATGCCAAGTGAAACAAGTCAGTCACGAAAGGACAAATATTGTCTAATCCCACTTATATGAAATATCTAGAACAGTCAAACGCAGGGAGACAAAATCTATTAGTGGGTTTACCAGGGGCTGGGTGGGAGGAGAGGATGAGACTTACTGCTCGGGGTGATGGAAACTTTTGGAAACAGACAGTGGTGACAGCTACACAACATGGTGAATGTGATTAACGTCCATCAGTTAAAGGCATAAAAGTAGTTAAAATGGCAAATACTCTGCCATGTATATTTTACCATAATAGAAAAAAAGTTTTTTTTTTTTTTTAAAGCAGCAGCAGCAGCAGCAACAGCTACACAGGAATTCTGCCTCGGAAGCCATTCTGTCCCCTGCTCATTACAGTTTCCCCAAAACGTGAGAAGACACAATTATCTGGAGTGGGGGGACTCACACCTGAGTGCCCCATTTCCTCGCCTACGGCTCCCGCTCCGACGACACGTCCCCTTCCGCTCCGCTGCTGGCACTGCGGTCTTCTTTCCGAGGAACGTTTCTCTCTTTGCTTGATTCAGAAGGCCCCTTGGCTCTGGTCTTTTCTTTCCGCTGCTGCTGTTTTTCAAGCTTTGACAGCTGATTATAAAAAAGAAAATGATTTTACAAATGTGAATATGTGCCTGTATATCCAAAACACCAATTACTACACAGGTGACAACCACTGAAAGAGCTTTTATCCAGTAACCTGGCATGCCACGGTAGTTCAATACAGCAAATTACACACACAGCACTTACCCGTCAGCCACCGGAATCATTAGTGCAGATCAGCCACGCCTGGACTCTCCCGCTGACCTTTTTCTTACCCATAATTCAACCTGTCTTACGGTATTTAGGAAGGAGTCAACTAATAGCTTCTTCAACTGGCTTAGAAGAGCTTTATAAGTGATAAACAGTTCCCGGGAGGTGCAGTTAACATGCTAGCTGAAAGGCTCAAGTCCTCCAGAGGTGCTTGGGAAGAAAGGCCTGGAGATCTGCTTCTGAAAAACCAGTCACTGAAAATACGGGGTCACTATGAGTTGGAATCAACTCAATGGCAACAGGTTTGTTTTTTCTAAATAATAAAGGTTTTTTGTTGTTAAAGTTTCTTTGATAGTTCTACAGCTTTTTCTTCCTAAGCTGTCTTCCCACTTACTGTTTTCTAAAGGTTAATGAAAACAATCCCCCATTTATTGAAGGTGACTGAGAAAAAAAAAACACACTGAGACATCATCTTGGCTCGCTATCTGTAGGAACATTCAAATCCAAGTAACTCAAGGCTGTCCCCATCTGCCCAGGGCTCAGTCTCACACAAAGGCCTGTGTGTGACACCCTGCTGTCCATATTCCACTCTTCAGTGCTACTGAGAAGCCAAATTCTGAGAGAGTAAGGGAGAATAGCTCCCAAAGCATGCTTGCTCCGGAGGCTTCTTAGACCCTGTGATGTCCATCTGGTTCTGCATGGGTTCAGAGGTACTGTCAGCAAAAAGTGCAGGAATGCAGGAACACTACCTTGACCCTCCACCCTAACTCTGCCCCTTCTGCTGTGGACCAAGCTTTTAAACCACCTGTGGTAACTATGTGAGAGGCAGAGCCCACGTTCTGTAAATGACGTACTGCTGATCCCCTTACATTATTTTCCTTGAAACAAACCAACCACATATGGCACCATGCTTCAAAGTAAAGTTCTCTGTGAGAACATCGTGAACTGATCTAATAAATTTAAGCCTTTTCTCAGAAAACTTGGAATCCAGTGCATCCAAAATGTGGAATTTACATCTCAAGGCAAGGAAAGCGCCTGAGTTTTTTTTTTTTTTAGGAAACAAATGAAAAAGAAGAAAATAATTTGGTATTTCATACAAGCTTATCGCCTAAAATGGCAAGAGCTTTCCAATTAACAGTAAGATGTATGTCAAGGAGAACAGAAACCACTACAGGCCCTGTGACATAGAATCCATGAACACCAAGATGCAGAGCTTCTGTTTGTTTTTTAACCAACCAATGATGGTGCGTACACTACGAAGGAGACTGTCTCAAGTCTGTTGGCTAAAGTGCCTTAGAAATCCAACCTTGCAGAGGCAGCTCCTGGCCCACAGCAGCCTGCGGACAGCCCCGGGGTCAGCCTGCACCTCTCTCCTGGTGAAGCATGGGAAGGTGGGGGCCAAAAGATCCAGGACTGGAATATGAAGATCCAAACTTCTCCAACTCAGCTTAACATGAGTAAATCCACTGACAGAATAGGACTTTTCTCATTATTAGTTAAGACCCACCACCTCTAATTGTGTGATATAAGAATAAGCTAGTGTGAAGGTGAGCACTACAATGCTCTACCACAGGGCCTGCAAAAACTCAAAGCTTTGTCGGGTCTCTCTTGTTTGGAAAGACAGACAAAGTGAAAGCCTCCCAGGAGAAGGCTCAAGCTTTTGTTTATATCAGCTGAGTAATTAAATCACTCTTCATCAGCAACCAGGAGAGGAAATGGCGTGGACCCCACATGGCAATGAGTTTTGAGTGTTGGCACTGCCAGGTGGTGAACCCGCTTTTGGTTAAAATATCAGTGTCTGAAGCAGGTAGCAGTCCACTGAGCAGTCCACTTCATCTCCCCATGCTTCCATTTCCCTTCCTGTGAGGACATGCCATCACCTGCCCCATCTGACTCCCAGGGCCCTGGGAGGCTCAAATGTGACTGCGACTTGCACGGGCTCAGAGACATAAAAGGCACCGAGTAAACAGAATCATTACTGCCTGCTCCTGTCCTTTCACATCCCTTATGTCACTTCTGAAGCGTCTTTAAAGACTGATCCCTTCACACTGTGAAATGAGCCAGTATGAATGATGACATAAAACATGAAATGAATAACTTCAGGCTTCCACATACATTCATTAGCTGCAAGGAACACCTCAAAAAATAAATTTGAGGGTGTCACACTCTGTGAATCTTCCCTAAGATTCCACTCATTCTGGGGGAACATCAGACAAGATTCGCTGCCCTGCAGCTATTATCACACACCCAGGCTGGCAGGTGGCCTGTGTCTGCGTCTCCATCACCTCACCTCTGTGGAGCGTCCAAACCCGCCAGGCTGTTAAGCATCAGATTCAGTTTAGAAGGAGTCAAGAAAATCAATTTCTTTGTGAATCATTTCAGAACAAAAACAGGTACCTGGGAACTCATGATGGGAAGACTGCTCTTAGAGTGAACTCATATCTTAAACTTGCTTCCAACATGATTTGGGTAATGATGGTAAAAGCATATAGCCTCTCACAGATGTCCTACAGTCCATTTTGGTGGCAAGTCCCACCAGTTTAGGTCTTACTTCTCTCTCTTATTTGAGCCTAATATTTATAAAAGAGCACCTCTTTCCTCAAGGACCCATGTAAACATGTACATAGCCTGAAATTGTAATTTAAGCTCTTTAAAGGCTGTCTCCGCACTTGGGAAACAAATGATTCCTTAGGTTCTGACAACCGATCCTTGTCACCTTTAGCATTCTGAGAAGTCAAGAGCAGATGCTATTAGTCCCAGATTGTTTCTGTGGTGGAGGTGAGGTCAGTTAGGAGAGAACACGCCCAAGGCCACTCCGCCAGTCAGTGGTCAGACTAGGGAAAGCTCCAGGTCTCTGGACTCTGAGCCAGGTATCTAGTCAACCTGACTCACCTGGACAGGGGCTTCTGGGGACTTCCACAGGTCTAACCCTGCTTTTATTCTTTCTAAGACGATGCCAGGTATGCCTGCCTTTGGGTTATTTTAATGTTAGTTATTTGTTGCCAGGATGTTTTGCCCTGAATATGAGCAAAATCTAAATAAAGAGTGAAGGAAATAACAAAAGGAAAGCACAAGCCTCATGAAGTCAATTACTATGATTTTTATAGACCATGATGGGGATGGAAAAGTTCTAATCCAACCAACCCCCTGCAAAGATTCCAAGAAAGTCTTATGGTGCAAGTCATAAAGATCAAACATCTGCTCTGCAGTTACTTGTAAAAAGCCACAAGGTATTGATTACTCTGAAGGTGGTGGACCACAACTGTGCTCCTGCTGATGTCAGGAAGAAACTGGGTAGTCACGGGATACTGCAAAGGAAGGACATGCCCAACAGGTTCCTTTAGACTATGGACAAAAGGTCTGAAACCGATTGGCCCTTTGACTCATTTCAATAGCTTTAGACATTTTTTCTCCACAATGCTCACTGTCCTGCTAAATGCCAGCCAACTGCCACCACCAGTAAGAAACGTCCTGACCTTGTGGAGTCATTCAAACCGCCCTGTGCGATCATCCTCTCACCTGGACACACAAAATGAGCTGACGTCAGATATTTGTTTTGCTGTATAACTAGTAAGTTCGAGGCAATATGTAATAAGTAAAACATGCTACGGAATATGCATACATTAACTCCACAGGAAGCCTCCTCAGGTGTTGGCTGAATTGCTGACTGATGACATAAGGCACTAAAGGAACGAGTAACTTTTCTGTGCCTCAGTTTGCTCTGCTAGGCCACATCGTGGAGATGCAATAAAGCCCCAAAAGAGAAGGGAACAGCAACCCGGAAGAGCCCCTGTTCTCTGTAAGGGACAGAGACAGCTGCAGGAATGGACTACCCCGTCAATCAGACAGATCCACGCTCCAGCTCTGGAGCAGGCCTGCCCCCACTTGCTAGTCCAGTGACCACATGTCACCACTGCAGGCTGACTTTTGCCTTCACGATCAGGACATCTTTGGAGCTTTTGAAAGTCTATGACCTGCTGCTTCCTCCTTTTCTTCTTTCTGCTGCTCAGAATGACAGAGGATGGGAAGGTGAAAGAAGAGAAGGCAAATGCCAATTGGCAAATAATATTGGTAAAAATTTGAGAAGACAAGTTTCAATCAACTGTGGCATTTTAAATCAGCAGAAACCTACTTCCATAGATTATCTCAAGGTGCCTAAGCCATTAAAAAAAAGCAATGGGAATTTATATGTAGATAATTTGTCTTCTCAAATTGCAGCTGGATATAATTTCACATTATATGATAATTCTGAAAGCTTTTCTTGAAAAACGTACCTGTGTAATGAAAAACCTAAGAGAACATCCAAAGAGGGCATTTCCACCACACTGTAGGGCCCACCATTGTGCTAACTGTAGTGTTATTTTTAAATCATCTGGCTGCTTAACAGAAACATTACAAAGCAAAGTGTACACATGGTACCCAATTTTTATACATTATTAACTCTGCTTGAGGTTTTCGTGGGAATTATAAACATAAAATCAAGCAAGCAGGCATCTGTCCCCATCTGAAATCATGCAAGCTAATTTTATTTTCTAATTTCCCCATCGTTTACAAAAACCCTCTCAGGCAAGCAAAAATAGCAGGGTAGGGGAGTGTTAAGCAGCCTTTCCTATTACACTCTCACTTCACTAGGTCTTCGCTGGTCCACTCCTTTACTGCTTAGGCTCAGGCTTAAACCACTCCAGCCTTCAGGCCCGAGTGGTTCCTTATTGTAGGTCACGGTGGGGCAGACCGAGGGGTCCGACTGAGGTCAGCCCAGGTGTGTTTCTCAGTCAGCACAACAGCCCTCACACCTTCCAAGTAAACCAGCAGGCACTGTCCGAGCCCTGTGTCCCCGGCCCAGCTCCACCGCACAATTGCCATGGAAGCCCACCACTTCCCAGCACCAGCCCCTGCGTCCCTCTGCCTGAGGCATCATCGGGCCACAGGAGAGTGTAAGGCCACCAGAGTGCAAGGCTGGCAGAAAGTGTCAGGAATAAACACCTCTACAAGTGACCCTCAACCCCTGAGAGCTTAGTCAGTGCTAAAACCCAAGCTTTCTCACTCCTCATAGGGCCAACTCTGAGACATGTTCCACGGTGTCCCAGGGGGACTCAGGGCCAGGCCTGCTGCTTAACCACTCCTGTGCCCTTTTTCCTCTTCTCCTTCCTGTCCCACGTGCCACCCCTCATCATCCTTCCTAGGAAGACCTCCAAAATCAACTACCGATACCTAAATCCTTTTACTTTTGGAGGGGAGGGGACCTAAACCAGAAACATTTCAAATACTTTGAAATAAAACCAGTTGTCATTGAATTAATTCTGATTCAGGACTACTCCATGTATGCCACAGTAGAACTGGGCTCCGTAGGGTTTTCGATGACTGATTTTTTCAGACGTAGATCACTAGGCCTATCTTAGGAGGTGCCAATGGTAGACTCAAATGTCAACTTTCAGATAGCAGCTGAGCACATTAACAGCTTACACCACCCAGGGATTCCTCTTTGAGATAAGCCGTGCTGAGTTTGATAATTCGTTATGTGTAACTTCTTGGTTATCTGGCCTTCTATTAATCAGAATTTTACATTGGTTTACGCATCTGGACACAAG
The DNA here is from genome assembly GCF_024166365.1 of Elephas maximus indicus. Lineage (NCBI taxonomy): Eukaryota > Metazoa > Chordata > Mammalia > Proboscidea > Elephantidae > Elephas > Elephas maximus. The sequence continues at coordinate 59,464,706 of NC_064843.1, read as the reverse complement.
AGTGCAAGGGCAGATTTTAGAATTACCTCTACCCAAGACACTGAAAAACACTCAAACATGAAGCAACAGTCGAGCAAGTTTGAGTATAATCTTGTGACATTTACATTATATAGCCTGATTCTTTGAAACCTGGTAATCCATATACATGGCAAACTAGTAACCAGGATATTATGTTAGACTCTGTCCCCAACCCTACTGAGGAGCAAGGCAGCATTTCTAACACCTCCCAGTGCTGAAGCTGCCCTCTCTCCAACACACCTGTGGCCTGGGCTTTTCCTCTGATGGGGGCTAATGGTAAGACTTCAAGAGTTACAGGAGAGAAGTGACCATTTCCCCTCCACCAAAAGAGAAGCAACAGCCCCTGGCATTCCAGAGGACAAGGGGCCTCTGTCCATTCCACCCTTGGAGCAAATGGCCTCTCCTCTCCTTGCATCCTCTGAGTCTGTGTGTCTTTATCATTTTTTTAGGCTGCAAGTGATCTGAAGGCAGAAATAACAGCATCCCTACTTTGGTCAGCATCTATCATACCACTGGCACATGTCTGGCTGATAATCATGGACTGACAAAGTTTAAAGAGATGCTTAAACAATTTCTGTTTTGGTATTTCAATGCATAATTGGTAACAGAAAACTGTTTATGAGCATTTTAAACTAATAGAGTTCTTTAAATAATTCAAAATGTTTCTTCAATTTGTAAGAGGCTTAAGAAAAAAAAAAGAAACCTGTTCTCTCCCCCACTTGGTCTATATGTTGCACAGATGCCAACAGAGTAGACCTGGAACAATGAAGAATTACTGTGCAAAATAAAAATAAACCAGAAAGGAAGACATAGGACCCACAAAAACAGTGGACATGACCTAGGAGAGAAGGCAAGGCTTGGCCTAAGCAAACACAGAGCTCCAGCAAATTATAAGTTAATCAAACTTATCTGGATCTAAAACCCACACTCACAAGCAACTAAAAACAGTGAAGAAATGGAAATGCCCAATAAGCTTACGGAAAAAATTTCAACTTCACTAACAACTGAATCAATGCAAATAAAACAATGAGATAGATATAATTTATGATTTGCTGAGCCAACAAGGATTAAACAATTTTAATACTCAGCCTTTGTAATGGCTCCAGGAAAGGAACATCAACACGTGGGTGGTGGAGGGGCTACATGTAGACCTTGGGGAGCCCAATTTGGCTATGCACATTTCAAAGCACTACAAATATACACACTATGACCTAGCAATTTCGCCTCTTGGGATTGATCTTGTGGAAATAACTGGCTTATGCAAAAGGATATTCAATGCCTTGGTTTTATTTTATCTTTTTCTTTCCTGTTTCTTTCTCTTTTTTTAAATAATTTATTTTATTGCTTGTTGTGGTTGTTGACAATATATACAGCAAAAAATGTAACACCAATTCAACAATTTCTACATGTACAATTCGGTGATTACATTCTTTGAGTTGTGCAACCACTCTCATCCTCCTTTTCTGAGTTGTTCTCCCCCACTGACATAAGCTCAGTGTCCCCCCTCCCCGCAAGGTTCCTATCTAACCTTTCAAGTTGCTGTTGTCAAATTGATCCCATATAGATAGATCTGAAAACAGCGTAATGCTCAGGGCAGCAGTTAAGCTAAACTACTGTTTGGTTTTAAGATTTTAGGAGGTATTTTTCTTTTAAGGTTCAAAGATTATCTCAGGGCAATAGTTTCAGAGGCTCATTCGCCTCTATGGCTCTAGAAAGGCTGGAGTCTGTGAGAATTTGAAATTCTATTCTGCATTTTTCCCCTTTTGGTCAGGATTCTTCTACATAATCTTTGATCAAAATGTTCAGTAATGGTGCCCAGGTAGCATCCAGGTCTTCTGGTCTCATGGCAAAGGAGGCAGTTGTTCATGGATGCAATTAGCCACACCATCTCCTCCTCCTATTCCCGACTCCTTTCCTCTGTTGCTCCAGGCAAATAGAGACAATTAATATGTGCCTTACTTTTATAAAAGTAAAAACCATGGAACAATCTAAATGCCCATAAAAAAGAGGATTCTCTAAATAAATTCTGAGATATTATATCAAAATCTATTTTCCAGATTAATCCAAAGGACTAATGGACCACAACTACCACAGCCTCCACCAGACTGAGTCAAGCACAACTAGATGATGCCCAGCTACCACCACTGACTGCTCTGACAGAGATCAAAATTGAGGGTCCTGGACTGAGCTGGAGAAAAATGTACAACTAAATTCTAACTCACAAAAAGAGACCACACTTACTGGCTTGACGAGAGAGTGCAGAAACCCTGAGAATATGGCCCTCTGACACCCTTTTAGCTCAGTAATGAATTCACTATCGAGGTTCACCCTTCAGTCAAAGATTACACAGGCCCATAAAACAAGACTAAAGGGGCACACCAGCCCAGAGGCAAGGAGTAGAAGGCAGGAGGGAACAGGGAAACTGGTATAAAGGAACGCAAGGTCGAGAAGGGAGAATGCTGACACGTCATGCAGTTGTTAGCCAATGTCAAAAAACAATATGTGTACTAACTGTTTAAAGAGAAATTAGTTTGTTTAGTAAACCTTCATCTAAAGTACAATTAAAAAAGAAATCTATTTTCCATTTCAGGTGTTGTTATTGAAAATTTATGGCTAAAGTAACCAAAAACTAGAACTCCCATTTCTTTATCTGAAAAAAAAGATTTTGGGGGAGAAAAGGATAAAGTCAGCTCAGAGGGCTCTCTGGTATCAGACAGCGGGAAGCCTGAGTGCCCACAACAAGGCAGAAAGAGCAAGGGACAGAAGCATCCACCACTCCAGGTGATGAAGCCCTCAAACAAGAAAGCTGAGCAAGATAGCAAGTGACATACATACCTGCTACAAACTACATAGGGAGAAGAATGGCGACAATTAACAGTCACCTTGGACAGGTGAGGTGGGGCAGCAAACAGGAAGGTCCTTGCAGAGCGATGAGGTTCTACTTCAAAAGTTGGGAGGCGATTCACTTTATTGCTATGTGTTTTACATATATATGTGTTGCGTGTATTCTTTTCAGCTATCAAATATTACATAACAAAAATTGTTTAAAAATACATATGCAGAGAGGGAGCCAAGATGGCAGAGTAGTCAGATGCTTCCAGTGATCCCTCTTAAAACAAAGACCCAAAAGAACAAGTGAAGCGATTATACTTATGATAAGATAGGAGCCCTGAATATCAAAGACAAAGTCAGAAAAGGACTGAGTGGCAGGGGGAGAGAGAGATGGTTTAGAAGTGGAGAAGAGCTGACAGAACTAAATCACCAGGAACCCACAGATACCATTCCCTGGATCAACTGCAGCAGGACTGGTGGTGGCATTCCAGACGCAGTTTCCTCAGGGAGAGACAGCGAGATGCACAGCCTACTCACACCTCTGGAACCAGAGAAGAACGGTGCTCTCGGCCAAAGCTAAGTACTTGCATTTATTTTACCATGGCCCCAGCCCTCAATCCAGCTTCTGTGGCTGTCGATTTCCCTGGGCCTGAGATAGGTACTGCTACATCCCCTGAGCCATTCTCCCGGCCTTGAAGAAGGAATAAATTCACAATTGGGAGAAAAGATAATCTGCCAGCTCCACAAAGCTGGGGAGCTCAGGAGAGAAGTGACTCCTGTCCAGACACAAACAGTCCGTGGACTTTGCATAACTTTCACCCCTGCATGAACCTGTGTGGGCCCGTTTTAGAAGAATAGGCACTTTTTTGTAGACTGCAATTGTTTCAGCTGAACAGCAGAGAGGTGGGTGCTTGATGTTTGACACCGCTTTGTTTACTAAACAGGGTACTCACCTACCCACATCAGGGGCATAAGGACTGGTGGCTCCACCCATATCACCTAGCTACCCATGAACAGGGGTCCAAGGATGAGTGGTACATCCCAGTCCTTACAGCCAAAAGCATTGGGTGCCCATGGTCCAGCTGCAGAACCCACCCACCTGTCTGCTCTAGGGAACAAGGAAGCACTTTCCTCACAAATACTCAGGGGATGGTTGTCAGCCCCCTGCCTTGTTCAGAGCTGAAAATAGATACCTGCACCTACACCAATCACCCCTGCCCTTCTAACACTGTAGGACAGAACCTGTATCACACACTTGACGACCAATTACCTGGCCACCTGAGCTGAATTCATATAAGAAAAGTGAAGAGACTCCTAGGTTCATATAACTGGTAACATCTCTAGCAATCTGATAACAAGTCGTTAGAGCTTCAAAGGTGAAAATACTCAAGCTAGCTCACTCAAACAGCCTATTTGCGCATATCAAAACAAAAAGAAGCAAGAAGCTAGGATACAGTAAGCAAACATAAAATAAACTAATACAATAACTTATAAATGGATCAGAGACAATAGTCAATATCAAATCACATAAAGGAGCAGACCATGATAACTTCAAGAAGCTCTCAAAACAAAGAATCGAGGATTCTTCTGGATGAAGGTGTATTCCTGGAATTACCAGATGCAGAATATAAAACATTAATATGCAAAACTCTTCAAAACATGAGTAACGAGATCAGGAAGGAGATCAGGCAAATCACAGAACAAGCCAAGGAGCACACAGATAAAGCAGCTGAAGAAATAAAAAAGGTTATTCCAGAATATAATGAAAAACTGAATAGGCTGCAAGAATCCACAGAGAGACAGCAATCAAAAATTCAGATGATTAACAATAAAATTACAGAATCAGGCAACTCAATACAAAGTCAGAGAAACAGAATTAAGCAAGTGGAACGCAGAATTTCTGAACTTGAAGATAAAGCACTTGGCACCAATATATTTCAAGAAAAATCATATAAAAGACTTTTTAAAAATGAAGAAACCTTAAGAATCATGTGGGACTCTATCAAGAGAAATAACCTACGAGTGACAGGAATACCCAAAGAGGGAGGGATAACAGAAAATAAAGAGAGAATTGTTAAAGACTTGTGGGCAGAAAACTTCCCTGATGTCGTGAAAGATGGGAAGATATCTACCCAATATGATCATCAAACTCCACATAAGGTAGATCTCAAAAGAAAGTCACCAAGACATATTATAATCAAAGTTGCCAAAACCAAAGATAAAGAGAGAATTTTAAGAGCAGCTAGGGATAAACTAAAACTCATCTACAAAGGAGAGTCAATAAGCATAAGTTCGGACTACTTGGCATGCAGGCAAGAAGGCAATGGGATGACTTATATAAAGCATTACATAAAGGAAAAAAATTGCCAGCCAAGAGTCATATATCCAGCAAAACTGTCTCTTGAACATGAATGCAAAATTAGGACATTTCCAAACAAACAGAAGTTTAGGGAATTTGTAAAAACCAAACCAAAACTACAAGAAATACTAAATGGAGTTCTCTGGCTAGAAAATCAATAATATCAGATATCAGCCCAAGGCTAGAACACAGGACAGAGCAACCAGACGTCACCAAAGACAGAGTAGTCACAAAAATAAATCAAGATTAAAAAAAAAGCTCAACAGAGAAACAGCAATATCATTACATAAAAGATGACAACATTAAAACGATAAAGAAGGACTAAGAAATGTGGTCATAGATCTGTCATATGGAGAGGAAGTCAAGGCGATATAAAGAAATAAAAGTTAGGTTTAAACTTAGAAAAATAGGGGTAAATATTAAGGTAAGCACAAAAGAGCATAACAATCCTACTCATCAAAGTAAAATACAAGAAAAAAATAGACACACCAAAAACAAAATCAATACCAATGAATAAGAGGAAAAGAATATAAAAACTACTCAACGGAAAAAATTAAGTGGGGAAAAGAAACTGTCAACAACACACAAAAAAAAGACATCAAAATGACAGCACTAAATTCATTAAAAAAAAAAATTTTTTTTTAAATTCATACCTATCCATAATTACGATGAATGTAAATAGACTAAATGCACCAATAAAGAGACAGAGTGGCAGAACGGATTAAAACAACATGATCCGTCTATATGCTGCCTACAAGAGACACACCTTACACTTTGAGACACAAACAAAAACTCAAAGGATGGAAAAAAATACGTCAAGCAAACAACAAAAAACAACAGGAGTGGCAATATTAATTTCTGACAAAATAGTCTTTAAAGTTAAATCCACCACAAAGGATAAGAAAGGAAACTATATAATGATTAAAAGGACAATATACCAGGAAGATATAACTGTATTAAATATTTATGCATCCAATGACAGGATTTCAAGATACATAAAACAAACTCTAAGAGCATTGAAAAGTGAGATGGACAGTTCCACAATAATAGTAGGAGAATTCAACACACCACTTTCAGTGAAGGACAGAAAGCAGCTCAATAAAGACACAGAAGATTTAAATGCCACAATCAGCCAACTTGACCTCACAGACATGTACGGAACACTCCACCAAACAGCAACCAAGTATACTTTCTTTTCCGGCACACACGAAACATTCCCTAGAACAGACCACATATTAGGTTATAAAGCAAGCCATGACAAAATCCAAAACATCAAAATGTTACAAAGCATCTTCTCTGACCATAAGGTTATAAAAGTAGAAATCAATAACAGAAAAAGCAAGGAAAAGAAATCAAACACTTGGAAACTGAACAATGCCCTGCTCAAAAACGACTGGGTTATAGAAGACTATAAGGATGGAATAAAGAAATTCATAGAGTTCAATGAGAACGAAAATACTTCCTATCAGAACCTTTGGGACACAGTGAAAGTAAGTGCTCAGAGGTCAATTTAAATCAATAAATATACACATACAAAAAGAAGAAAGGGCCAAGATCAAAGAATTATCTCTACAATTTGAACAAACAGAAAGAAAGCAACAAAAGAAAACCTCAGGCACCAGAAGAAAGCAAACAATAAAACTTAGAGCAGAATTAAATGAAATAGAGAACAAAAAACAACTGAAAGAGTTAACAAGAACAAAAGTTGGTTATTTGAAAAAAATTAACAAAATTGATAAACCACTGGAAAACCTGACAGAAGAAAAACAGGAGAGGATGCAAACAACCCAAATAAGAAAGGAGATGGGCAATATCAAAACAGACCCAACTGAAATTAAAAGAATCATATCAGACTACTACAAAAAACTATACTATAACAAATTTGAAAGACTATAAGAAATGGATGAATTTCTAGAAACACCCCATCTACCTGAACTAACACAAACAGAGGTAGAACAACTAAAGAAACCCATAACAAAAGAAGAGATTGAAAAGGTAATTAAAAAACTCCCAACAAAGAAAAGCCCTGGCCTGGAAGGCTTCACTGGAGAGTTCTACGGAACTTTCAAAGAAAAATTAACACCACGACTACTAAAGGTATTTCAGAGCACAGAAAATGATGGAATACTCCCAAGTTCATTCTATGAAGCCAGCATATCCCTGATACCAAAACCAGGTAAAGACATCACAAAAAAAGAAAATTATAGACCTATATCCTTCATGAACTTAGATTCAAAAATCTTCAACAAAATTCTAGCCAACAGAATTCAACAACATAAACCAAAAAAAATTCACCATGACCAAGTGGGATTCATATCAGGTATGCAGGGATGGTTCAACATTAGAAAAACAATTAATGTAATCCATCACATAAATAAAACAAAAGACAAGAACCACATGGTATCAATTGATACAGAAAAGTCATTTGACAAAGTTCAATACCCATTCATGATAAAAACTCTCAGCAAGATAGGAATAGAAAGAAAATTCCTCAACATAATAAAGGGTATTATTTTTTTATACAAAGCCAACAGTCAACATCATCCTAGATGGAGAGAGCCTGAAAGCATTCCCCTTGAGACAGGGAAGCAGACAAAGATGCCCTTTATCACCACTCTCATACAACATTGTGCTGGAGGGCCTACCCAGGGCAATTAGGCTAGATAAAGAAATAAAGAGCGATCAGATTGGTAAGGAAGACATAAAAGTGTCTCTATTTACACGACATGATCTTATACACAGAAAACCCTCAAGAATCGTCAAGAAAACTACTGAAACTAAAAGAAGCGTTCGCAGACTACAAGATAAACATACAAAAATCAGTTGAATTCCTCTACACCAACAAAGAGAAGTCCAAGAGGAAATCACCAAATCAATACCATTTACAGTAGCCCCCAGGAGGATAAAATACTTAGGAATAAATCTTACCAGAGATGTAAAAGACCTATACAAAGAAAACTACAAGACACTACTGCAAGAGACCTACATAAGTGGAAAAACATACCTTACTCATGGATAGGAATATTCAACATTGTAAAAATGTCTACTCTACCAAAAGCAATCTATAGCTACAATGCAATTCCAATCCAAATTCCAACGACATTTTTTAATGAGATGGAGAGACAAATCACCAACTTCATATGAAAGGTAAAGAGGCCCCGGATTAAGTAAAGCACTACTCAAAAAGAAGCACAAAGTGGGAGGCCTCACACTACCTGATTTTAGGACCAATTATACCACCACAGTAGTCAAAACAGCCTGGTACTGGTACAACAACAGATACATAGACCAATGGCACAGAATTGAGAAAGCAGACACAAATCCATCCACATATGAGCAGCTAATATTTAACAAAGGCCCAAAGTCTGTTAAATGGGGAAAAGACAGTCTCTTTAACAAATGGCGCTGGCGTAACTGGATATCCATCTGTATAAAAATGAAACAAGACCCATACCTCACACCATGCACAAAAACGAACTCAAAATGGATCAAATACCTAAATATAAAATCTAAAACGATAAAGATCATGGAAGAAAAAATAGGGACAATGGTAGGAGCCCTAATACATGGCATAAACAGTACACAAAACACTACTAACAATGCACAAACATCAGAAGAGAAAGTAGATAACTGGGAGCTCCTAAAAATGAAACACCTGTGCTCATCCAAAGACTTTACCAAAAGAGTAAAAAGATTACCTACATACTAGGAAAAGTTTTTAGCTGAGACATTTCTGATCAGCGTCTGATCTCCAAAATCTACACGATACTGCAAAAACTCAACTACAAAAACACAATTAACCCAATTACAAAAGGGGCAAAGGATATGAACAGGCACTTCATTAAAGATGACATTCAGGTAGCTAATAGATATATGAGGAAATGCTCACGATCTTTAGCCATTAGAGAAATGCAAATCAAAATGACAATGAGATTCCATCTCACTCCAACAAAAAAAAACTCCAACAAGGCTGGCATTAATCCAAAAAACACAAAATAATAAATGTTGGAGAGGCTGTGGAGAGACCGGAACACTTATATACTGCTGGTGGGAATGTAAAATGGCACGACTTACGAAATCCATTTGGCGCTTCCTTAAAAAGCTAGAAATAGAACTACCATATGATCCAGCAATCCCACTCCTTGGAATATATCCAGAGAAATAAGAGCCTTTACATGAACAGATATATGCACACCCATGTTCACTGCAGCACTGTTTACAATAGCAAAAAGATGGAAGCAACCAAGGTGCCCATTAATGGTTGAACAGATAAATTATGGTATATTCACACAATGGAATACTATGCATCGATAAAGAAGAATGATCAATCTGTGAAATATTTCGTAACATGGAGGAATCTGGAAGGCATTATGCTGAAATTAGTCAGTTGGAAAAGGTCAAATATTGTATGAGACCACTACTGTAAGAACTCAAGAAATAGTTTAAACAGAGAAGTAAGTATTCTTCAATGGTTACAAGGGTGGGGAAGAAGGGAGCAAGAGGGGTATTAGCTAATTAGATAGTAGACAAGAACTATTTTAGGGAAAGACAACACAGAATACAGGAGAGGTCTACACAACTGGACTAAACCAAAAGCAAAGAAGTTTCCAGAATAAATTGAACACTTTGAAGGCCAGTGTAGCAGGGGCAGGGGTTTGGGTACCACGGTTTCAGGGGACATCTAGGTCAATTGGCATAATAAAATCTATTAAGAAAACATTCTGCATCCTACCTTGGAGAGTGGCTTCTGGCGTCTTAAATGCTAGCAATCAATTTGTCTCAGACCACTTGGAGGAACAGAGAATGAACACCAAAGACACAAAGTAATTATGAGCTCAAGAGATGGAAAGGGTCACGTAAATCAGAGACTACAGCAGCCTGAGACCAGAAGAACTAGATGGTGCCCAGCTACAACTGATGACTCCCGTGGCAGGAAACACAAGAGAGAACCCCTGAGGAAGCAGAAAAGCAGTGGATGCAGGCCTCAAGTTCTCGTAAGAAGACCAGACTTAATGGTCTGAGTGAGACTAGAAGGACCCCAGAGGACATGGTCCCCAGACCTTCTGTTAGCCCAAGGCTGGAACCATTCCCAAAACCAACTCTTCAGACAGGAATTGGACTGGACTATAGAATAGAAAATGATACTGGTGAGGAGTGAGCTTCCTGGATCAAGTCGACACATGAGACTATGTGGGCAGCTCCTGTCTGGAGGGGAGATGAGAAGGCAGAGGGGGACAGAAGCTGGCTGAATGGACACAGAAATAGAGGGTGGAGTGAAGCAGTGTGCTGTCTCATTAAGGGGAGAGCAACGAGGACTACATAGCAAGGTGTATACAAATTTTTATATGGTAGACTGACTTGATTTGTAAACTTTCACTTAAACCACAATAAAAATTATGAAAAAAATACATATGAATGACAATACTTCATTTTCAGTCCCACCTTTACCCAAATGCCCCTAACAATCTAATCTGACTTGACACCCAACAGAATAAAGGGGAAAAAATCTACTACTGACCACAAACTTAAAATTCTTGAGTATACTGCCTGTCAGAGAAAGTGAAGTGCTCTTCAAAAGTGTTATTATCACACTTCAGCAAATTTAATTGGAATCTCAGCTCTAAACACTCCTGTGACCTGAACTTCAGTTGCAGAATTGCATCTGGGAATTCTCTACTAGGAACAGAAATGTACTCAGCAAAATTTCTTGTAAATCTAAGGTCTGTTGTCATTACCATTTATTTCTAAAAAGAAATGCTAGCAAACTACCACAAAGCTCTCATGAATTCCATTTCTACGGGAGAATATGTATTTATAAAAGCATTGGCTATAGTTTCAGTACAAACAAAAGCTGTTCTACCCAGCTTCAAGATATTTTTGCCATTAGCTACAACTCATGTTTTCAGGATGCTATCATGAATTATCACCTCCTGAGAGGAAATTTGCTAACAATGAAATTAGAGAGGAGATGTAATGCTCACAGCCTCCTACTATTTTGATCTCCTGCTTCAAAATGCACAGATCCAGGGCAACAGGCACATTCCCAATGCATCAGCACAGCTCTTTTGGGGGTAATGAAAATGTTCCATAATTGACTGGAATGA